>NW_024704755.1:1610330-2105331 GCF_018977255.1 Callorhinchus milii | reverse complement strand
CCCCCCCCCACACCACCCCCCACACACAGCCAAACCCCCCCCACCCCCACACACACCCCCCCCCACACACACCCCACACACACAGCCAAACCCCCCCCACCCCCACACCACCCCCCCCACACACACACACCCCCACACACACAGCCAAACCCCCCCCACCCACCACACACCCCCACACACAGCCAAACCCCCCCACCCCACACACACACCCCCCACACACACACACACAGCCAAACCCCCCCCACCCCACACACACCCCCACACACACAGCAAACCCCCCCCACCCCACACAACCCCCCCACACACACACACAGCCAAACCCCCCACCCCACACACACCCCACACACACAGCCAAACCCCCCCACACACACCCCCCACACACACCCCACACAGCCAACCCCCCCCACCCACACACCCCACGCAGCCAAACCCCCCCCCCCCCACAGCCAACCCCCCCCACCCACACACACCCCACACACAGCCAAACCCCCCACCCACCCCCACACCCCCACACACACAGCCAACCCCCCCCACCCACACACAACCCACACACACAGCCAAACCCCCACCCCACACACACCCACACACACAGCCAAACCCCCCACCCCCACCCCCACACCCCACACACACACCCCACACACACACACACACAGCCAAACCCCCCCCACCCCACCCCACACCCCCACAGCCAACCCCCCACCCACACCCCCACACACCAAACCCCCCCACCCCCACAGCAACCCCCCCCACCACACACACCCCCACACACACACACACCAAACCCCCCCACCCCACACCCCCCCACACACACACACAAAGACAAACCCCCCCCCACACACACACACCCCCACACACAGCCAAACCCCCCCACCCCCACAGCCACCCCCCCCACCCCACACACCCCCACACACAGCCAAATCCCCCCCACCCCACACACACACCCCACACAGCCAACCCCCCACCCCCACAGCCAACCCCCCCCACCCCACCCCCCACACACACACAGCCAAATCCCCCCACCCCACACCCCACACACAGCCAAACCCCCCCACCCCACACAGCCAAACCCCCCCACCCCACAGCCAACCCCCCCACCCCACACACACACACAGACACACACCCACACACAGCCAAACCCCCCCACCCCACACACACCCCCACACACACAGCCAAACCCCCCCCACCCCCACAGCCAAACCCCCCCACCCCCACAGCCAAACCCCCCCACCCCCCACAGCCAAACCCCCCCACACACCCTCCACACACCCACACACACACACCCACACAGCCAACCCCTCCCACCCCCACACACACCCACACAGCCACCCCCCCCACACCGAGCCAGACCCCCCCCCACACACACCGAGCCAGATCCCCCCCCACACCCCCCTCCCCCACACACACACTCACACACACCCCCCCCCCCCCCCACACCGAGCCAGACCTGCCCACGTGGGTACCCCCACACACACACACCCACAGCCAGACCTGCCCACGTGGGTACCCCCCCCCACATACAGCCCCCCCCCACACACCCACACACACCCACCCCCCCACACACACCCACCCTCCCCCACACACACACAGCCAGACCTGCCCACGTGGGTACCCCCCCCCCCCACACACACCCACATACACCCCCCACACACACACCCCCACACACACACACACACAGCCAGACCTGCCCACGTGGGTACCCCCCCCCCCCCACACACACCCACATACACCCCCCCACACACACACCCCCACACACACACACACAGCCAGACCTGCCCACGTGGGTACCCCCCCCCCCCCACACACACCCACATACACCCCCCCACACACACACACACCCACACACACACACACACACAGCCAGACCTGCCCACGTGGGTACCCCCCCCCCCCACACACACCCACATACACCCCCCCAGCCCCCCCCCACACTAACCCACACACTAACCCAACCCCCCCCACACTAACCCACACACTAACCCAACCCCCCCCCACACTAACCCACCCACTAACCCAACCCCCCCCACACTAACCCACACACTAACCCAACCACAACCCAACCCCCAACCACTAACCCACCCACTAACTCAACCTCAACCCCTGCCCCCCCCCCCTCCAATCCCACTAACCCAACCCCTCTTTTACACCCACCCAACCCAACCCGCTGACCCCCCCCCCCCCACACCCCTTTTACACCCCACCAACCTCAACCCACTAACCCAAACCACCAACCCCAACCCGACCCCTTTTTCCACCACCCACCACTGTAACAGCTGCCCAACCCCCACCTTTGCGGACAGCAGCAGCCCATTGGGAAGGGGGACACACAGAGCGAGGAGAGGAGGGAGGGAGGGAGGGAGGGAGGGAGAGAGGGAGGGAGGGAGGGAGGGAGGGAGGGGGAAAAGAAACAAGTGCAACTTATTATTTTGCGTGTGTGTAATTTTCATACAAGTGCAACGTATATATATATATACACATACATAGTGTATGTACATCGATGGGCCGAATGGCCTCCTTCTGTGCTGTATAATTCTACGACGCTATGTACGCCGTAAATACACTGTATCACGCGTACGCGCGCGCGTGTCATTTTCCATGTCATTAAAACAACACCATTTCTTACCTTTACTTACATTTTTTTTTGGGGGGGGTGGGGGGGGCAAATCCTGTATTACCGATTGCGCGGCGCGTGCAGTCTTATTCTGATTAGGATTTTTTTTTTTTTATTTGGCGAAATTATTCTTGTCGTGCTGCAGGAATGGAGCCAAGCGAGCGCAAACGCACCAGCTGAGAGCGAGCCTCGTGAGGGGGGGGGGGGGGAGAGGGGGGGGGAGAGGGGGGGGGAGGGCAGAAGGTCTTTTATTTTCTGAAGGGGGACACGCGAAAATAAATTGTGCAAATCGTGGGGATTTCCTCGTTTTAGCCGAGCCGGGGTGGGGGGTCGGGGTGGGGGGGTCGGGGGGGGGGGGGTGGCGCTCGGAGAGAAAGCAAGTTGAGCGAAACCACGTCGCGTTTCATGCAGAGAAGTGTGACGTGATCACAATTTGCCCCAAAGTTGACCGACTCTTCTGATTTCTTCTCTTTCTTCTGGAAATAGCCCCTTCGTTGGCTCCGATCTCAGGTGATCGATTAATAATGACAATAAAAACAGTGGCATTTGATACAGCGCCTTATCACGAAACACCTCAAAGCCCTTGACGGAGTTTCGCTGAGGACTGGAGCAACTGTGCATTGTGCAGGCGAAAACGTCGATCAGTTTACATACAGCAACATCCTACAATCATCTATGAAGCGAATGATCGCTTTTTATCCAGTGCAAGAACTGTTGTAATTATCTTTGAAGGGCTTTGAAACATTCGGCCACGATAAGAGCTCTTTCTTTGTTGCATAAAACTACAACATCAACAGCAACAACAAATTACATTTGTACAGCGCCTTTCACGTCGGGAGGAGGCATACAGAAGGCAGGAGCGCATCGAAAGGGGGTGAGACCTTTTCCCTCAGAGGGCTGTTAGGGTTTGGAATTTGTCACCACAAGCGTTGGCCAGGGCACCAGGAGAAACTCCCTCCTCTTTTCAAACAATGCAATGGGACCTGATCATTCACCTGAACAGGCAGACCGGACCTTAGTTTAACGTCCCATCCAAAGCCTGAGAACACGCTGCTACTGATGTTACATGAATGACAACAGTCACTTATGATAGCACTTGTGATATTCCCGCATCCGGCCTAGAACCTGCTTTGAGGACATCGTGCATCTGGGGATATGTTTTTTTTTGCCGTCAATGCATTAATTGGTCTTAATTAAATCAATGAAACTTGTGAGTTGGAAGACAACTGAACTTTGATCTGGTGCAGTGAACAGCTCAAGCTGTGCTCCTGGGGTCTAGAGGGGGTAAATTAGTCCTTTGAGCTGTTGACATGCCTTGTTACACCTGCCAATTGGTAGGATTCTAAGGACTGCAGGAGGCTGAGTGTATCTGCGACGCGTACCCTGACTGATAGTGCTGGAACATCTCCTGATGTGACAAACGCTCTCATTAACATCACTGATATGCCACCACAGCACTGTTGATACATTTTCAGCTCTCCTCGCTAAGATCAGAGTTTTTCGCAGAGTGGGTCAGCCTGGCTCACCTTTGCCTCTGAGTCAGAAGGTTGTGGGTTCAAGCCCCAAGTCGGGACTTGAAATCACATAGTCTGAGCTGACACTCGGTTGAGGTATTGCATTGGTGGAGGTGCCATTCTTCGGATGAGACGTTGGTCCCATCTGCCTATACAGGTGGACGTTAAAGAACTCATGACACTATTCGAAAAGAGAAGGGAGTTTCTCTCGCCTGGTGTTCCTGCCGACAATCCCCCATGTAAAACTGATCACTCACTCCGCGACTGTTTGTAAGACACTGCTGCGTGCAAATAGGTTGCCGCGTTTCACCCACAAAGTGCACAGTCAATCCACTTTACAGTATAAACCGTGAAGCACTTTGAGACGTCTCAACGACATGAGAAGGTTCTATATCAAATGCAAGGATTATTATTATTATTTCTGTGCAGCCCGCACCTCGCAATTTTCGCCTGACTTCCTCACGACAAATGTGGCAGACATTTTACACACGGCAATGTCTCACATGAGCAACTCAGCTGGAGTGTTGCTAGCCATGCTAAAGAGAGAAACTCACTTCTCTTTTCAAACAGAATCTGTTCGTGTGTCGGGTTGATTGACCTAGATTGCAAATGTACATCAAACAAATGGTCTCGGACCTTTGTCGTCTCCAGCTGATGTTGTATCTCCAGAAAACTCTGATTTGCCAAGTTGTCTGAATACGTTTGTGAAGGATCGGGTGTTGAATAAGGTCGTATCCAACCCGAGCTATGATCCCTCAAGAACAAAAATAAAATAATTTGGTCACTCAATCCGCGACTGTTTGTGGGACGCTGCTGTGCGCAACTTGGCTGCTACGTTTCGCCCACAAATATACGGTGGATATACAATATATTCTGTGAAGCGCTTTGAGATGTCTAGAAGACGTGAAAAGCACTATATCAAATGCAAAGATTATTATTATTATTGTTATAATATTACGAGTATCCAAACCAAATTGAGTATTCCAAGAATCCCATGTGCACATGGAAATTCCAGAGAAAGACTGTTGGAATGGAATGCGCTCTCTCTCCCTGGAGGGACACCTCCTGCTGTACCTAATACCGCAAAGTATTAGGGGCAGGTTGGCAAGCGCCAAGGCTTGGGTACAGTTGATGCTGGAGTTATCCACATGTTCTAAGCATGGATTAGCAGAGGTCCTCAAAGGAAAGACTTGAAACCAGATACTTTTGAAGTCTTCGATAAGAAGCATTGAACGAAGGAAGATCGTTCCTTATTGGCAACAGTTTATTGTCCAGCTGCTATTGATTCCACCAATGTCAGATACTGGTAAGAAATTGCCCAACCCTCTCAGCAGTTTTGCAGTCGTAACCTTACGAAGGAACCTTGTAAATTTCTACATAAATGGAACTTGGATCCTGTATCAAGGTTCGGAGAGAATAGAGATTTGCATCTCGGTGTAAAAAACAAGGCCGTGCAAGCCATCATTTCTGATGCTATTTTGAAATGTTTACAAAGACTATCCAGTGAAATTCCTGTCTCCGCATTAGTCATTTGACCTTCTGAGTAACATTGACAAGGGAGGCTCTTCCATAAGCGCTCCTATTAAAAAAAAATGAACTCTCTACAAAGAAGTGTAATTGCTTTCAATGTCCTCTGCCCTCTCAGGATGTGCTGAATGTATTTGTTTAACCGAGGAATGTGCCCATGGTGTCATCTGGGGAATTGGTAAGAAGGAGTTACTGAGACCAACAGTGGGAGGAAATCGGACAAACAGTGACGTAGTTGAAACAGCACAATTGTTAAAGCTCTCAGAGACATTGATGTTATCTCTCTTAACTGATGTTAATTCAGTTCCTTAACCAGAGCTGAAAGATTTATTTCCAGCCAATTCCTCCGATGAGGCTTCCCCCATCATTGCACTGCAGTTTCAGGCTAGACGCAAGCTCCAAGCTGCCACTACGAACTCACAACCTTGTGACACAGAGGAATGCTACCAGCTGAGACCAGGTTGATGCACAATAGGATGTGTCAAGGAGCACTCAAGGTAAAGCTAAGCTGAATATATTATTGACAGTGAACAAAATACACCAAAGGTAGGATGACAACTATTGGGGCTATAACAAGCGACTATGATCCTCAATCGTATTATGCCCACTATGTAGCACAGTATGGAACGGCCTTTCATTTATTCTTTACACTTATAAACACAAGCATTCAGTTTGTCTGTGCCTCGAAACTGCTGTCAACTATGTGACACGGGCGAAAGACAAATACCACATAGCTTCTGGGATTTTGTCCAACCATTGGCATCATTACCCTTCGCATTACCCCTCCCACCACACAACAACAATAAAGTGTGCGTAAAACAATTGACAACAGGCTCAGCGGGTTGATACCTTTACGAGTTTGTCAGCTTTATTTCGCACGCGAGGGAGTAGCAGGAAGAGACCTGGATAGAAACATACAAAGGAATGGTTTTTGTAAACTGCCAATGGGAGTAATAGCCTTTCATGTCCACCCCATGTTCTATCAGAGTTGCTTTACATCCCAAGTAGTCTCAGCCTGCAAGGACGTTTGTTTTTTTATCATAAAATGTAAGATAATAATAATAACAATCCTTGCATTTGACACAGCGTCTTATCACATCTTAGAGATGTCTCAAAGCGTTTCACAGGATTCACTGTTTGAATTGACTGTATATTGTGTGGAATTATAAGATGTTCGGAATTGTGAAAAGAATCCTAAACTTCAAGAATTTGCGTGTGAAACAAATAGGCTTCTACATTATTGCGGAATCCAAGGCTTTTCTGCAATCATGCAAGTTCTTTTATATTTATACTTTAAGGCTAATCACAATTTTAGGAAAAATTAGAATACATTTAGCCCACAAATACATAATCAATTCACTTTACAGGCTATTCTGTGAAACGCTTTGAGACGTCTAGAAGATGTGAAAAGCACTATATTAAATGCAAGGAATATTATTATTATTATTAAATTCTGTTTTGTTCAGGGTCGGTTTTATACGTCCGTTGAAAATGATCTTTTCCTTGAATGTAATTCCTAATTTAAAAACAAAATAAAAATTTTGTTGAAAAAATGTTGCTTTAGAGTTTGCAGTCTTTGGATAATTTGAAATCTAAAAATCATGGCAATTCATAAATTGTTAAAGCAATATTAATATATAAATCTCCCAATATAACAGCCATCTTCGCCAGATTCTCAAATCTATAAGCCATCAATCTGTAGGAATAATTATATTGTGTTGCGTAGTCAGTGCCTTATAGTTTCGGGGCTGTGTGCAATTTGCATAGCAATGACCCACAAACAACCATGAAATGAATGAACAATTTTTATTTCAGGGATTGTTGGCCAGGACATCAGGGGAAACTCCCTTACCTTTTGGGCAGTAACATGGGATTTTTAATATCTACCTGAACAGGGATCCGAAGCACGGCACATCCGACAATGGGGTCTCTGTTTGTCCAAGACACTGAGTTTGGTCCCGATGTGGGGCTTGAACCCACAATCTTCTGACTATTACTCCGAAAGGAAAGGAATTTTTGTCTATTCCCAAGTGAGTTGTTTTATTGATGAGACAACTCGATGCCGGAGAGAGTAAAAGGTTTGCCTGCGAAGTATATAAGGTGATATCAAATATCAAGGATAATTACTATTATTATTATTATTAATAATATTAATGCAGGCGTTGAACTGAGACAAGTTCAGTGCTGAGGCAAATTATAGCTGTCGGGGACAAATATTAGCATTGCAAAGCTGGACAGTGCAAAATGTTTGATGGGTCTAATTTGTGGCATTTTTACACAGATTTCCTAAATAAGCAGTCAATCACAACAACAACTTGCATTTATTTTGCATTTATTTTGCAACTAATGCCTTTTTTCCGCCCCCCTCCCCCCCCACCCCCGCCCGCCGCAAAGGGAATATGTGGCAGGAGATTTCCGCAGGTGATTTCCTTAAGGTTGGCAGGAATTCCATCAGGGTTCTTTACTAAGAAATGTTGCATATTAGAGTCCAATATTTCGGTCTGTCCTGCACTGTGGGCCGTGACCTTGAAATAGATTTCACGTCGGTCAGGAAACAACAATCACCTGTGAGCGGAGTAACATTCGTCTACTTCAGAAGTACTCTGACTCGAGAGGCGAGAGTGTTATCAACTGGGTCAGCCACGTGACACCTGAATATAGAAGTGTCTTAAGAAATCCTTGGAATGCTAAACATCATTTCCGTGTTATGTTTGAAACATTCAACCAAAGCAAGATAAACATTTCCTCACACGTCACAGAGAAGGCTGTTTTATAACGTGAAATAAACCACTTCGTCCTCAACCTCTCAAACTGAGTGTCGGATGCAGACACGTCCGTGCAGTTTTGGGGGAGCGCTGAATTGTCAGAGGTGCCCTCCTTCAGAGGGAATGTTAAACAGAGGTCCCGAGACTGAGGGAGGCGGAGAGTTTGACATTCTTAAGGTCCTGGGAAAAGAAGTCTTTGACCTTTTCGAAATTCCTGTGCTGGATACAAAGAAAGGAAGGATAGCCATGGTCTATGTACACTTGGGGAATAAGTCATCAGTTTAGTAGTTTGCAGGGGTTTCGGTAAAAAATACAGGTAAATGGGATTGAATGGATCACTCTTTGAAATAGCGATCAAGTACACATACTGGGCCAAATGGTCTTCATCTGTGGTATACATTTGTATGTTTTTTTGGTATCTCAGCAACGAGCTGACCTTACAAGGGCATCCCTCTCCTTCATTGGGTTATCAAAGACATTATCAAGCCCAAGGATAATTTTGGAAAGCTCCATGAAGCTTAAGAGTGATTTCTAGAAGCTATTGTGTCCAGTTTAAACCTGGGGAGGAAACAAATAATTTAGTACAACATGTATGGAATAGGCTCGCGAGGGAGATGGTGGAAGCAGAAAGTGTTGATTCTCTCAAAAGCAAATTAGATAGATTTCTTTTAGGAAATAATACCGTGGGATACAGTATATAGTTTGGGACACAACATATGCACGTGACTTGCCTGATTGGATGGACCTTGATCTTCTTTCATCCAGCAAGTCTTATGTTCTTATGCTTCATCTCCCCTATCCTTCCCGAGTGTCAGTTCATCTCATTGAGGCACTTGCTGTTCTGATTAGTCCGTGTTGCACATGAATTACTGTGCTGTTCCTTTCCAAATGACTACGGCAGCCAACTGAAGATGCTCTTACTTGGTATTTTTTTTGACTGGTCTGCAAATGATGTCAACCTCTTGTCACTGGAGGAGCAAAGATTCAAAATCATTGCAACAAGCAGACTGAGCTCAGAACACTTCCAATGCAATGGAAGATTCACCCCAAAGTATTCATTTGTTAAGTAACTCAGATACAACAACCCAATTCCCTTAGCTCTTTACAGCAAGTCATTCCAGGTCAAACCCAGAGAAACCCCTGCAGAGTTGACAGTGAAGTCTGCAAACTACCTGTCAATGGTCAATCATGAGAGTTTGCTTACTCCAACGCTCTGGGCAAGGATGAGAGTTAATAATAATCCTTGTATTTGATTCGATGTCTTATCATGTCATCGGAATGTCTCAAAGCGCTTCACGGAATTCACTGTAGAGTGTGGTGACTGTGTATTTTGCAGGTGAACAATTTGAGTCAATTTGCACCCAGCACTGTTCCGTAAACAGCCTTATAATAATAATAATAATAATCCTTGCATTTGATATAGCGCTTTTCACATCGGGAGGACGGCCCAAAGCGCTTCACAGAACACACTGTAAAGTGAAATTGACTGTATATTTGTGGGCGAACGCGGCGGCCAATTGCGCACAGCAATGTTCCACAAACAGTCGTGGATTGAAAATGACCAATTTATTATTGTTTTTGTTTTTTTGGAGGGATTATTATTAGGCTCTGTGTGGAGTAAGGAAACTTGCCCAAGGTTTCGCCCTCTGCCGGGGATTGAACTCAGGTCTCCGCTTGCAAAGCGAGTGCTCTAACCACTGAGCTACAGGACTCCCAAAGCCTTGAAGTGAAGGATCACGGACAATACAGCAATATAGTGCACCCCCAGCACAGCACTGGAGTGTTATAATAATAATAATAATAATAATCCTTGCATTTGATATAGCGCTTTTCACGTCGGGAGGACGTCCCAAAGCGCTTCACAGAACACACTGTAAAGTGAATTAACTGTATATTTGTGGGCGAACGCGGCAGCCAATTGCGCACAGCAATGTCCCACAAACAGTCGTAGATTGAAAATGACCAATTTATTATTGTTTTTGGTTTTGGAGGGATTATTATTAGGCTCTGTGTGGAGTAAGGAAACTTGCCCAAGGTTTCGCCCTCTGCCTGGAATTGAACTCAGGTCTCTCGCTTGCAAAGCGAGTGCTCTAACCACTGAGCTACAGGACTCCACAAGTGTTAGCTTAGACGGTGAGCTCAAAGCCTTAATGAGGGACTTGAACCCCAGCAGAGCGAAGATACGTAATACAACTTTAAAAGCCCAACTTCATATACTTACAATGTAATATTATTTCACAAGTCAAAATTACCCCCTTGCTATTTCTACTCAGCGCATGGCACACAGTAACTGCCCTCTTGTCATTTCCTCTCGCGAGGCAGTCACCAATTGTCACATGTTTCTCTTCAAGACCAAAAATAAACCTTAAAACAAAGGGGAATTGAAGTGAATTCTAATTGTTTAAAGTAATCTTTTGATTTTTCTTAATGAAAGGAATGCTGACGATTAGACAGCTTTATGGTGTTTGCTTAGCAGATTTAACGAACAGGAATTGAGTGGATCGAGAGAGATCAATGAACTATATTTTTTATCTTATGTTCCTTTTACCTTTTCTGTAACCTGGGCGAGTGGGATGGGGCTGGGGGGGAGGGAGCATTCTTCCTAACAGCCACAGATGAGACGATTCGCACAATGCTTTAGGCTAAAGGAGGCAAAATTAATAATGATAATCCTTGCACTTGGAAGAGTACCTTATCACGTCGTTCAGATATCTCAACGCATTTCACAGCATATAACTGCAAAGTGAATTGACTTACATCTTGGATATTTCTTCCAATATATAGAAACCTGATGGTTTTGTTTTATGTTATTTTATTGCTTTCTATCACTTTTCCTCATACACGCGTTCATAACATCCAGGCTCGACTCCGCAAACTCACTGCTTGTCGGCCTCCCCAAATCCTCCCTCCATAGGCTGCAGATCATCCAGAACTCTGCAGCTCGTGTCCTTTCTTGCACCAGGCTCCGCGACCCTATCACCCCCACCCTTGTCTGACTCCACTGGCTTCCCATCACAGAAGATACAGTTCAAGATCCTGGTTCTCACTTCCAAAGCTCTCCATGGCCTTGCTCCCCCCTACCACTGTGACCTCCTAACCCCCTGCCCGGTCCTTCCGCTCATCGGGCTCCGACCTGCTTCATGTCCCCCGCCTTGCCCATCCTACCATGGAGTCCTGTAGCTCAGGGGTAAGAGCACTTGCCTTGCAGCGTGATTAACCAAGCAGTAAGTAGGAACCTGGTTTGTCCATTGGCAGATTGCATTTCCGGGGGTAATAATTCCTTCAACAAAATAATAATAATAATTTGGTCACTCCATCCACAACTGTTTGTGAGACGCTGCTGTGTGCAATTGGCTGCCATGTTACATCCACAAAATATACAGTCAATTCGCTTTACAGTATATTCTGTGAAACGCTTTGAGACGTCTTGATGACGTGATAACGTGCTGCATCAAATGCAAGGATTATTCTTATTATTCTTATTGGCGGGTGGGGCTTCAGCCACTCTGCCCCCACCCTCTGGAACTCCATCCCGTAACCCTCCACCTCTCCCCTCTCTAGCCTCCTTCAAGACCCGTCTCAAGACCTTCTCTACGACCGTGCCTTCAATCACCCTTCCTCCCCCCCTGCCCTCCACCCTCCCCGATCCCAAACCCCAGCTCGGGTCCGAAACACTGATTGTCCAGCACCTTGGGTTGTCCTCCCAACATGAAAGGCTTTATACAAATGTAATTGTGTGGTTATTGTTGTTGTTATTTTCGCCTCGTAATCCTAAAAAAGCCTTCAGAACATTGGCCAATTGTTGATGTAAACGCAAAATAGGATATATGTTAGAAAATTGTGGACATTTTCTGCACAGAAGGAGATAACTTGCATTTATACCGTGCGAGCTGCCCACTGGAGCTATCTCCTCTAATCCCATTTTTCTTTATCTGCAAAGTCTATACATTGACAGCGGGCGTGAGTGATTGTCAGAAGCTTTCAATTCATAACCTAACCTCATCCAACTGCGCTCGGCAATCTTGCAAAATGACTGTGACAGAAATTCCTAACCACATATGATATCGCCACATATAAAAAAATAAACCCCTCCCTGGTGTGTCATTGCCAGTGTATACATTGAATGCAACAAGAGCATTCCCGGTGGAGTCTTGGTGTTCATTTTGTAAGCTACTCTTGGCTTTTTTTNGTTTGGTCAGCCGGGTTTCTGACACATGAGGAAACCCATTATCGTGCTTAAGAGGATCCAAACCAAACAGAATTCCATGCATCCTATCTATGCATGGAAATTCCAGAGATACTGTTTTTTTTGTAATGGAATGGGCACTCTCTCCCTGAAGAGATGCATCCCACTCACCTAATTCCAGAGAATATTAGGCGCAGGATGGCAAGAGCCCATACTGCAGACTGTGTGTGTGGGGGTACTGCAGGAATTTAACTAGCTAAAACCTCACAGTTTGCCATTAAATGCACTGGCAAGCTTTCTCACTGCTTGTCCAGCTAGGACCACCCTACCCATTAAAGCTATCGCGTGCAGGATTAACAGGAGCTGAGTGCGAAGATTCCCTGCCCCCAGTGACCTGTCGGTCTGCCCTTCCAGGTCCTGCTGATGAGCCAGGCTGGGATGTGCTGTCCTTAGCAGTGCCATGGAATATCCACCAGAATTGGAAATATGGACAACCCAAAAGCGAATGTTAACTCCAGATTCGATTTCACAGAAATAATTACGATTACTCTGCCCTTGTCCGAACAAAATCAACCCTGTTCCTCTTGTTAAACTCGCCGATCAACGCATTGTGTGACGTTGCGGGAGAGAGAGAGGAAAAGGATTTATTGAAATTGTCCCAAAGTAAAATAGCAAGATCTCGCCAGGAGATTATTACTACAATAACTACTAGAGCTGTGCTGAGATAATTTTTCTTCACTCAAATCCACATGCGGCACTTAAAACCCAAACGTTTTAACAGTCTCTTCATTTTTTTTGTGGGATACACGTGGAATAATCTATTTGTCTAGATGCTTATCTCCTGTAATCTGCCGGCTAAGGTTACGAATTTGCAACACAGTCTTCAAAGGGCTGAAAGCCTACTTGAGATAACAGTAGGAGAGGAGGCCCACTCACTTTAAATCAAATTAAAGGAATACTGAATGTTAATTTCAGAGCCAGTTTATTGCAGTGAAAAGCACAGCATACTGGCTAATTTTTTGTTTGCCAGATCACTAGATGCAAATGGAAAGATCGTGGGAACAATTGTGGTGGAGTCCTATGGAGTCCTATGAGTCCTATGAGCACTCGCCTCGCAAGCGAGAGGACCTGGGCTCGAATCCCAGGTGGGGTGAAACCTTTGATAAGTTTCCTTACTCCACACGTTTCTGTTCACCTAGCGGTAAGAAGGAACCCGGTTGTTAGTCGATTGGCGGATTGCTTTCCGGAGGTAATAATCCCTTTAAAAAATGCGGCCACTCAATCCACGATTGTTTGTGAGATACTGCTCTGCGCAATTGACTGCTGCATTTCGCCCACAATTCAATTTAACAGCAGCCAATGTGCACACTGCAATGTTTTGAAATGGTGTTATTTTATGAAATGCCTTCACACGAGCCAAACAGATGCTCAGTTACTGCAGCACAAGCAGATTTGATGCCTCATATTATCCTGGACCCGCACATGAAATATTTATTCATTCTGGTAATCAATACGTTGTCTGCATATCAGTGGCGCTCAACGTACACTGAGCAATGATCTGTGAGATTTTTCTAAGCAGGAAACCGCTGAGCTCCAAGTTCTAACATGGGGCTTCAGCCCACAAACTTCTGAGTTGCAGGTGAAAGGACTACCAACCGAACCAGGCTGATCCAAGAATAATATGTGCTTCATTGGTATTCCTGGGGTATAAATGCCCCCTTCCCTTCTCCCTCCCAGCCCAATATCAGTGATGGGCCAAATGATTTTCTTCTTCCTGCTAAAAAAAAAAAAATTCTAATGTCAAGATGTTTCACAGCAACTTATCGCTTCAAGACACCTCAAAACACATCGCAAGCAATTAACACGTGACTGCTTTACTTGGCAAGCACAGCGGCCATTAATGCCAGCAGCAACGTTTGAGAGTTTTTGACGTACAGCTCGCGATAAAAATGCGTGCTCCTCCTCCTCTTTGGTTTCCCGGTTCAACCACAGACACCTGGCGAGAATGGTTCTGTGGCAGCAGGTGATATGCAGACTCTTTCGTGCAATACGCAGGACTGTAACATGCGACGCACACTCTGTAACGTGTGCCACGCGCTCTGTGACATGTGATGCACACTGTGCCGAGACACACTGCGACATGGAATACGCACGCCGCAAACGTGTGATGCGCACTCTTAACACGTGATACGCACTCTTAACACGTGATACACATGTTGCCGTACAGAAGAAACACAATTACCGTATAATAACACATTGCAACATGCGATCAACATGTAACACCCACACTTTAGCATAACGCGGGCAACAACAACAACAAATTACATTTGTCTAGTGCCTTGTACACAATGGGCAGCCCCATTCTAGCTTGCGAGACACCTATGTTCTTAAAGGAATGCGAGCTCCAATGAGGCACCTTATGACAGAGTCACCACGCTCTACACATGTAAGCCACACGCGCAGTACCACATGTGCCGGACGGACACCACGAAACTTAATACGAGACGTGTCTGAGAACATGTCGCAACCGATGAATAATTGAAGCGGGAAGGAACACAAAAAGGGAACAGCTCACTGCTGCGGAGTTACCCACAGCAAAGTTATTGTTCGGAAACGATTTCTTTTACTTCACCGGGTGTCTTGCCTTCCTTTTTTTTTAATTAGAATTTATTGAAGCAATTTGAGCAATAACGCCCATTACACCACCCTCGTGTTTTGGTTCAGGTTTAGTCAGCCTTGCCTATCCAGCTGCAGCCAAGTTAACCCCACATCATGACTTCATTATGTGCACAAGTGCACATTTAATTAAAGAACAAGCAGCCTAGCTCTGGGGAGTCTGGTCGACTGGTTCGGCACACAGGCTGAAAGAAAAACAAGTGTACAGAAGATTTTATCTTTGCGCAGTAAATTATTATACGTAATAATCATAATAATAATCCTTGAATTCATAGAAGTGCCTTATCAGGTGGTTGAGACATCTCAAAGCTCCTCACAGGATTTTGCTGTGACATGGAGTACCTGTGCATTTTGTAGACGAACGCAGCAGTCAAGTTACGCACAGCAATGTCCGCACACTGAAGCCGTAAAGCCAATGACCAATTTTATCCGGGGGATTGTTGGCCAGGACATTGGGAGAGAGAAACTCCCCTTCTCTTTTCGAATAGTACCATGGGATCTTTAGCCCCCGAATGAGCAGACAGACGGGATCTGGGTTTAATGTCTCATTCCAAAGGTTGGCCCTTTTGACGATGCAGCTTTTTTCAGGCAAACTGGCAGGTAACTGAAAGCAAATTATTAATTAGAATTCTGCAAAAAAAAACAGAGGGTCGAACTTCCATTTAGAAACCGGCTTCTAAATTTAAAAAAGAAATCCACAATTCTGTGACGTCTTGAAGTTTCAGGCCTGACTTGCTAAGACTGGGTGGAATTCCGAGCCTTCGGTTGGAGGTTGCCAATCCAAATTGATTACAAGCCAAATAAATAGTGAGGCTTCAGTAAATTATTAAAGGCAGTGCTTCTTTTCGCCCTGATTTCTCACTGCTAACACTGCCTTACACTGCATTACGCGCTTACTTCATGAGACAATCACCCCCATTTTTGTTGGCTTTCCATCTCCCAGAGCATTGAGTTCAAGATCCTTGTCCTCACCTTTAAAGCCTTTGCCCCAACTTACCACGGTCTTGCTCCTCCCTACCTCTCCAACCTAGTAAAACTTCACCAACCTGTCTGCTCCCTCCGTCTGCAAGTACTGGCCTACTCCACATCCCCTGCCCTGCCTGCTCCAGTCTCGGTGGACGGGCCTTCAGCCTTTTGTGCCCCACCCTCTGGAACTCCATCCCGGAGCCCCTCCGTCTCACCTCCTCCCTTGCCTCCTTCAAGGACCATCTCAAGACCTTCTTTTTCGGCTGTGCCTTCTCCAACTTCCCCCTCCCCCCCATTCTTGTGTGTTTATAGTCGCACTCCAAGTGCCGGTGAATTGTCAAAACATTTTTATTTGGGTGGCACATGCGGAAACCCATCACCGTTGCTTAAGAGTATCCAAACCAAACTGAGAATTCCAAGCATCCCACCTACACATGGAAATCCGAGAGATAGTTTGTTAGAATGGAATGCGCGCTCTCTCCCTGGAAGAATGCATCCTGTTTACCTAATTCCAGAAAGTATTAGGGTTAGGTTGGCAAGAGCCAAGGCTTGGGCACCCCAGAGTGTGCGTTGGGGATAACTGCTGGAGTCTAACCAACTAAAACTGCATAGCTTGGAATTGACTGATATAGATAACCAACCCTGTACAGTCACTGCCACAGCATTGCATTAAAACGAACCAAATATGTTTTCCTATCCCTTTCTCCCACAAGTGCAATAAATCCTCAATCCCAGTCCTCAAAAAGAGAGTGGCAAAGCTTCACACTGACAGACTTACGCACAAGGTGTACTCCTTTATGAATACTTTGAAGTGTCGAATGCATCACACGAGTATTCAAGGCCCAATAAAAGTGAGTATTATTTGTCACTGAGATAATCTCAGCCTGTCAGCTAGAGGTATTACATAGCCTGCTCTAGTATCATAATCCTTCAAACCAGATATTCTTCCTGTCACATGATTGGAAACCCAGATGGCATTAGCCATACACAGCAATAGTATCAGGCAGCAATATATTGGTGGCAGCCACTCCTATAATACGGGGCAGCTAAACTAAACTAGTAGACAGGAAGGTTGGAAGTAAGCAAAATAAAAGTCAGAACCTATGGGATGTATGATAAAGATAGCTGTGAGTGTTGCCCAATGCGTCTCTACTTGAGTGTGTTGAGGAATAAAAGGGGTCACATTCATTTTCGTCCTTTATGAATTTCCCATGTCAAGATGTGAATCTTACCCAAACGTTTGTGAGCGTGTGTTGTGTGTGTGGTTATGTGATGGAGTGCATTCAGGGGCAGACTGGCTGTATGGGAAATTGGGAATGAATAATTTCCCAAGCGCGAGTTTGGAAGTATTATTTATTCAGCCAACGAGTGTGTGCGCTTGTGTGGGAATGTGAGACTATATGTTTGATTGTGTGTGGTGGCTGTCTGTGTGATTGTGAGTGTGTGTACGTCTGTGTATGTGAATGTTCTCCCACCTGGAAAGACAGGAGGGGAAAATGAACCTCTTATTGTCACCAATGGCCTTAGGAAATCCCTGACCTCTGTTTCCAGCCTCACCTCAATGGCATTGCTGATATTGGAACCTGTGAGATCTTACAACCTTTAACATAGTCTGCGGCTGCAGTGTTACGGAGCACCTACACTGTTGGAGGTGCCATCCTTTTACACCTTTACAGTGGAAAATTCCATTCAGTGCAGTGCAATGAAAAGTGTTGCATTTGCCAGCGCTCACATCCCTCAGCTTGATGAGCACAAACATTCACCCAAAAAGGCATTTACTGCAGTGCCCTCTGGCTCATAGGAGCAAACGGCAACCAACAGCAGCTCAGAGGAAGCCAGAGTCAAGTGTCCATGACAACAGAATTCGTGCTATGTGTACGTGATGTATTTTAGGCTGCAGTTGTGTTTTGTGTCTTGTTCGGGTGTCCTTTCTGAAGGGCAGATAAGCAGGGACTCTTCGGGTCCGGGTTTGCTCTAAGGTGATGTGCTTGGCAATGAAATATGGGAATTGAGTCCACCCGATGTCCTGGCCCACGACCCCACCCCGCCCCCCACCACCCAATAAAAATTGGTCACGGCTATTTGTGGGACACTACTGTGTGCACTTGGCTGCTGGGTTTTGCCCACAAAATACGGTTAATCTACTCGACCGTGAATCCCGTGAAGCGCTTTGAGACGTCTCAACGACACGATAAGGCGCCATATGACAAATGCAAGAATTATTAGTATTGCCGGAAGTCCTGAAGAAACATTAAAATCTCTTCAAGTAGATGTTAGTAATCCTCTGAGATTATTCAAAACAGAGAAGGGAGTTTCCCCGCTGGTGTCCTGCTCAGTGGATATATCGATTCACCCCATGACTTTCTGTGGCATTTTGTTGTATGCACAAGTAGCGCCTCATTTGTCTAAAAATACACTCAGAACGACTGAGAGTGATTACTGTAAAGCATTTTGAGGTGTTCCTATGCGAAGAGGCGCTATAAAAACACACGTTCTTTCCTGATGGGTAATTCCAGCCCACGCATTCGGTGCAATGCAACTTCAAGCCTGCACAGAGATGAATTTGCTAAATGTTTACAAAGAAATCAAGTGATTGGCTGAGCTGCCTTTTGTGCGTCTGATAACAGAGTTGAGTTGGCTATCCCTCTCGCTGTTGTCCCTTTTATTTACGGTAGTGCTGTGTTTTCAGAGGCCAGTTAAGCAGAGCCTTTGGACGCAAACCTGCAGAGTTCGGTGACGCAAAGAGTAACTCTGCACTGCTCTCTCTGCAAGGCGGCACAACTCCCGTTGGTGTGAACCAATGCCAGCAGTAACACTGAGCCATGACATCAGCTGCCGGGGTGTGTGGATGTAGCAGAAGCCATCAGGAATCTGTTAGGATCTTGAGCACCCAAATTCCACACCTTTAGCCTGTATGTGGAGCCCCGTAGTGTAGGGGTTAGCCCGCTTGCCTCACAAGCGAGAGGACCCGGGTTTGATTCCCAGCCAGGGAGAAACTTTAAGCAAGCTTTCTTACTCCACACTCCTCTGTTTACTGAGCAGTAAGTAGGAACCCGTTTGGTTAAGTGCTTCGAGACGCTGTCTGGTGTGAAGGGCGCGCAATGTAAATGCAAGTTGCTGTTGTTGTTATGCGATTGGCAGATCGCTTTCCGGGGTTATTCTAACATTATTATTAGTAAAAGAAAAAAAGTTGACAGTACATTTTTTTCACCTGGTAAATATTTTCATCTTGTTCACGTTGTTGGAAAGCCTTGTACTATAAAAGGCTTTTCATGGGATCTTTGAAAAAATGCAATGTTCAAGCATCAAAGAAGCACACAGGGAAACACAACAAGGAACAGTTCATTAAATAGCGCATGAAATATTTATTTGTTTTTTCATTGTTTTATGTATTGGGAGCTATTATTTGAATGTTAAAACGCAAGAGGCCTTAAATTCTCATTATTGTTTCTTGCAACAGATCCTATAGTTTGGGTTGTAATTAGGCACTTTAGATTGTCGCATCAGCTCCACTGTCGGGCACTGGGACATGGTACCATGTTCCTGAGGGAAAGGGGATGGTTATGTCCCATCTGTATGGGGAGAATAGCAGTCATCACAACTGTAATAATAATAATACTACTAATAATAATACTAATAATAATCCTTGCATTTGATATATCGCCTTATCACAGCGTCGAGACGTCTCAAAGCGCTTCACAGGATATACAGTAAAGTGGATTGACGTGAATTTGTGGGCGAAACACTGCAGCCAATTGCGCGCAGCAGTGCCTCACAAAAGGTCAATTGGGTGACCAATTTTTTGGGGGGAGGATTTATTACCCCCAGAAAGCGACCCGCCAATCGACTAACAACCTGGTTCCTACTTACTGCTAAGTAAACAGAGGCGTGTGGAGTAAGGAAACTTGGCTAAGGTTTTGCCCCAACCCCTCGGGAATTGAACCAGGGTCCTCTCACTTCCGAGGCCAATGCTCTAACCACAAGGCCACGGGACTCCACGGAGGAGTTTGAAGGCAACCACGTACAAGGCGTAAATATAAATGAAAGATAATTGTTTAGTCGCCCAAGCTTTCCTTTGTGTCTTTTAATGGTCCTCTTGGAGAGCTGGCTTGCAAAGAATTCCGAGGATTCACAGTTCTGCTCCGTACAGGATTCTGCCATTCAGTCACCTTTAAGTATTAATGTGCATGGAAAGGGCAATGCTTTTTGCTGAGGTTTAATTTCTGTGATATACCTAATCAGAAAGAATTGACGCAATCTTGAAATTATGCAGCCAAGTACTGATCAGTCCTGAAAGCCTTGTGCCCGCAAGGTTGGTTGGTGTGGAATATTAACCTGGATAGGGGACTTGAGAACTGATGAGTAAACTCCTGATAACTCGTCACTCCGAGGGAGAGGGGCTCAGGGATGAGTTAGGCATGTGTTTGAATACATAACTAAATGCAGCCGGGATATTGACCACATGATGGCTTAAGAAGTGGTAGTGACAAGTTAAGTTGCTTTCTGGCTTCTCACTCAGTAACTTTTCTAGCTTCACTCTACAGTGCCTATGGTGCTCCACTGACTTGAGTGATGATTAGTGGACTATAGATTAGCAGTGTCCTTGTCTTTTTCCAGCTATTTTTCCTTTATCCATGCCGGGTGAAAGAGCACCAAAAATGCGTTCACTAAATCCACAACTGTTTGTGGGACACTGCTGTGAGCAATTGGCTGCCACATTTCTCCCAGAAAGAGCACGGATAGTAAAACCACAGGCAGACATTATTAACACAGACCAGAAAGATTGCCAATGTTAGAGTTAGATCCCGATTGTCTCTAAATTCAGTGCATGACCCAATGTTGACCTCTAAGAATATAAAAGGCACGATGTTCTTGAGTGCACTGAATGGCTCACGGTGACTGCATTACAGTGCCTCTTGCCTGAATAAACCATTTGGAACTTCACAAGCCTCGTAGGATATTAAAATCATTTATCATTCACTCCCGTGGCCTGTAACTGAAGTGAGGGAATTACGAGGGTGAAATCCCTCTTGTCAATAAGTGTAGCGACTTTGACAGCACAGGTCTAATTAGCCAGATTCCCAAAAAACGAATTTCATCCCGTGGGAGGGGATAGTAAATCTCGTTTTCCTCACCCGCCTGTTATTTTTTGTTCTTGAAATTGATGTCTCTTGGCTTCCAACGTTCCCAACCTGGAAGTCAATATCAAGGCAACAAACATCACAAATTAAATTCCCTTGCGTTCTTGAAACGGGAAAACACATCTCGCTAGGGAACAACAACAACAAATTACATTTGTATAGCGTCTTGTACGTTGGGAGGACATCCCGAGATGCTGCCACACTTACTTGGGAGATGCATTTCACCCGTCTTTATGGTACTATCTTTTCAGAATTGCAAGGTTCAAAATTGCTGTATCGATCTTCCAAAAGTCTCATCTGACTTTACTGTAAGTTTTTCTTTAAAAAGAACTAAAGCAAAACAGTTTCAAAGTTAAGACTGAAAGGGACAAGCTGTCAAATTCTGGATTTTCCAAAATGCGCCATGAATAGAAGAGATCGAGAATAGATCAGATAGAATTTATCCCTTTTTTTAATCAGTTTAAGAAGCTCAGTTTTAATAATAATAATGATAATAATAATCCTTGCATTTGATATTGAGCTTCATCACATTGTGAGACGTCTCAAATCGCTTCACAGGATATATTGTGAATAGAATTGACTATGCATTTTGTGAGCGAAACGTGGCAGTCAATTGTGCATAGCAGTGTCCCACAGACAGTAATTTATAACAAATAAATTATATTTTGTATTAAAAAAACACAATTGTAACATCTAATTTTGATAGAAAGAAACACCCGAGCTGTTAGGATATCGCTTCACGCTTGAGTTTTAAAAGGAAACGTTTAATTTTAGACGGAATAACTCGAGATTTGCAATAAGTATTCTTGTTAGCCGAGCTCCATGAGTGTGATTGTGTGGAACCACAGCAGCGTGTAATAACTTTCCATTAGTCGTGCCTCACAAGCACGGGTATGTTTGCGTGTGTAAAAAAAAATCGTGAATAATGCACATTTTCAAACAGGAAATAGAGGCTTGTCATCCATTAGAAAGGTTAGGTGTTCAGTCTACTCATGCAAAACCACAAGCAGCCCACAGTATACTGGAGGCAAATTTTCTGTTGGTTGTTAGCCATTGCTATAAAGGCAATGGAAAAGTACTGAGTCAATGCTGTAGTATCTTTTTGCTGAAGACTCACTGCTTCATTTTTTGGCCCAATGGAACCACCCTGAATTTGACATCTCACTGGAAAATAAAGGCTACGAGAATCTTTCACTTTATGTGAAGTTAGCATTGGATTACGGTTTGTGGTGATCCTTAGACTCTTCCTCTCTCCCCTCTCCACCTGCCCCCACATTGGCAAAACACTCATCTTTGCATTCACTGCATTGCGCCTTTCACGGCAGAAGAACATTTCAAAGTGCTTCAAAGCGCTGCAAAAGTGTAGTGACTGTGTATTTTGCAGGCGAACACGACAGCCAATTTTGCACACAGCAATGTCGCAAAGCAAATGGCTGATTTTGTTTGAGTGTTTGTTGGTTACAACAACAGGAGAGAGAAACTCCCTTCTCTTTGAAAATATCTTTAACGTCGACCTGAACAGGCACCTCCAACAATACAGCACACCCCCAGCACTGTATTGGCCTAGACTTCAATCATCTCAGTCCACACATCGACTTTACCTACAAAATAAATGGTCACTCCACTTTAGCGTGTATTCTGTGAAGTGCTGAAGTGAAAGATGCTGCATCAAATATAAGGATTATTCATTTCAATAATAATACCTACCAACATAATGCTATACTGTTAAGCATGATGATGGGTTTCCGCACGTGTCAAACACCCGGCTGACCAAAAAAATATAGAGTTCCACTTCCAACAAGGTATTTGTCCAGTTCCTCTTCATTGGATGTAATGTACACAGTGTTAGCTGAGTTAGCTTTGGTTCTGTTCCAAACATCCACCTCTCTGCGAAGAAAAACATTCTTGTAATATCTAATCTTGCTCGAGTCTTGTTCATTTTAAACCTGTGTCCTCATAGTCCAAGTCAAACAGTCTGCTCACATCTTCATCATCAACCCCAGCTCTAAAGGCCTGGCTCTTATTATCTCTCGGTTTTCATTTCTCCTAACCCTTATTATAAGGGAACACGGCAGCCAATTTGTGCGCAGCAACATCCCACAAACAGCTGTGAAATGAATGACCAGTCTTGTTTCTGGGATTGTTGGCCAAGGCTACCCTTAAGATGGAGACCTGTTAGGATGGAAGAAAACAATGAAAAAAACATGTTTTTTGGAGCGAGAGTGATGTATCCGTGAAGCAAAATCTTTCATTGCAAAAGCCACTGAACACATTTGTGTTCAGGGAGGTAAAGAATTTATTTAACACTGTGCTGGATCCTTGCTTTGTTCTGCCGTTGCCATAAATGGCCTTGTTTGATGTCTTGATCGCTCTGCTTTATCCCAGTTTATGATATTGCCTATTGATTTTGGGATGCCAAGGACTTGGAAAAACTGCAGAGAATACACTATAAATCCTTTTCTCATCGATCGTTGAGAAGAGGCAGCAGTAACACACTTACCAGTGACAGTTGCCTAACCAAGTACTGCAACATTTGCTTATTTTTTATTTGTTTTAATTTGTCTCGTATCTTCAGAAAACAACATTCCCCCATCCCCCACCCAGCCTCCCTCCCCTCCCCGCCACACACACTCAGAATCCCCAGAGACAGATCACAGAAAAGCAGAATTAATACTTAAAATACATTTTTTTGAATAAAAAAAGATCTTTTGGTTGAGTACAACGACACTGCCACACATCATCAGTGATCAGCGAGAATGGACATCTGAAGCCTGAAATTGTGGAGTCCTGTAGCTCAGTGGTTAGAACACTCGCCTTGCAAGCAGGAGACCTGGGTTCAATTCCAGGCGGAGGGCGAAACCTTGGGCAAGTTTCCTTACTCCACACAGAGCCTAATAATAATCCCTCCAAAACAAAACAATAATAAATTGGTCATTTTCAATCTACGACTGTTTGTGGGACATTGCTGTGCGCAATTGGCTGCCGCGTTCGCCCACAAATATACAGTCAATTCACTTTACAGTGTGTTCTGTGAAGCGCTTTGGGAAGTCCTCCCGACGTGAAAAGCGCTATATCAAATGCAAGGATTATTATTATTATCATTATTATTCCTCATGGACTTAAATCGATTGTCCTAAAATTTAACATTGATTGGCTTTGTAACATTCTTCGATCTGACCTCAAGTTGAAAAGCGGTTTATTTTTAAGAACTACGGCATACTGGCTTCCAAATTACACAAGCATCCAACTAAAACAATGGAGTCAAAGCTGAGGCCAGAAGAAAATGGTTGTCTATAGATTGTGCTTTACTCTTGTGTGATAAACCCTTCCATTCTTACTGTTAACAAGATTATATAATAATCCTTGCATTTGATATAGTGCTTTTCACGTCTTCTCGACGTCTCAAAGTGCTTCACGGAATAAACTGCAAAGTGAATTGACTGTATATTTGTGGGCGAACGCGGCAGCCAATTGCGCACAGCAATGTCCCACAAACAGTTGTGGATTGAAAATGACCAATTTATTATTGTTTCGTTTTTTGGAGGGATTATTATCACAAGATCACAAGAGAAGTCCCTATGGCCCATGTGAACTCATACTTTTTACTATCCTCCCATCATATCACTGAGCTGTTTTGTCACCGAGGCCCATCGCCCTGGGCTCAAATGCCCTTGCTGGTCACCTGGTCCAGTCATTAATTAGCCTCTAGGTAAGTAAATACTTCCTGGTGTCTGTCCTGAAATTGCCCCTTTGCAACCTTTCCATTGGCTCCAAATAATACTGTCCATGTAGATTTCAACAGAAAGGATGTGAACATGTTAGACTCCAACCTGTTTGGCAGTCCCTCCTAATTCACACAAATAACAACTGTATGCAGATTACCTCCCCTACCCACCTCTCCCCCCCATCCCCAACCCCACCCCCAACCGCTTTAGTGATAAACTTATGAATTCCACACAGCATAGATGTATGCAAATCCAAGTTGGATGGAAACGATTCATTGTTGGACTCGCACGCAGCTGGGATTTGCATATGTGTGTGACCTGCATGCAAATAGCGCCTTTGAACACTGGGGGTTAGGGTGAGGAATCCGGACTTTGTGAGAAAAAGGAAAATGATGACAAACACATTCCTTGCATGCGAGGCTGACTGTGCCTACATGTTAAAGAACGTAAATTCTCGCTCCCGTTATAGTGCGTCCTTCTCTTGTCCACAGCTTTCTTGCAACCCTTTCTCGATCTCTCTCTCTTGCCTTTGCCCTTGTGCACCGATCACAGTTCATTTGATGTAGCGCCTTATCACTTCTTCGAGACGTCTCAAAGCGCTTCACAGAATATACTGCAAAGTGAATTGACTGTATATTTTGTTCGCGAAATGCGGCAGCCAATTGCGCACAGCAGTGTCCCACAAACAGTCGTGGATTGAATGACCGTATTTTTTAGGGGGAGGTATTATTACTCCCTGAAAACGATCTGCCAATTGACTAACAACCGGATTCCTACTTACTGCTAGGTAACCAGAGGCGTGTGGAGTAAGGAAACTTGGCTAAGGTTTCGTTCTGCCCGGGAATCGAATCTGGGTCCTCTCGCTTGCGAGGTGAGTGCTCTGACCACTAAGCCACATGACTCCAAATTTTGCAAACCATATAGGTATGTCAGATACTATGTACGAGCCTTTGAATCCATCGTCTTACAGCAGTTCCTCAAACACACTATATTTTTCTACCTTTTGATAGCAGGTCTGTTCCTTTCTGGTCTTACAATGCTGTTCTCCCCATAGAGTTCACAGACATAATCCCTTAAGCTGGTTAGACAAGACATTGCTAATAATAACTCAACTGTTATTGCTGTTATTGAAAGAACTCCCAAAGACAAGGGGAGGTGGGGGGGGCTGGAGTATAAATATAATAAAAAAAGACAATCTTTAGGTGCTCAAGGAGAACATGTTTCAGAGATGAAGAAAATTCCAATTAGTAAACTCATGTTCAATTTTGAATGTCTTCTGGTAATGACATCTCAATTTTTCCTCCTTTTATTCTTTTGTGGTTGGGACATTCAGTGGATTAAGTCAAACGGCAATTTTTTAAAGCAACCACATCTCCCTCCCCAGCTCCCCGCTCTCGCAATTAGATAGAATATTTTAGTTGGAAAATGCGTGAGTCAAAAGGTACTGGGTCTAATTTGTGGTATATTTTAACAGGATTTCTTAATAAGAAATCCCTTTGGAATTCTTGTCCACCTGGGAGATTGCCTTTGAGCACGAGGGATAGACTTCCAGGCACCAAAACCGAGGCTCAGTTTCTGCGACTCAGATTCCCCCGTTAAGAAATACTCCAAATCGGACCTCTCCAATTTTGCACAGGAGCACGAGAGGGCAATGGAACAAGAAAAGGCCACTCGGCCAATCAAGGACCCATGGAAATTACAGCACAGAAGAAGGCCAATTGGCATTTCACTTTGAGTTGTCTCGACAATGTAATAAATGCAAATGCAAGAATATGAAACGCAAGGATTCTTATGATATGATGATATTATTTCCCCATTCCTCATGCCCATCAAGCCAACTCTCCCCACAGACCCAGATCTACTCCATCAAACGTTTTTGAGACATCCTGTGTTGTACTGTATGCCTTGGACTTCACTCTTGTTCTGGCCCAATGCTCCCTACTCCCAAATGGTGATCAACACAATTTGTGGGCTCAACTCTCAAAACGATTTTGTTTCATTTTGCAATGGGATACAGCCTCAAAGGGCAGCACTTAGTTTGACTCAGGTTACACACACACATACAAAAAGAAAGCCAAGAATAGCCTGTTTATCTTATTCAGGAAATAATTCCATGGAAACCAACCAACCGTGAGATGTGGTAGTATTAATATCTCAGATCTCAGATTGTGCATTTTTTTAGGTTCATGAATAGAATTATGCACAGGATGAACTCAAAATATTTTTGATATATGATCTCGTTGCCTGGCTTTTCTATTGTGCTGGCTTCTACTGGTGAATGCGCTGATTTAAATCAGAGCAAACCTAGCACTGTGCTTTCATATTTAGTGAAGACAGTGGGCTAGAATGGCTAACACCTGCTCAGGGCTGTGATGGAGAATTTTAGGACAGACACCAGGCAGTGTCTTCCTTGACACAGTGTCTTCCTTTACACCAATGGCTGGAATGGGTTTAACAGGAATAATAATAATAATATTAATCATCCTTGCATTTGATGTAGCGCCTCATCACATCTTCCAGATGTCTCAAAGCGCTTCACAGAATATCCTGTGCAGTGAATTGACTGTGTATTTTGTGGGCGAAGGGTGATAGAAGCCAGGACTCTGGACTTGTTCAGGAAACCACCATACACTGAGTCGCAAATGGACCATTCCTTCTGGTAATCAGAACCACATCACACACAGGAACTCAGTCCTGCACATTCAGAGCAGAGTTCCTGCATGTCTTTTACTTACCAGAAGGAATACTGCATTTATATCCCAGAATCATTAAGAAACCCCGTTGGCAATCATGCATTTTATACCCCGTTATCAAGAAGACAAATTACTGCAGCTGTATAGTCCTACTTTACATCCACTTTTTAAAATGGTCATTTTATCCCCAGGTATTTTACAGCCACGAATTGGTTTCTCCCAGTTTCCTACTCTTTTATTTAATGCATGTTCCGCTTTCACTACACCTCTCACCACCAATACGCTTTAGTATGAGAAATGTCTCCTTCCATTCAATATTTCCCCTTGCCTGCTGAGCTTGGACATTAATTGATTTCAGTCTGATTTAGCTATACTGCAGTTGGCTGGAGGGCCAGGCTCATGTTTACGTTTTGCGAGGAGTTTGAACGAAAGGAAATGAGTTACATTGCAAACTGAAAGTGTGGTGAAAACTGCAGCAAAATGATACAACTGATTGGAAAGCTATTGGGTGCTTTGTTTGGTGCAGCTAATGTTCCCTCTTTTCATGTTGGTTCCTCTTTTCCAAATCACATTTCCAAATCACCTCACACACCTCAAAGGCGGGTAGAAGGGCAAGCACGTCTCCTGCTCCTAATCTTTCACCAGTTCTCAAGGAAAACAGTAGGAGGTGCAGAAGAAGTGCTTTTGGAGTTGGGGCCCCATTTGCATCTGATAAGCACACACTGTATTGCACACAATCTAGAAACCAGATCCCAACAGCTGGGTTCAACACTGTTTTTTGGTCAGCCATGTACCTGACATATTGGTCCAAACCCATCACCGTACTTAAGAGTATCCAAACGAGACTGAGAGTTTGCATTAGATGGACATCAATTCAAGTTACCCTAAAAGATGGCTACAATTAGGAAGCACTATGAAAGATCCTCACGGACTTCCTGAAATGATTAGCATTTCTGAGAAAAGAAATGTCAATACAAAATACCAAGCAGAACCGAGGAAATGAAAGATCGACTTTGTGTTAAAAGTGCAGCTCACTGAGAAATGCATAACTTATAATAATAATCCTTGCATTTGATATATCGCCTTATGATGCTGTTGAGATGTCCCAAAGCGCTTCACAGGAATCTATTGTAAAATGGATTGACTGTGTCATTTATGGGTGAAACTCAAGCGCCAATTGCACACAGCAGTGTCCCACAAACAGTCGTAGATCGAGTGACCACATTTTTTTTTGAGGGATTATTACCCCCGGAAAGCAATCCGCCAATCAACCAACAACCGGGTTCCTACTTACTGAATTACTAACTGAATTCACAATACGATTAACTGTTGGGAACTGCAAACCCTTCTAAAATATAACGTATGGTTTAATTGCCGCATAATGTGAATGTTGGTGCTTGGTTCACAGTGAGTGCGCACTCCATTCCAGACATGGGGAAATCTCCACATGTAAGTGGCACATAGCATCTATTTCCCCAAAAGGGTATTAAATCGCTTTGCAGGGAACTATTTTGAAGTGCAGTCACTATATTTGTTGTTTAGGAAAATATCTTGTATTTGCTGTCTGGGTGATTTTTCCTAAGAAATGAATAACTAATAATAATAATCCTTGCATTTGATATAGCGCCTTATGACATGGTTGAGACGTCTCAAAGCGCTTCACAGGGATCTATTGTAAAAAGGATTGACTGTGTCATTTGTGGGCAAAACGTTGGCAGCCAATTGCACGCAGCAGTGTTCCACAAACAGTTGTAGATTGAGTGACCACATTTTCCCTCTTTCTCACCCACCTACACCCAACGCCCTCACCCTCCCTGCACACACACACACACACACACACATTTCCCCCTTCCTTTTATGTTACACTTCCTGGCTTTAATGTCCTGCTTTGACCCTTTGTGGTTTCCATTTGTTCCTCATTTGGGATTCCAGTTATTGTGACGTGTTTCCAGTTTGCTTGAGCCTTTGTCATCAATGGAGAATTTTCCGTGTACTCTTCTGCGCATTTAACCCTCATTTAAACATTTTTTAATTAATGTGTTTTTTGTTTCATTTTGCATCTATTTCATTGAAGTGTTCTTCAGGATGGTGGAAGACAAACTAGACGGACCTTGGTCTTCTTTCATCTATGTTCTTATGTTCTTGTGTTTGGGTAATACTGGCTCAACTCAACTCTAAAAGTCTCATCGGATGGATAGTCCAGACAGTTGACTATAGGGAGAGGGGCATTGCATTGTGACTTTCCTCCTCCCAACATTCACACATACACATCTCACTGTCCAGGACTCATTGGATAGAGACTCAAGAGCAGGAAGAGTGATTGAATCTACACTCTATAGCCATTGTAATTTTAATTGCCTCAGTAAGATTCGACTCTCCCGAGGCAACTCTTTGTAGAACCTTTTGATAAATAATTGTCTGTAATATTATGCAGAGCATTGCTCATTGATATAAAGGAAACCACAGATACGATTTACCTCTCGAGTGTGGAACGGTTGACTGCAATAGCAGTTGTTTGTATTGTTCCCGCAGGAACCATTACAATGATGAGCTAACTGCAGCATTGATTGAGTGGAGGAGAGAAAGCGCGGAGACTGAATGTGGAAAGGAAGGAAACCATTTATTTTTGTTACATTTTTTGTCTCCCACAGAAACTGGCAAACAGTTACCTGGCCCAGCCGGCAAAATAATCAATCTAAAGCCCCGGTTATTGCTTTCATTATTCAACTTAGCGACACCACGGATGGAATTGGAATCCAAGTGAACAAGCTCCAGCGGAAACAAAGATCTTTCCGGTCCACTTTGACAATGCCACATGCACACACCTCTGCTCTTATTCCTTCTAAGCAACAAAAAACAGGCAACCAAACGCCACCCCAACTGAAGGCTTGATCCCTCGCCTACGCTAATAAAATTAACACCGAGTTTACAATAGCGATAGTAGTTTCTATCGGTTTCTGAGTTACAGATCTGGTTGTTCTCGTGGCAAGCTCCCTTGGATGTCCTGATGTTAAAAACAATATTGTCAATGTGTCATTTCCTGACATGTACTCTTTTGAGTTTGCGCCAGCCGTTGCCACAGTTGATGTTTCCTCTATGAAAATGCCCCCGTGTGAGTTGGGGCCAGATTCTAAGCAGTGCTTTAGAGCTTTGCTGTGTTTGCATTTCTTCGGATAAACTGAGAAATACATTGGTGAAGCGCTGTGAGACATCTCGACAACGTGATAAGGTGCTGCCTTAAATGCAAGGATTGTTATTGATGATTCTGTGCAATCTTAGAATTTAAGAAGGAATGGACTTACGGGCTAAGTAATTTTTGTGCTTTAATGTAACAAAGCATTAAAACCCAACACAAGCTCATTTTTGCTGAGGTTTTTGTGTGGTGCAAAGATATGCACGTGTTTATAATTCGGAAACTGCCTCCCAGTGCTCACCAGCCACTCACTCTAATCTGAGTATCTGCCATCTCCTGAGTTTTAATTCTTGGCCACATCTTAAATTGTCTGCGGATAATAATTAGCAAATTCAAATCGTTGTTGGCATGGATGTTGTAGGAAACGGGCACTGCAGAGGGCACTTTGTTTGGAATCCTGCCCACTTAACTTCTTTCCTCTCTGTTAACTTGATCCCGTGATTGTAGCCATCCAACAACAGCAACAAATGACATTTACACAGTGCATCTCATGTTGGGAGGACGTCCCAAGGCTCTGAACATTCAGGGATTTGGACCCGAGCGGGGTGTTGGGATCAGGAGGGGTGGAGGGCAGGGAAGGTAGGGGTAGGAGAGTGGCCGAAGGCACAGTCAAAGAGGAGGGTCTAAGTTCATAAAAAGATTAGAATTCTTGCATTTGATAGAGTGCGTGTAGCATTGAAATGTCTCAAAATGCTTCACAGGTAATGGCTGATGAGCGACACAGAGCATTTTATGGGCAGACTTAAAATGTAACATTGTGTAGAATTACAGAGAATTCATAAATTCGGTACTGAGTCAACACTCATTCTTTCCCACCCCACCACCCCTTCCTCTTTTATCCCTTTGGCAGAGAGTGTCAAACCTTTGCCCACCTGCCTGCCACATACATGTAAAACCAGCAGAGGGTGTTTTAGAGGGACCAGGAAGCAGATCTCTGGCTGTGTTCACACTCCCCAACCCAAGGGAGATCAGGACCAACTTAGCTGTCCATAAGAGCCCTGACACAGACCAGGATTTGAACCAACAAGCTCCTATTCTGTAAGCTCCAGATCTACCAACTACCCCATCAGGATGGCTCCTCAAAGCTGGAGCTTGAAAAGGCTTAAAAAGGAATGCGGGTTAACCGGTTTCCAAATTACAATTGAATTTAGGAACTTTACCAAATTTTGCGTGGTCATGTTCAGTGCCGAAAAGATCTGAAAACATCTTCTGGTGGAATACGTGCCAATACCTTTGAGAAGTAATAAAGGTATTGGAATGTATTCCGTCAGAATATTAAATATAATTAGCATCGAGGACCTTAAAACGCTGCTGGCAATGACCTTGGAAAGATTACGTAACAAGATTTTCTAACCTGTTGTATTCTGTGTGTTATGGGTTCCCACTTAGTCAACTTAAAGAGGCTATAATCTAACCTGACACTGTAAGTGGATTGTAAATAAATAAAATACATAGGTCACTACACTTGTCTTGAACTTCTCAGTCTGGTTTGGATACTCTTAAGCAGGGATAGGTTTTCTAATGTGTCGGACACCCGGCTGACCAAACAAACCAAAAAAATGCCACCTACATTTGTTAATTCCCCTGTGTCAGGCATGGAAATTCGCCCACTCTCCCTTCAAAAACCAGTAAATTCCTTTGAAGTGCTTTGAGACGTTCTCCAGACGAGAAAAACACTGCGAGGATTAATTCCTCAGGTTGTGGTCTCCGCTGAAATGAATACATTTGCATTTTAAAAGTAGGATGGAAAGAAACCCAACCCAAGTTTTGTATAAATTTGGTCAACCACAGTGCAAACTTTACCCAGCACCTTTGAATGAGTCTTTAAGAGCAAGTAGTCTGACCCAACACAAAATTTGTCTGTAATTTCCCTTTAAGAAAATCATTAGCTATGGCTTGGCAAAAACTAACCCATCTCAAACATAACAGGAACCTCATTTAGGGTACAGGATATATTTGTATGAAACCATTCATTCAAAATTCCTAAAGCATTAAACCATAAAATAGGCACTTTCGTCTGTTTGCCTTAATGTGAAATATGTTCGATTTATTCAGCTGTCCCCAAGATCCAATTCCATAAAGCAACAACTTGGGTGCTTTGCATCACGGGTTATAAACGTCCAGTTTGTATAATAATATTATAATCATTTTATGTGCAATGTATAATGCCTTGCACTTTATCCTCTTTCAATTACTGCTGAAGAACATCAGAAATGTTATAAAACACTTAAAAGTGGTATGTAATAATAATAATAGTTATCCTTGCATTTAATATAGCGCCTTATCACGTCGTTGAGACGTCTCAAAGTGCTTCACAGGATATACTGTTAAGTGAATTGACTGTGTATTTTGTGGGCGAAACTCGGCAGCCAATGGAGCACAGCAGCGTCCCCACAAACAGTTCAGCTTTTGTTCGGTCAGACACATGTGGAAACCTATCTCCCTGCTTAAGAATATCCAAACCAGTCCGAAAGTGACACGTTTGTACGTCAAATGAAGTCTGGAACGGAGGGACGCACCCTCTCCCTGGAGGGACGCAGCCTGTTTTCCTAATTCTGGAGAGTATTAGGTGAGGGTTGGCAAGAGCCAAGGCTTGGTTAAGACATATTGTGTGTTGAGATGTTGCTGGAGCTGAAACAGCTAAAAGAGTGCAGTTTGCTATTGAGGGCACAGGCTGGCAGGCTTCCAGCAATTGCCCCAACAATTGCTCTGTCCTCCATTCAGTCACGTGTCCTCATTTACAAATTTACAATCTTATTTCTCACCACGAATGTAACTGGCCACTGTGGTCTCATCGGGGTGTCTCAAAATAGATACAGTTGCACTGAGAAAGAGCCACAGGGCTGAACCCAAGAGTGAACGCAGTAAGCTAGTAAGTGGAAGGCATTTTAGATGGTGGTTGCTCTGATTGTAAAACGTTCTCAATGCCAGACTAGAGAAACAGAGGGTTGGTAAACCAAATGGATGTCTCATGATCACAAGATAGGTTCAGGTGAATGAAGCCCTTTTTTTTTGGCTCGTCTGATCTCATCCTTCCTGAAAACCCATCCCAGAGAAACCTCTTCTCATTTGTTCATCGAGCACACGTTTCTCAAACTTCTTCTTCACATTTCTTAACATTTTTAATGATCCCATTGCGGTCTTTATAAAGATGCATCTCACGGTCGACAAGAGGTACTGAAGAAGTTACTGAAATAAACGAATAACGGAAAAACACATTTTGCTGCATTTTCAGACCGTTGAAGGTATGATATCTTGGCTTCTTTTCTTGAGACCCCCATTTGATCCGGGGTTTCGTCCTCCCCACTCACTCACCCACCTCAAAACAACTGTTCACCTAACCACAAGAACTGCTGTACAGAGAACCATTGGTATCAAGTCATGGTCATAAGGCTGATAAAATCCATTTTCCCTGAGTGTCTGTTACTCATTCTCACCCACACGTGTTATTGTGGTTTGAAAATAAACATTAATCTGCGAACATCGGTTTCCAGTGCCTGTCACCTGCTTTCACCGTGTGCTGATGAAAATGATTAAGATACAGCATTTAAGTATCAAATTTTGTCTATCTGGTTAGTTAGGGCTGTTTGTTTTATTCTCTGCATACACACATGCGCAGACCGTCCCCTACATTAATCTCAGAGTAGAAATAGCTCTGAACTGCTTTTTATACAGCTGTCATGGCTTACTTTATCAGATCAGCTTCTGCGAGTTTCAACCAAATTGTGCTTTGTGCTTTTTAACCAGTAGCTATTGGTTTTCGGGCTTGGCCTAGGATGGGGCTCCTCAAAGGCTATATGGGGAGGGGTTCCTGGTCAGATAATGGACTAAAAGGACGAAAGAAACTGAAGTGCAGGAAAAGATGACTGGTTGTTTTGCTGGTTTTAGCTGTGGAGATCAGAGGCACACTCTCTCTCTCTCTCTCACCCCAAGTTATGTTGAAGGTCACACCTCAATGCCAGCCTTAAGGAACACAAGCAAGGTCTATTTTTAAAATCACACGGTCAGGAGGATGCTCTGGGCTCAAGTTTCAGCCAAGTCTATGTTCTTCAATTCAATCAGGAATGTCTGACCTTCCCTTTTCTTTGTTCTTGGAGTATTTAAGACCTCTCACAGTGACAGGTAGTTTTACGTCCTTCACCCAAGTAGTGTCCAGATATGATCTGCCATCTCCTTTCTAAAATCTGTTTCTTAATGTTTTTGTTTCCTGAATGGTTGGATATAGTGTAAAGTGTAGTGACTGTGTATTTTGTAGGCAGCCAAATTGTGCGTAGCAACTTCAGCCATGACCATTTTTTTTCTGTAGGATTGTTGGCCTGGTCATGGGGAGAGAATCTCCCTTTTCTAGTAGCACAAGGTGTTTAACGTCCATCTAGTTACGGCTCCGTTTATATATCTGATTTGGAAGACAGCACCACTGACAATGAAATACAGATCCTCGGTACTGTACTGAGTACAAAAGTATAAAAGGCCATTCACGGCCTCGCTCCCTCCTACCTCTCCGACCTACTATCCCCCTCCCTACCTGCCCGTACCCTCCGTTCCTCTGGCTACGGTCTTCTCCACGTCCCCCGCCCCAACCGCCCTACTATCGGTGGCCGGATCTTCAGCCTCTCAGCCCCGAGGCTCTGGAACTCCATCCCCAGTGCCTTCGCCGCTTCCTCCCTTTCCTCCTTCAAGGCCGGTCTCAAGACCTTTCTCTTTGACCGTGCCTTCAGCTCCCCTCTCGACTCTCTACCCGCTCCTCGCTCCCTCCCTTCCCTCCCCTCACCCTGACCATTTCCCCCCTCCTCGCTCCCTCCCTTCCCTCCCCTCACCCTGACCATTTCCCCCAATGCTCGGGTCCTGACCCAACTGTACAGCGCTTTGGGACGTCCTCCCGACGTGAAAGGCGCTCAATAAATGGAATCTTGTTGTTGTTGTTGAGTACTGAGTATCTGTACTTCATTGTCAATGGTGCTATTTTGCCATGTTTTGTCAAAAACAATGATAAAGAGGCCTATTGGTTAGTGTGCTCAGCGCAAGCGAGAGGAGTTGGGTTCGAATCCCAGGCGGGGCGAAACCTTAGGCAAATTTCCTTACTCCACACACACGTATGCCTCTGTTTACTTAGCAGTAAGTAGAAATCCGCTTGTTAGTTGATTGGCAGACCACTTTCCAAGGGGTAATAATCCCTCAAAATAATTAATAATTAGGCCACTCAATCCATGGCTGTTTGTGGGGACGCTGCTGTGTGCAGTTTGGCTGCTGCGTTTCGCCCACAGAATGCACAGTCAATTCACTTTACAGTATATTCTGTGAAGCGCTTTGAGACATCTCGAAGATGCAATAAGACGCTGTATCAAATGCAAGGATTATTATTATTATTATTAAATCAGCATTGTAATGACACAAACAGCGCAGTTGACGAGCTGTTCTATAATCCTGAGTTCTAGTTGCAATTAACATATTGCATTTTTTTTCTCTTGCAAGAAAGCCCGAGCTGCAAATCAAATAGTTTTAAAGGATAAAATTACCATGGCGATGCTAATTACTCCCAATTAAACTGCTCGACTCATAAATACCCGGAGATAAACAATGCAGAACATGTCTTCTCAAACAACATCGTGCAGTCAGTGAAACTGAACGGCACATAACGCTTCAAGGAGATGGAGCGGGAGCTTGAGAAAGCTGGGAGACAGGAGCGAGGTGACCGAAGGCGCCGTCAAAGCGGTGGATCTTTAGAAAAATGTTGAAAGCAGAGAGAGAGAGAGAGAGAGAGGAGGGGAAGAGTGCGAGGGATTTAGAGATTTCTCTACACAGGAGAGAGTATCCGTTTCATTCCCTCACACCTCCCTACCTCTCCAAAACCTGCATACCCCCACCCAACTCCAGCACCCGTTGCCTCCGCTCGGCTGGCTCTGGCCTCCTGTTTGTCCCTTGTCCCCGCGGCTTCATCTTCGGTGGCCGTGCCTTCAGCCATTACACCCCAAAACTCTGGAACTCTCTCCCTCAAGCCCTCCGCCTTGCCCCCTCCCTCCCTACTTTCAAATCCCCCCAAAGACCTTTCTTTTTGATCGTGCTCACGGTCACCTTCCTCCCTCCTTCTCCTCCTGGCAGACTCCGTCACTGTCAAGCACTCCGGGACCCTACCCTGCGTGAAGGGCGCTATATAAATGCAAGTTGTTGTTGTTGTTGAATGAAGACTGATGGAGATTTGTACACTGCCTAATACTCGATTTCACATTTGCTTTCGAGTGCAATGACCAGACTAGAAAGAATGCCAATATCTTCTTACATCTGACAGACGGTCAGATACGTCATCGAGGGCTTGGGTTTAGCCCAGGAGACTCAGCAGGAAAGACAACTGCAACACTGCTCGCACATCAGGAACCCTGACATCTGCTCTCCGACATTAGCTCTCCTCCAGCATTTTCTTTCCCTCCATTCTCTCTCTACCTTTTCTTCCTTCCTCTCTTTTCTACCCACCCTAATTTAAAAGGTCGTAGATTTCTATGATTCTGCGGTTCCTTAAGGCAGTGGCTTGTGCATTCCTATTTGCAATCCCGAGATTTTAATTGACCGATGATGAATGATAATTAAAATCCCTCCATTTTACATTCTGAGTCCTGTTCACAATCATCCTTGCCTTTGATATAGCATCTTGTCACAATGTCAAGACATCTCAGAACACTTCACAGGATTTACTGTCAATATAGTGGTTCTGTAATAGTTTGTAGGAGAACACAGCAGCCAATTTGCACACAGCAATGTCCCACAAACAGCCACAAAGTGAATGATTGATTGCATCTGGGGTTTGTTGCTTGGGACACTGCTAGAAATTCCCTTCTCTTTTCGGGATTGCCTTGGGATCTTTAACAACCACGCGGGATCATTCCATCGCCTGGTAAACTGAAATGAAACGAAAAACTGAATGAAACTACATGAAGTGATATGCAAAGGCTTCCGCAGGGATGCCAAAAGACATCAGCTGCATGAAGCATCCCAATAAAACTCCCACGGGGTTTCTAATTACCATTGGGCTCTGACACGAGCGGACACGCAGCGGGAATTTGGTCAGTTTTAAAACGTGTAGAATGCTTGCGAGAGCTGGGATGGAACGCTGCCAGATTCCTTCGCCACAAAAACCAACAAGGAGCATAGGTCTCAATGTAATTGGTGAACACGACCCAGTTAGTGGAACAGCTCCACCCAGTTTAGGGCTGAAGCTAAAGTAAGATAAGAGTCAGTTCCTATTGACTCTAGCTTTTATACTGTGGGATAAATTGCAAGTGTGGACACTCACTTGAGATAGGACACCCAGTTTTGCCAATTGGGGCCTGTTGAGCATTCCACTATCAGTGGTTAATCCTTCAGCTATTAATCGATCCCCTACCGTTTGCAAATTGCTTCCTAAATTCCTCCACCCTATCTCCCCCCCAACCCCCACCATCATCTGTTTTTAAAAGTCTCCTGTAAGCCTACTCCTTTGATCATGCCAACGGTCACCTACCTGCCTGTTCCCTTCAACCTTCCCACTCTGTGTCCAAAGTTTAGAAATAAAGAATCCTTGCATTTGATATACCATCTGTAACATTAAATCATCTCACAGTATCTCACAGGCAACGTCTGCCAAGCGTAGCGACTGTGTTTTTAGGCAAAAGGGGACGAAATGTTAAACCGAGGGTTGCATCTGCTACTCTTCAGGTGCACCCATGACACAAGTTGAAATGTGAAGGGAGTTCCTCTCCCAGTTAGTGCTGTATCCCCAAATTCTTTCGATAAAATTGGTTAATCAACCTGTGGCTGTTTGTGGGGCCTTCCTGTAATCAAACTGACTACGTGTGGAGACCTGTAGCTCAGTGGTTAGAGCACTCGCTTTGCAAGTGAGACACCTGGGTTCAATTCCAGTCAGAGGGCGAAACCTTGGGCAAGTTTCCTTACTCCACACACCTAATAATAATCCCTCCAAAACAAAACAATAATAAATTGGTCATTTTCAATCCACGACTGTTTGTGGGACGCCGCTGTGCACAATTGGCTGCCGCGTTTCGCCCACAAACATACGGTCACTTTACAGTCTATTCTGTGAAGTGCTTTGAGATGTCGAGAAGATATAAAAAGCGCTATATCAAATGCAAGGATTATTATTATTATTATTGTTATTACTTCGTTGGCTCTGAAAAAACAGTCACTACACTTGACAGTAATCACAGTGAAGCGCTTTGAGACCTTTTGATGTGATAAGCTGCTTAGGAAAACCTCTTTAGAATCTGTCCCATTTGTTTTGAAACAGGGTGGCGGCCCCTCACTGGGTTGTCCCAATATGAAGACTTGCCGATACTGGGAAAGTTCCCAGTTGTGAACAGCAGTAAATGAGCACAACAGCACGTGTGCCGTTGATATATTTATTCCCAGGGTAACAGTGTGTGCAACAGTAATAGGCACTCGGGAGACAGGTGCACAGGAAGAATTGTAATCTAGTTAGCGTAATATATACCAGAGTGATTTTGCCAGTAATCTGGTCAAAATAACCTGGTTGTTCTAGATATCTTGACACATGACCTCACCTGGTTTCACCTGCACAAAAAAAGCCACCATGAATTGTATTTGTCTCTTCAAAACAGTGCAACCGCCCCCCCCCCCCAATATCACAAACAATTGTGTGTTTAATGAACAGTCACATTCTGGTCCTTTTTCCTTCTCCATTTTATTTCATAATAATCCTGGCATTTGATCTAGTGCCCTGTCACGTTATTGAGACGTCTCAAAGTGCTTCACAGAATATATCGTGCAAGGGATTGACTGTGTATTTTGTGCGCGAGACGCAGCAGCCAATTGCGTACAGCAATGTGTCCCACAAAAAGTTGTGGATTGAGTGGCCTAATTATTATTATTTATTATTATTTTGGAAAGGGATTATTACCCCGGAAAGCAATCCGCCGATCGACTAACAAACTTTTGCAATGCCCTAATAATAATAATAATTATAATTATTCTTATTACACTCTCAACAATCGCCAGCGTTAACCGTCAAGAGATCTATCGGCTCGCCATGATCTGTGATTGTAATTATTGATCAGAGGTAACTACCATATGGAACGCGTTCTGAAATGCTGCAAATTTAATCTAGACAATCTTTGCACCATTTTTTGACACACCTGCAGTGAGTGTTATTGGAGCGTGGCTACATTTGCGCTGAGTGGATCATGCAATAAAGAATTTGTGTTAGACATCTTTCCAACAATCGCTGCACAGCTCCAGTAATTAACCAAAAAAGCCGTCCAAATAGAAGTATAGTCAGAGATGTCTTGCAGCGACTTGGAATTTCACAGATATCTGCCTATATGCTGACATATTTATTACTGCGATGGATGAAGTATGGCAGCCTCTGCAGGAATAAATTGAACATCAATCATAACTTACAAGGAGAAGACTGACATGTCTGTTCAGCGAGAGATTTAAGAAGTGGAAATATTTAAATACCGAAAAGAGACTTTGATGGAGAATTGTTGCCGTGTTCATCGAATACTGTAGTCATTTACATGCAGGGGCAATATTGTACAGCAAATATTTCCTAACTAAAAAAAATCACCTTGTGATTTGGACGGTAAGATTATACACATGCAAAAAGTTACACACTCCTCACAATCTGTATTATCGGTGAAGCTATTCCTAATTTATTCCGTCCAGGGGTGCAGTATAATGCTAACTAGCTGTTTATGTATAAGGATGGTAGATGGCAAGAGGTTATCACAGACAGTCAGTCAGCTCACGATGTGCTGTAATACCCAAATCTACATTGTGCAGGTTTTGTCATTCTCTTTTAAACTAACCACTATGCTACGAGATTCCATCTTGTCTTTAGGTGACTGGTGTGCTGAGCAAGTCCATCTTCCTTCCTGGATGGTCGTTTTTCGTTGCTTCCGCTTTAACTGGGAGATTGCTGGATTATAAGTCTGCATTCTGTTCGTCGGAATATAAAGCCAATGAGGTGCTGAGCTGCTGGGACTTTAGGATTGTATTACGGCAGCTGACTTGGCTAAATCTTTCTCCAAGTACATCTGCGGAAAAACAAATCGCTTCAAAAGGCCATTACGCTGTGTTTTTGCGGTTGGCTTGAACCCACGGGCGATACTGGAAAAGCCATTGCTATCTTTTCTTTTTAGGTCAAATCCTGAACGCTCAGAGCAAGATTATGTTTTGAAGTTTGGGTGCTCTTTGTCATTTAGCAAAATAAGCGTCATCTTGCACCAATAAGCCTCACCATTGACATTCCTTTTTCAAAGCACATGATGGATGCAGGCACTTATCATTTGTTCTGGGGGTTTTCAATTCGAAGCCTGTTCACCCCATACTCAGCTACCATGCTCCTCCCTCCCTTTACCCCTCTGTCTTCCTACCGTTCTGTCTGTCTTTAAGTCCCACCTTAACACCTATCTCGTTGACCGTGCCAACTCCCTCGCCCTTACACTGATTCCCCTCCTGTCTTTGTAAAACGCTCTGAGATCTTACCCTATGTGACAGGCGCTATATAAATGCAAGTTGCTGCTGTGATATAAATAATAATAATAATCCTTGCATTCGATACAGAGCCTTTCACGTCGGAAGCCTCAAAGGGATACGTTTTAAAAGGTAGTGACTGTGTATCTTGCAGGCAATCAGGGTGGAACCCTCCGGGGCATTCCACTCCATTCCATTCCAGGCACGGGGAAATTTCCATATTTATTGCTGGTACTCTCTGTCTTGTTAGCGTACACTTGAGCATGGCGTTGGGTTTCCAGGTGTGTCAGACGCCTGGCTGACCAAAGGAAAAAAAAACTGGGGTTTTTCTTGTCAAGGTTTTTTTTTGTTTGCCTGAGTTTTCTCCCCCTTGTAGGTCCACTGTAAGTTCTGTTTCACAGACTGTTGCTGAGAGGCAGCACCGACTGCTGTTAGTGTAATAACAGATAGCGACGATAACACAGCAGTGGATTTAGATGAAACCATAAATTATCCAGCAAGACTGACGCTACTGCATTGTGCTGGATCAGAACACAGAGATTCTATGAACACATTTGGATGTACGATCAATGTCATTTTGGGGAGAAAAATAAGCTATTTATCGTACAGACGACACTGGCGTGTTTTTCAGGGACAGCTATTTTGAAGAGCAAGTGACAACCTGGCTGTGCAATAATGGCACGAAATCACACGTAAACTGTGGGACTCAATCACAAGTGATACAAATTCACTCTGGAGAGTAAAGGGTCCTGAGCCAATCCTTTGACATTTTATAAGAACACAAGAATTCTTAGGGCAAAAAAAGGTCATTTGCCTCCATGAACCTGTGCGGTTTTGATAGTTCCCACTGCCATCTCGTTGTCTTCTCACCATAATAATAGTAATTCTTGCATTTGATACAGCGTCTTTCACATCAGGAGGCCACTCAAAGTGCACAGTTGTTTCACTAATTTCACTGGGAATAAACGACTGCATTTCATAGGCGAACACGGCAGCCAATTTGCACACAGCAATGAAGTGAATGATTGGTTTTATCTGGGGGAATCCTTGACCAGGATCCCAGGAGACACTGCCCTTCTCTATTCAAGTAGCGCCATGCGATCTTTTAACTTAACGTCCACCTGGACAGACAGATGAGAACTTCGGTTTAACGTCTCATCCGAAGGACGACACCTCCGACAAATGCAGCTTGCACGTGTCGCATTTTAGCATCGCATTGTAGGTTGCAACCTGTTTCCATTCGTCCTCCCAATGTGAAGCGCACCTCTCTGCTCGTGCAGCCAACAAGAACAACACAACAACCTTCAATCCATTGTTGGGGCATTCCACCTCCAGTCACCATTCTGAAGTGGTAAAGGTAAGACAGAGCGTTTTTCATGTGAGGACGTTTCAAAGTGCTCCAGGAAACTGGAATGATGTCATGCCAACCAGCAATTGTACATGCGGGAATTGTATCCCAACCCAATCTCCTTTGGGAGTGGAGTTTCTAAGTGTCCAAGGATGACGCATTGCCGGCAGGAATCCCCACTTGGATACCGCGGGTCGGAGTGGAATTCCCACGGGAATCCAGTTAGAAATCCACGCATCTCAGCCACCGCTTTGACACCTTGCCATCGAGTAATTCACATTTCGCCCTCTGTGATGCATGACCTTGTATCGATCTCCAAGGCAGGGCCCAGGAGCAGAATCGAGGGAAACCTGACCAGGTAGCGCATTTATTCAGTAAACACGGCTATCAATTTTGCAGCATGTCTCCTCTAAATAATTAATAAGAACAGAATTATTACCCTTTAAATCCCTTTCATGACTTTCCTTTGCTTCAAAATGCAGCAGAATACGAAGCAATATCTTCCTTCAAAACTACATCCGGAAAACGTCTCTCCCGCCCGTGCGGAATGTAACAAAATAAAATACTCCTTGTGATCGTCAGGGCGTCAGGAATACATCTCAACACACTTCACAGGATCCACGGTGAAGTTTAGTGACTGTGTATTTTTATAGGCAAACACGGCAGCCAATTTGCCATATCCCGAAAACAGCCATGAGGCAAATAACCCATTGTAACTGTTGTTCTGCTGGCCAGGACACAGGGGGGAAACTCTCTTGTTTTTGTGAAACACGTCGGAGGTGAAAGTGCCGCCAGCCAAGATTGCTCCACGTGGTCCAGGATTGCTTGACGGCCGAGGTGGGGGGAGAGGGAAAAATGGAAACGTGTTGACTTGTTTGACTTGGCCCCTTGAAACGCTTTGATTGTTGTTGAAAGCACTTTTCCGATGGTGCTGAGAAGCAGGTTCTGGGCGGTCAGGGTCAGCACCCGGGTCAGATACGGTACAGTTAGACGCCAAAGTAAAGTTCTCTCCACTCTGCTATTGCAATGGGCCTTAACCCCAACCACAGAACAGCACCCTCTACTGCACTAGTGTGACATTTTCCTGTTCTCGGGCCAAGTAATCTGTGACGCCGGTAAGTGAGACTGCCATTTAGTTCCAAATTAAGAGCAATTTTGGACGGGGTGTGTCCACAACCATTGGAACGGGATTGAGATTGCTTTAAGGTGATTCACATTTAATAATAATAATAATAATAATAATAATCCTTGCATTTGATATAGCGCTTTTCACGTCGGGAGGACGTCCCAAAGCGCTTCACAGAACACACTGTAAAGTGAATTGACTGTATATTTGTGGGCGAACGCGGCAGCCAATTGCGCACAGCAATGTCCCACAAACAGTCGTAGATTGAAAATGACCAATTTATTATTGTTTTTTTTTTTTTTTTTTTTTTGGAGGGATTATTATTAGGCTCTGTGTGGAGTAAGGAAACTTGCCCAAGGTTTCGCCCTCTGCCTGGAATTGAACTCAGGTCTCTCACTTGCAAAGTGAGTGCTCTAACCACTGAGCTACAGGACTCCACAATAACAATAACAATAATAATACTTGCATTTGCTGCAAAACCGCAGCAATTTGTGTAGGGTGTCATTATTGAGACGCACACAAATAAAACGGACTTCGCTGCAGTTTGCGAGGCATTGCTGCGGGCAAATTGGCGGCAAAAGTGCCACGTGGAGGTTATCGCACACACCAACCACAATGATGTTCAGTGCAATGAAAAACTCTTTGGAAAGGGAATTGAAGATATCTGGGCTGCAGAAAATATTCTGCATCTTCTGCAGCTCAAACGGGCTCTGCAGCAGCAGCAGTTGCAGGAAGGAAGTCTATCTGAAATCTGTGTTACATCCACAACGCACTTTGCAACTCAGGCAGCTGTGATACCAGCAAGAGATTATTTACCTTGAGATGAAATTAGGAGATCAATTTGTTTGCAACAGAACGCGTCAGAACACAGACTTACGTATACGTGTTTATTTATTGACATGCACACAAATAAAACTTACTCCATTGCTATTTGCGAGACATTAATGAGGGCAAATTGGCTGTCAAATTTGCCTACCCCCCACCCACCCCTCCACTTTACAAGTGCTTTGGGGCACTGCTCTGCATGAGGGGTGCTCTACAAAGGCAAGTTATTGTTTACAGTCTATCCTGTGACGTGCTTTGAGGTGTCCTCTCAATGTGAAAGGCACTGCATCAAATGCAAGGATTATTATCATTAATAATAATCAATTCGATTGCTTTTCAATTAAACTCTTAATTGGGGGCGTCCAACGGGAACAGAAATCTGGCAAATTCTACTTTCCTTTCCCAGTTGTGGACTGCAGGCGGAAAAGCAGTGTGTAACGCGTTAGACATTTAAAGTTATTAATGATGTGTAAACAGCGATGTGTTTTGATCGCGCTCCGTTCTAGTTGCGATTTGGCTATTTTTGAAAATTACTTTCTTCGCCAGTGGGTTCCATTGAAATTGAGCAGATGTTGGTGAGCGCTAAGTGCCCAACTTCTTTGCACAACGCCCTTCAAAAGATGCCTGGAGCTGACAGTAATGGTAAGTATGTGTATCTATAACAGATGTGCAGCGTATTAGGAACTTTTAAAGACGGTCTGTCCGTGTTGAAGACGGTAGCATGAGAAGAGTAGGATCGTGGCTTCAGAGACTGGCAGAGTCATATGCGATCTTTGCAATATCATTCAAGTCACTTTCATTTGGAGGTGATATCAGCGTGATCATTTTTTTCGCCAATAACCAACTTGCACTTGCCACATAGCAGCGCTCTGGGACGCTACCTTGCGTGAGGGGCGCAAGCTGTTGTTGATGTTGTTGTTGTTGTAACTTGCATCTTTCACGTAATATAGCAACTCAAACCCAGGTCCTTTCGCTTGCGAGGCGAGTGCTCTTGAGCATTAAGCTGGAATGAGGTTGGGTGGTGGGGGGTGTGGGGGGGGGGGGGAGAGGGTCAAAAAGGAATGCACGGTTGGAGAGGTAGGTTTATAGGGGGCGTTTTGAAAGCAAGGAGAGAGGGGCTGGGTGTGAGGTGGAAAGATTTTTTTTGGGGGGGGGTGAGTTTCTTCTGAGCTATAAAAAGTGGAAAAGTCTTTGTTTTGTTTTGCTTGCAAACCATGCAACAGAATATATCTTGGGCAGCCAGTGTTGTGTTTGTAATAAATGTCCCCTCACTTGTGAGCTCAGTCTCCCTGCTGGCATTATTTACCGCATCACATGAGCAGCCAGGATATATCTTCTATTTTTACACACAGTGATTCACAGACAATATTAATTTACCCAACGATTGCATCACAATAGCCTCTTGTGGTCTTTAATCAATGTCTTTTTCAGGGCTATTTTTACACTGTCGTTAAAATGGTCTTCATTTCTATCAAGACCAACGTACATCGCACAGAAGAAGAAAAATTACAGGGGATGATTAAAAGGCTGTAATTTAGTCTCTGGAATCAGAAGAAACCAATAAATCACTTAAGGTTTTGTTCATCTGGTTTATGACACCATCTGAACCCATCGGTTAAAAATGATCAAATGAAAGTATTCTTATGATAAAGCCTTGAAACTACCTAATTTCAACAACATCTTTCAAAATGTTGATTGGAAATAGTTGAATCATGGCGCAAGACATTTATTTGGTGAGGGAATTGAAGTCCTGGTGTTTAGTATCACAGTTTCAAACATTCTCTCTGCATGGACAGCCTTCTAACCCAAAACACATGATCATTGTTAACGGTTCCCAACATTTTACTGCCGCGCCGATTAACCCAGACCTTCAATGGATTGGTTTCTCCATGATTAATGTTTCACATTTCCTTGAGGATCTGACCCCAGAATAGTGCTGGCTCAATTCTGAACCCACTTGAGGCTTTAATCAAATTATGCTTTGCATTCATTCGCCAAAGGAACAGAAATAAAGAAATATCATCAACTGAAAAAAAGTAATGGGCAATTGTTGGATCTGGGCAAAGAGAAGAACACAATTTTTTTTGTGGGAAAGGTAGCTGAGATCGATTTCGATATTATCTATTTTCTTAGCTGTTATCTATCATCTATTGTGCAAAGGCGTTGTGTGCTTTGTGACCTGAACAGTCTGTGTTGTCCATTCATTGTCAATGGGACTGTAAGGCATAATGTCAGCCTGGCTCAGGTAGTAGCACTCTCACCTCTGAGTCAGAAGGTTGTGAGCTCAACACACATGATGGCCCTTTAAACTGAGAGTCAAGGGTGACACTCCAGTGCAGTGCTGGAGCTGGGAAGCATAGTCATTTGGATGAGACAAAAAACTGAGGTCCTCTCTGCCCATCCAGATAGGTGTTAAAGACCCCATGCCACTATTTGAAAGGAGAAAGGAGATTTATATTATATATAAATAAATATAGTAATAATCCTTGCATTGGTATAGCAGCTTATCGTCAAAGCACTTCTATTCAACTCCAAGTCATTACTCGATTTTCTGTATCAATAAATTTTAACAGAAGAGTGGCTGAGTGATTTACTTGTTAGGCTGTGGACACTTAATTTATATTAAAAAAAATAAAAATATGGTCACTCAATCCACGACTGTTTGAGGGACAATGCTGTGTGCAATTGGCTACTGCGGTTCGCCCACAAAATATACAGACAATCGACCTTACAATATATTCCGTGAAGCGCTTTGAGACGTCCAATCAAAGTGATAAGGCGCTATATCAAATGCAAGGATTATTAGTTTAGTTATCATGCCCATTTATGAATGCCTTGCCTCATTGCGTGCAGCAAGTAACTTTCTCAAGAATGAGGTGCACTTGTACACTGCATAAGATGAGCTCTGCTTCAACCTGACGTGGTTCAAAGTGGAGCGTTAGCCTTTCGAGTCACGGAGTGATAAACCGCGTTCATACTTCAGCAAAACAGATGTGATATCAGCAAATGTGCAGTGGGCAATGCTCAGCTGTATATGGTGAATTTTAACTCGCCCTGACAGAACGAACATTTGGAGGTGCTGAAACGATGAGAACCACATCGCAAATATTCACGCCATGCAAAAAGTGCTGATAGGAAAAGCTGCGCAAACAATTAAAAACATACAATAGTCACTGCCTTATGAGGTAAATATATTAGTTAATACTTACATTATATATAGTGTTTTAGAAGACCATGCAAATTCCCACTGCTCATCCAATCCCAACAAACTGAAATCAATAGCTACGTTCACCTGAGATAGCAAACTCAGCACAAACTATGAACATTCTCCTGCTCTGAATGGCTCAGGGTCACACCACATGGTGCATTTACCTGAGACATTGGGGGAGCAGAGCAGTACACAGATATTTCATAACAACTTTATTTTATTCAAGCCAGCTATGTTTCTTTACATTCAGTCATATATGATATATTTCATGTGAAATTATTGCTCTCAAGTGCATTGGAAGATACAGTATATAGTTACATCAATTACGTGATTATTCAAAGCAAGGGGATTTAACTTTTAAAAACTGTAAATAATCTAACAATATCAATCTGCATTTTTTGTATCGCATCTTATCACATTCCTCAAAACATCCCAAAACATTTTATAGGATTTACTGCAAATTATAGTGACTCAATATCTGTTATTAAATGGCACTGAGGAATGCATATGCCTTTAAAGAATAGGTATATATTATATATTAAAAAATGAATTTTAAAGCACATTACGCATTAACATTTCGAAGCATTTTGTAAAATATCATCAGTTGGCAAGTGTGTGTTCTTATATCAACAAGTGTGGCAACTAACGTAAACAAGATGATGAATTCATTTTTGAATTTGGAAGTAAATTTGGATTACTTGGAATGGAACATAAATCAAGGTCACTAGAAGACTAGACGGTTTCTGTTTTTAAATATAAAAACAACCCAGAGCAGGTCAAACAGTGTGGCATCAAAACTGCTGAGAATCAAACGTGAAACTTTAACCTGCTTTTCTCGCAAAAGTTAACTATTTGGGCGGTTATGAATCTCAAGCTTTTTAAAATGTATTTACGTAGATGCAAAGCATTCGCAGTTCTTTGGAGTCGTGGTAATAAACTGAACATTTGAATGTACATCAGCTGTGTTTGATTTGGACCATAAATAGTTGTGATTATTATGAAATGCAGAAGTTGTCTGACGGTTACGCAGTTTATTTTGGTAGAAAAACAAAACTGCTTCAGAATTTTAAAGTTACAACACCATCTCTTTCTTCTGTCCAGAATTGTTGTTGAAAATAGTTTCGTAACACCACCATGAAAACAGGAAGTGGTGCTCAACAGAAAACCTTTGATGAAACAGAAACATCTGTGTCCATGTTTACGGTCTTGTCATGTAGCTGAGGCTGGCTGAAGTATTTAAAACCGGGTAAATAGAAGCAAGTTAGCGGAACCTGGGTTTGATCCCCGGCGAAGCAAAATGTTAGACACATTTCCTTACCCCACAAGCCTGTTTACCTCGCAGCAAGTAGGAACCCGGTTATTAGTTGATTGGCAGATCGCTTTTTCTAGGGTAATAATCCCCTCACCAAAAAAAAATGGTCACTCAATCAATGACTGTTTGTGGGACACTACTGTGCGCAATTGGCTGCTGCATTTCACCCATAAAATATAGTCAATTCCCACGACGGTATATTCTGTGAAGCGCTTTGAGACGTCTCAAAGATGTGATAAGGCGCTATATCAAATGCAAGGATTATTATTATCTTTCCCATCTTCGCAAAGTGAAAAGTAAAGCGATTTTGTGAGTTAAAAAAAGTGATGTCAGTGCTGGGAGAAGGAATATTTTCATGTATATCAGATGGGAATGGCAACCAGGGACACCTGTGTCCACAGAGGTCTTTCTTGTCACTTTGATGATGCTGTTGTGGTCACGTTAATGCTGCCCTTCAGGTGGTTAAGGTTTAAAGGTGGTTTTCCTAGAACTAGCCTTTTTTGGTGATTTGCATCTATTTTGAGAATCTACAGGTGAAAGTCTGGTGCAGAAACTTGTCGACAAGACAACAGAAGATTGAAGCAGAAACACACCAGTCAGAACAGAGTTGAATAAGCGAGTTACACCTGAATGACTCAATTCACCACTGAAAATAAAATGCCCAAAAGTTGAACAACATTGATCTTTTATTTTAACTTTTCAGAGGAAAAAAAAATCAATCATCCAAGTAGTAGTAAGAATATCTTTATTAGTTTCACAACCATCGACTGGTCCCTTGTACTATCATTCCCATATTAATTTATTTAAGATTATAGATCCATTTTAACAACTGACGATTTCCTTCGCTGTCTTTCAGACGTGTAGTGAGTGAATTCATTCACTTGGATTCTGGATGACAATTAGAAGGTACTCTTTATCTGTAAAGGAAAACAAACAAATGATCTTTCCAGCAACAAAACCAATTGATCATTTTCCGCTTCAGTAGATACAAGTGTGCTGCATCTTTGATTACCAAGGACTAAATCTCATGAACCACAAGACAATTTTACCTGGTGCGACCATAATTTCATGTTTTTTTGATCGGATTCGCAGGAAGGTCAGATCATTCTGTGGGTCAATATCTCTTACAGTGCTCCTTGCTTTCATGGACAGTTGATGGAGTAGGCCTGCATATTGCACTGTGGTGGAGTTGTCCAAGGTTGTTCTTATTGGGATTCCTGAGAATCAAAATAAATAGAGAACCTTTCCATTATAAACGAGATCTTCCACCTGCAGAAAATGGGTAAGCTACGATTGCTCTAGTAATCAAATATCTGTGTCCAAGGTGGCTGTTTGACGTTGCAGCAAGTTATAGCCATATAATTTGCAACACAATGCTAACGTGTAAGAGTACGAACAGTTAAAACGGCAATCTTTTAGATTCAAGAGAGAAGGGATGCCAATTAGCAGTTTGCACGTTAATAATGACAACGGTTCTTGACTAACGAACAATGCGGGTCTCTCTCCATTAGTTCGCATAAAAATCACGTTGCAATCTAAACCAGTTCTCATCGGTCCCATCTCAGAAATGACCGCAATGGAGTATGTCAAGGGAGTAGAGAACATGAATTCACACAAATTCCAAATTACGGTCCAAGTTTATCAGGGAGCAAGGGTGAGTGAGTTTCTCGTATAGAGGAGAGAGAACGACACAGAAAGTCAATCCAGGTTCCAATTCCACATTTTCTAGGTGCTTATAGCAAAGCAGTATTTGGCAGGTCTGAAAAATACCATTTACATTCTGAGCTGAAGAAGATGGAACAAAATAGAGGTGGGGGGGCGGGGGGGTGTGAGAGGGGGAAGAGACAAGAGGCAGAAATAATACTGCCATCCCATCTGAAAGGATATTCAAAGCAACTACTTTAATTTCTACAAGTTCAATAAAATGCTGGCTTCAGCCTTCCAAATACAATTCCCCTAGGAAATGCTATATTAACTCAGTGGACAGTTTGGTGATATTACAATCATCATCATTAATTTGATTGCATTAGAAGTTTTCATTTATTCAGCAAATAATGTAATGCAGGAACACACAAGGGATACCAGCTATTAAACCTGCAACTAATGTTGCGTACCATTGTGATACTTGTTAAGAATTAAGCCATTTAGAATAATATACGAAATATTACAGTGCTTAAATCGTAGATAATAATTATTGTAGATCATGACCATTAAACCAAGTCCCAAATCAGGAAATGAATATAGAATTATCTCTTGCTAACTGCACATATGCTGTGAGTGTGATTAACATATGAATCAACCTCACGCATACTTCTGGTGTATATATACCAACGCACACACAGATATACACACACTTTTTCATTACAATTAAATAAAAATGATTAAAATCAGAGGCAAAGGGTAACTAAAAGTTCAGAAAGCTTAAGTCTTCAATGTACTAAAAAGGCTGGAATGTTTTAAAAAAAACATTTTCTTCACTTTCCAAAATCACGGTTCTTGTATTTTCTTTATTTGTTTTTGCGTTTGTATTTCCTCCCTCCCTACCCACCCCCACAACCTCAGGAGCACTGCCTAACCAAGTGACCAGTCAAGCAATCTGCTTCCAAGCCTTTGCTTATGGTTTTCCTGGGCTGTTCACAAAGAGGTGATTGTTGGTGGTGTGAGCATCTGAATCTTCTCTCTCCCCCTCTCACTCCGAAGCTCACAAATACCACTCAGCGTTCCTTAAACGCAGGAGGCATTCAAAGCAGTTCCCTTAATTTCTACACCTAAAAAAGGTACATAACAGCATCATGGAGATTAAAACTTGAACAATGAGTTGAGGGCGAACTTCCCTAAGATTACGAGCTGTAAATAACCAGAGGGTTTTGAAAAAATTGTGGCTCAGAAATCAAAACTACTGCATCAAGATGAGAGCCACGTACCTTCCGCATTCACTACTATAGTTCCAATCACACCTTTGTGGGACTGAATTCTCTTCAACGTTTCCTCCACCTCAGACTGAAAACAAAAAAGGAAAGAAATTGAAACGAGAGAGCACTCGGCAGGCAGTGGAATCTCGCACGGTTTTTTGTAAAGCGTGTCAATGTTAAATAACAATCACTGTTCGGTTTTTCGAGCGACAAGACCTGCGATACGAGGGAGATCTACAACAGAGGGTTGAGCGGTGATGGTCTCAGTGCTCGTGAAGATTTTTAACCTCAAAATGCGGAAAGGGAGAAGGTCGTTTGATCCAGCGTGCTTACTCCGGGCGGACCACAGCGAAATGACCCCAATACTGGTTTCACCCCCACCCAATTCTCTGGTTCGAAACATCAATCGAGCAACAAGAGGGAAACAAATCCAGAATATTCATCCCTCCCTCCATCTCAACCATCCAAATCCTATTATCCTGCCCTCCCTACGCAAGACATCTTATTCCTTTCTTTCATTCCTTCTCTGTCTCTTCCTCCCTTTTTCTCTTTCTTTGTCCCATTTATTTTCAATCTCACTGCCCCACCCAGATCCCTCTCCCTTCCCTCGGGAAAGAGAAAGGCCTATTTTCTTGTTGTGTGTGTGGGTGTGTGGGAGGGAGGGAGGGAGAGAGAGAGAGAGAGAGGATAGGAGGAAGGAAAGGACCAGAAGAAACGTTCAAGCAAACAATACTGAAAACAAAAATCAGGGAATAACAATGCGTTGGCGAATACAATACGGAAAAGCAGCAGATTATAAAGGTCATGGCCTGGCTGGGGGGGGGGGGGGGGGGGAGACACAGAGAGTGACAGAGACACACACACACACACAGAGACAGAGAGAGACACAGAGTGACAGACAGACACACACAGAGAGACAGAGAGAGAGACACACACACACACACACAGACAGAGACACAGAGTGACAGACACAGACACACACATACACACAGAGACAGAGAGAGATCGAGAGAGACACACACACACACACACACACAGAGTGACAGCGAGAGAGAGAGAGACACCCAAGAGACACACCCAGAGAGACAGAGACACAAAGAGTGACAGAGAGAGAGACACACACCCAGAGAGACAGAGACACACACACACACACACAGAGACACACCCAGAGACACAGAGACAGAGAGAGATCCCCCCCTCAGGGAGCGCCTCCGGCTGACTGGAGCCGCCGGTCAGGGCGGGAGAGGCTGAGTGAGGCCCTGCTGTAAACAGGGAAGCCGGGGCCTCGCGCCCGCCCGCCCGCCCGCCCGCCCCGGGGGGAGGGGGGGCACAGCCGCCGACCAGACCAGACCAGGGGCCTGAAGAGAAAACAAAGCGCCTCCCCCACGGGAGGCTTTCACTCACCATCGCGTCTCTCTGTGTCTCTCCCAACAGTCAACGCTAATACACACACACACGGCCGGTTGCTAGGCAGGAGGAGGGGAACCGGAACCGGAAATGACGGCGACTCGCCCCACCACCGGAAGCGGCGTGGATCAGAATGTCGTCACCTGCTGACTTCTTCCCCCCCCTCCTCCTCCTCCTCTGGGATCTCCCCTGGGCAGGAGGGCAATCGTACGATTATTGTTGTCACTGTGAATGATAACGACAATAATAATATCAATAATAATAATAACTCTCGCATTTGGTACGGCGGCGCCTTATTATCAGGGCCTTCGAGACGCCTCAGAGCGCTTCGCAGGAGAGACCGCAAAAGCGGAGCGACCGGAGGTTTTTGTGGGGCTGAGCGCGGCCGCCCACCACGCGCCGCAGCGTCCCCGCAAACAGTCGTGGGTCGAAGCGGCCAATTTCCCTTGAGGGACTATTCATCAGAGAGGCTGCGTGCGGAGCCAGGAGAGCGGCCCAAGGCCTCCCCCCCCCGCCCCCCGCCCCCCGGCCCCCCGGCCCCCGGCCCCCGGCTGGGAATCGAACCCAGGTCTCTCGCTCGCGCGGCGAGTGGGGCTACAGGACTCCGCGATTTGCGGCAGAGCCATTTTGCGTCGGGAGGACGTCCCCGGGCGCTGGACAGCCAGAGGGTCGGCGGGGGAGGGGAGGGGGGGGGGGGGGGTGAGAGGAGACCTTCCCCCATCCAAACACCTCTCCCTGTCATCTTTGGAGTGGGTTTGGAGAGAGAGGGAGGGAGTGAGAGAAAGAGAGAGAGCAGAGCAGAGGAGGGGGGGGGGGGACACCAGTGAGAAGGGCGAGCGAGGCAGGGGGTGGACTACAAGTCCCACAGGCCTTTGCGCAGGTGCGGCGCGGCGCTTCCGGGCCCGGGGCCGGAAGTGGCGCGTGTAAACAGTGGCGGTTGGGGGAGACGAGCCGGAGCCATGTCGGCGCTCAGGTACGCGGGTCTGGACGACACTGACAGCGAGGATGAGCTGCCCCCAGGCTGGGAGGAGAGGAGCACCAAGGATGGCTGGATCTACTATGCCAAGTAAGGGCACAGGCTAACCTCGCTCAGCACTGCACTGGCTGTCCCTCACTCACTCACTCACTCACTCACTCACTCACTCACTCCTCTCCCTCACTCACTCACTCACTCACTCACTCACTCACTCACTCTTCACTCCCTCCTCCCCTCACTCACTCACTCACTGGCTGTCACTCCCTCCCTCCCTCACTCACTCACTCACTCCCTCACTCACTCCCTCTCCCTCCCTCACTCCCTCTCTCACTCGCTCCCTCTCTCACTCATTCACTCTCTCTCCCCCTCACTTACTCCCTCGCTCACTCACTCGCTCTCTCCCTCACCCACCCACCCACCCAATGACTCATTGACTCACTCCCTCATTGACTCACTCATTGACTCACTCACTCATTGTCTCACTCGTTGGCTTGCTCACTCTTTGATTCAGTTATTCACTCACTCACTCACTCACTCATTGACACACTCACTCACTCATTGAATCACTCGCTCATTGGGTTACTCGCTCACTCATTGATTCATTCACTCACTCATTGACTCACTCACGCGCTCGTTCATTGACTCACTAATTGACTCACTCACTCGCTCATCAATTCACTCACTCGCTCGTTGACTCACTCGCTCGTTGACTCACTCGCTCGTTGACTCACTCGCTCGCTGACTCACTCACTCACTTGTTCACTCACTCACTTGTTCACTCACTCACTTATTCACTGACTCAATCACTCACAGGTATATTGACTCACTCACTAACTCATTTGCTCATTGACTCACTCACTTGCTCATTGACTCACTCACTTGCTCATTGACTCACTCACTCGCTCACTCACTCACTCATTGACTCGCACGTTGACTCACTCGTTCATTGACTGACTGACTTGCTCGCTCATTGACTCACTTGCTCGCTCATTGACTCACTTGCCCATTGACTCACTCATGCGCCCATTGACTCACTCACTCGCTCTTGACACACATGGAGTGAATGGGTGAAAATGGTTTGGCTAAACTCACTGCAACCTCTTTTTACCCGTTGCTCAAAACTTTCAGTTTTTCCTTTATTGGGCTGTGTGGGTTCATGCACGTCATCTCGTTTTGTCTGCGAAGTAATCACTGGATGCTTTTCAGCGAACACATGGAAAACATTGATGCCACTGTTGAATAAAACTCTCCTGTTGGGAAACGGTGCGATTTTATCACCCTGCTCTGTCCCCACCAACTGCAACTGCAAAAACAGATAAAGAATGGTGAATTAAAGTCTGACATAACTTGAGTTAATCTTAGCAGGGTGAAAATATTGAACTGCTTTTGATATATTTGGTATTTTTATTCATAGATGTTTAGCTCGTCCCCCACACAGCTATGAAACTTTTTATTGCTGGACTGAGCCGAGGATTGACAATAGCAGTCAATGCTTGTTGATGGAGACAAGCCATGACCTAAATGCCTTCTAATAAAGTGATGATTTCATTGAGTGCAGCGCTCCTCCTCCAAGAGTGTCCTCAACCAGCAAGGCTGTGTTGTCTAATACAGCCAAAGCTGCTTATGTGCAGATTCAAAAAGGGATGTATAAATGATGGAAACTGCATATGTTTGAAGAGCCTTCAAAACAGAGCTCAAATATAGTATAGTCCGCCAGTCCAGCCTTCCTTGAATAATCTCTTCCTGATGTCTACAATTTTCAATCACTGGCAAATATTTCTATACTACATACAGTCAGTTACAATCTTTATTGTGGTGAATTCTATGTTGTGTTTAAGGATTATTAGGTGACCGTTGTTGCTGTCTTCTTAAAATTGTTTGAATTGTAACCAATCCAGTTTGTGCCTAATGATCTATGTTCTTTGTTATGGATAAGTAGACTTGTATTGATTTTTGTTTTTGTGTGGTGTGTATTTGTGTTATAAGTCCTGAAGAGGATGAATGTGGTGTGCACTTGTTTTTTTTCTCTCTCGCCCTCTCTTCGAAAGGCTTTGATTTCTTTTTGTTTCTACTGGTGTGTGTTTCCAAGGGGTTTGCTGTGCGCCATGACGAGGGGATGAATGACCGTCAATGCCGAATGTTCACTAATTTTTCTCCAATTCCATCTCTAGGGTGGAGATACCAGTGGTATTTTTGCAGAAAGGGGGTGGAAAAGATTAACACAATTTATCTGGTGAATTTGCCTTTAAACTGAATTAGTATGGGGATTGATAAGGTAGTTACCAAAGGAATTGGCAGAAACAGCAACTCTGTGGATTACTTCCTCTTCAAAGCTGTGATCACTTGCTCTGGATAGAACGACTGATTTCAAAATGCTGAGCTAAGTCCAGAATGTTCATTTAATTATCATGACCTGCAATGCTCAGTAAGAGTGCTGCCAGGTCACGTCCACAGATGAAACCAATTTTTTTGTACAAAGATAAAATAATCCTTGCATTTGATGTAAGGGACTGTCACTTCAGGAGTGTGTCTCTTAGCGCTTCACAGGGTTTCACTGTGAAGTACAGTGACTATGCATTTTGTAGGTTAACGGAGCAGCCAATTTATGCACACCAATGTGCATAAATTGGTCATGAAGTCATGATAGTCATGAAGTGAATGAGTGTTGGCCAGGACACCAGCAGAAACTCCCTTCTCTTTTCAAATAGTGTCATGGGATCTTTAACATCCACCTGAAAAGGCAGACAGGATCTCAGTTTAACATTGTTTAACATCTCATCCCAAGGGCAGCACCTCTGACAATGCAGCACTTGTCCAACACTGCAATAGAGTGTTAACATACACTATGAACTCAAAATTCCTGATGTGGGGAATGAACTTGCAGCCTTCTGATTCAGAGGCGAGAGTGCTACCAAGTGAGCCGAGCTTGAATGTTTTCTATTTTCATTCGGATTGACTTGCTCAATACTGTAATTGAATTAAGACTGTAATATATTATTTACTCTTTGATTATTGGAAAGTAGACCTTATGAGTATATTAGTAATCAACTTTTTTTTCACAGCTGGTTTAATATGTGCGATGAACCATGAGAAAAAGGATTTAGAGGTGTTGATGTACAGTGAAATGACTTTTAATGCTATCACAAGAACGTTTAATGTAGAGCACAATGATGCCTGGTGCATTGATATTGCTGCAGTGGACAGAATAAAAACGTAATCTCTGATGCCCAGTTGTGTGAACACGTTGAATATATTATTGCCTCACGCTGTGTAACCTGTATAAGCGCCACAAAGGGTCACGTTTGTTGAGAGGTTTAAATTCTGAAGTTTTACTTTTAATCAATTTAATCAACGGGTGTAATTTCTTTATGTGTGGAGTTCTGGACTGTATATCGCCGGTTGTGTGAGGTAATTAGATCGATGCATAGGTACTTTCAGGTGCAAACCTGTGTTGAGTTGGTGCGGGCGTGTTACAGACGATTGCCTTTACCTGGTATTCGAAGCTTCCTGGCAGAGTCTGACGTGCTGGGGAATAAGCTGCTGGACTACACAAATTACTGTATAGAGCAGAAGTTCAAATCATTGCATTAAAATGTCTCAAGACTGGGTATTTAATCTTTCAGCTTTGGCTTTTATTTGTCTGCTTACGTTGACTAACCAAACTGCTGTGATCTTTTCGTCTTGATTTGGATATTATTGGGGTGATTAAAATGTTTTTTNGCTTTTGAAAAGAAGCTTTTTTTCTGTTTATTTTGCAAATGTATGCATCAGCGTAACAACGTTTTTTTATATATATATATATATATAATATGTAAACTTCACCTTTTCCCCCTTGTTTCCAATAGTCATGTTGAGCTCAAGACTCAGTGGGATCATCCAAAGACTGGGAAAAAGAAGCGTATAGCTGGAGGTTTGTATTTACCTATCTCCTATCAATTCTACAGATTTCCTTTCGAAATACAGGCAGGAGCTTGTTACTTTGAAGCTTTCTTCTGTGTTTTGAGTGAAAAATGCCTCATGGAAGCAAGGTGGCAGAGTTGGCCAGTGTTTTAGAGTTCGGATGGTGTTAGCAATTTATCTGCAGAGTGCGAGTTTGTGATGTTCATCCCAAGAGTTTCGGTGCTGGTTCATGACATGACATAAAACCCTTTGGATGAAATCTGTGCAACATTAACTTCATTATCTTCGGTTAAAAAAAAATCAAGCTGAAAATCAAGAAGACTTGGATTTCACACGCGGTCTAGGCAAGGCAATTGGCTCGCCGAATGAGTAGAAACTTGAAGGAATAATGGAAAAGAAGACGCCCTATTTGAAGATTTATGATACAAACTGATGCACCTATTTTTGTATAAAAAAGGAAGTGCTAATTAAATTCTTTGCCCTTTGCTCTGTCTCAGCAATAAGCCTTAACTCCAGCCTGGTGAAAAGCACTGCCTACTGCATCAATGTGACATTTCCATTTCCCATATGAGCCATCTTTATGACTTCTCCTAATGCCCTTGTTATGCTAGGACTCCTGTGCTGCTTTGATTGTTCATGCAAAGGCAAAAAAAAAAATCCTGTGTTAAGATTCGCAAACTGGAACTGTAGTGGACTTGGTCACCAAGGCCCACTTATAGTAGCGGTCTGCCGGTGGGGTAATGTTCTGTAAAACAGGAAGCCCCTTAATGCAACACTCATGATATATGTAAGTGTGCTTTGTGCTAGTTCAATCACTCCAGCAAGCGTAAAATCATGGTCGCTTTGAACAGTAAGATTAAATGTATTTCTTTATATATTCCCACTACACAATAATAGGCGGAAGCCATTCACCCATAGCACTTATGCTGGTGCTAACTGTGAGAATCCTGTACATAGCTGCCTCTGAACCACCTGTAGAACTCTTTCTGTGGTGCACACCGTATCTAGCATTGGCTGCACTGAACTGCTGACAACATCCTGGCTGTCACTTTGGACAATTACAGCCGTCAGAGAGAGAAAACTTCAATCCTACCAATCTGACCTGAAGGGAATGTGTTTAGATGTGTGGCTCTAGTTAGAGAGCCAGCATAGCACTATGCACTGGATCAAATGGCTTCCGCTGTGAGGTTCCTCTTAATGTCAGAGGTTAATTATGCTTGCATACAGTCTTGCCCAGATACTGATAAACAGTTGACTTAGTACTTTAAATATTTTTATTGGATTTTGAGCATCCTTGCAAGTGACTTCTCACCAGGCACTGGCTTTATTATTCAGTGGTTCTTTTCCTCCCCGTTTTAATTCAACTAATTAAATATATAACTGGTTCAATATATAACTTGTCCCTTTTTGGATAATTAATTAAATTTTGTTTAAAAACTAAAAATGCTAAATTATGAAAACATGTGTATTCAGTATCCAGTGAATTTTAGCATTTTTTTCATGGCAGGACGTTAAACTGAAGAAATGTGGCTTTTCTTTTTAAGAAAGCAGTTTCCGTATGTTTTGTTTCTTAAAAAGGGAGCCTTGTGGTTTGCTGGGTGCAATTGGCTGCTGTGTTTCGCTCACAAAATATACGGTCAATTCACTTCACACTTTATTCTGTGAAGCGCTTTGACACGTCTCGAAGACACGATAAGGCGCCATATCAAATTCAAGTATTATTATTAGGATCCCTTTTTAAAATAGATCGGTAAAAAATCATTACCATCACCTTTTTGGGTCCTTGGTTTGTTTTGTTTAAATAGCTGTTGAGATTGTAGGGGAGTGAGAATGGCTTGGAGGGGTTTCTAAGCCTGAGTGCAGCAATAAGAGAGACCTGAATTAATAAATAGCTCAGGCACTTCAGGTTATGATGGCATCAACGGATGTTAATTCCCTTGTGCCTTTGGGAATCTGTATCTCCTCCAACCAGTCTCCTAAACATAATCAGGATTCTGTTACTTGTGCTGAGTTATTTTTAAACATTATTGTACAGTCAGAAAAGGCAGATGTTCACTTTAAGCTTGGTTATTTTTAATGTTTTTATATATAGAATCCGAATCATTGAACGTTGCAGCACAGAAATGGACCATTCAGTCCATCAAGTCGGTGCTGGTGTTCATATCACTCATTTAATCCAGCTCTGCTGCTTGCTCCACAAATCCTTGAATATTCCTGCTTTTCAAGCATCGTTGTAATTCTCTTTTAAAAGAGTTTAATGACTCTGCTTCAAAAATGAGCTATGACAGAGAATTCCACTTCCCACCCACGCTTTGTCTAAACCCGTTTTTTTAAAAACAAACAAATCCCCTGTTGAAATGTTTTGTGATGGTGAAAATGCTTCACAATTATGTTAGTAGTGTGACCACTGAATATTATTGAAGCAATGTCCAATTCTTTCCTCACAGGACATTTGCACAATTTGACCTTCCATCAGGGGTGATTAGAGAGTAGGACCCCCCCCCCCCCCGGAAGCCCAGGGTGTAGAATAGAGGGGAGGGGAGTTCAAATCATTGGCACAAATTTAGTGATATATATTAGATAATAAACTGTTCGAACATCTTCCAAAAATTTGCTAAAAACACAAATTTATGTTGGGAATAATGTTTTTTCTTAACAGAAATGAACTCCCAATATAATTCATAATTCTATCTATTTCTGCTACAGATTTACCTTATGGATGGGAACAAGAAACTGATGAAAAGGGTCAAATATATTTTGTTGAGTAAGTACATAAATAAATGGCTCGGGTCAGTGAGAATTGGATTTTTTAAGTTAATGCTTGAGATGGAACAAATTCATGGCCAAACGTTTTGGAAGAGTCCTTACATAGTTGACTGCTCAACTAGGAGGCTCATTAAATGTTTTAGGCTTCGCACTGTATTGGCAAGTGCTCTGAAGTGCAAGGTGGAGGTAATTTGCTGGGTGTTCCTTCTGGTTCCCATTTGGTGGCCGGGCGAAGCAATATAAAGTAAAAGGGAGGGAGAAATTAAGAGACTTATTTCATACGATATTCCCTCTCTCCCACCTCCTCCCCCCCCCTCTTATTTTTAAGGACTTTTTAAAAATGATTATAACTTGTTCCTTTACAGCCACATAAACAAAAGGACCACCTACCTGGATCCGCGTTTGGCATTCACAGTTGAAGATACATCTGATAAACAGATTATTCGGCAGAGATATGACGGGAACAGCAGTGCTCTGGACATTTTGCAGGGTCGAGACCTCTCTGGCAAAGTTGCTATCATTACTGGGTCTAATTCAGGGATTGGTAAGTCGCTGCAATTTCATACCTAACATCTTATTTTTAAGAAAGTAATGGAGGTATCACAGCTTTGTTTTATAGATGATAAAAAAAATTTTTTTTACATTCAGTGACCTTTTATTTTGACAAATATCCAGCTGATGCTACGTTTTCGTTGAGCAAGAGAGGAAGAAGATTGCACTATGCTTCTGGTCTCTTTGTAGACCAGATGGTATAGCTATTCAAGAGATTTCTGCTAATTCTATGTTTTAATTGCAGAAATACTGTGTCTTACTTTTCTTTAGAACATTTTATTCGAGGCTTTTATGTTTCAGAATACTTCAAACCCCTTCCCCAAACAAACCCTTCTGAGCTTGAATGATCACGACGAGGAATATCCTATTGCCATTTACAACTTCTACAAAGAGATTTCTCTTGTCAATGACCCAATCAATAATGGGTAGCATTCTCAGACGCGAACGATCGATTGACCGTATCGGTTGTCAAAAGTGACCTGTTTGGTAGGGTTAACGTTGCAGAAATGTCGGTGTTTGTCACCTACGTTTAGGCGTTTTAAAAAGGAATGGCGTGCCTTGATTGGCATTCTTGGCAGCGTAATCCCTAACCTTGCAAATCAGCAAATTGAAGATCACATTTAAGAATAAAGCCCTCAGGATACCATGTGTATTGTCCCACCACACACCGCGCCTGGTGATTTGAATATGGATGTTCCGAGCAGACAATAATTTTGTGTTCCCGCCCACTTAAAAGTTGACCCTGATTGTGCGGGCAGTATCTGATCTGATGATCGGGCGTGATGAGATCAGTATTGCAGTCTGACACTTGCACTGCTCTGGAAGGGAGGCTCGATCAATTATTAAAAAAAAAAACCACACAGAAAAGGACGGGAGTTGCATTTCAATTGAAAATCGTGAAAAAAAAAAAAAATGAGGACTGGACCTTTCAAAGGTGTTCCAGATAGGTGACAGGTTACCCTTTCCAGTGGAATCCAAGCTCATCTAAAGTTGACCCCGCGGAAATGAGGGCAGGTGAGCTCGTTCGGTTCCTTTCATTACGCAGGAATAACCCAGGCCGTTTCCCTAAATGTAGGTCATTAAAGTTCCTCCAGAGAGAGAGAGAGAGAGAGAGAGAGAGAGCGAGAGAGAGCCCGAAAGGAAATGTCAAGTATTCTGCTGTAAGCCTCGAAAAAATGGGGAGTTTGAATCCCGTGCACCTTGGCAGCACTGAATCCCCGTGTCCACTGGAGGGCACTCTTGCTCTGCGCTGAATGCCGCGACTTTCCTGCTTTTACGTGCGAGCGCCGTTGCCTTGAACGCCGCGTTAGACGTCGTGCCGCGGAATGGATGGGGGCCGGCCCGCAAACAAAGAGCGGCACCTTGAAACCTTCGACAAAACCCGCAGTCCCTTTTGTTTCCCGCCCAGTTGTCCGGGGCCACGCGAATCAAATCAGCGCCTGACTTTCGTGTGGCTCTTGACTTTGCCCGAGAGGTCAGGTAGCCCGCGCAGAGCTGCCCAGCGCAGGACTGAGACTGACCGCTCCCCCTCTGCTTTGTGCTTTTTAATACTATATATGATAAGATACCACGAGTTCAGTCCGTGTGGACCCTCAGCGTTTAATCGCCTGGGCTCCTGCTGTACATGGCATTTCCCTTATTCACTCTGGTTAAATATAGTAAACTATACTACTTATATATTTACTGGTATTTTGATGCTGGGATGGGGGTGGAGGGGGTTGCATTGTGAACTAACTTGCTGATTTCTGTGAATATTCGTGGCAGTGTTGGCACTCAGTGTTGTGCATTCTGCCCATCACCTCCCACCGTGTAGCTATAAAATAGACTCTTAATTTTTGTAGAACTAAGCCTTGTTCTTCTGAAACCTACGAGTAATATGTGAAAAGGATCTATAAATAAATGCCACAGTCAAAACTTAGCTTGGGTGCTTGAGGGTACTTTTATTTTTCCAGCAGCTAAATTATACCAGTCAAATCCTGCTGGTTATTGTGCGACTTTTGCCATTGCTAGACTTTACATGGAGCCATTTTCATTGAGGTGCTGTTCTTGACGCTCTCAGTTGGTTGTCTGTGATGGTCTCAGCAGTTGGAACTATTGCTGGAGACGATCCTGGGACGGGTGTTCCTCTGACTTGAGATGTGGTTTTCATTTAAATTCTGGCAGTGTGTGCTCAGGCTTTGTTCTTCTTGGAGAGCTGCGAATTGGAGAGCAAAAGTATTGCAAACACTTGTGCCGTTGCTTGAACTCGTGTCTGGGACTTCTTCCTCGGGAGATGCTCTATGAACACAGAACTCTTAATTCTAATTGAAAATACAGGATTGGTTTGAGGGATCGACAGGGTGTTATTTGGCCTGACTTTAGATTGTGCAGAATGTTTTTGGAGGGAAAGCTTAGTACCTCGACTAGTGGTTAACTGCAGGATCTGATTTCTGTAAAAATACACAACTTGTGCGACAAATCCATAGCACAATTTGTGTATTTTCTTAGACCTACATAGCAAATGTTTAGTGGGTTGAGGCTGCTTTCCTTTCATGAATTGTGCATTGTGCGCCAGTTGAGAATTTGGGGATAGTTTTTTCTCCGCACGTGTATGAATAGACACTGTCTAAACTCAGTGCTCTGTTGGGGCCTGTGTGTGTGGGCTGGATTTCCCAGAAGTGATCTACGGTGTTCAAAACCACTGCACCACCCAACGTTCCTCATTCAATCATAAGGGAAATTAAGCATCTTCAGAAAATGAGTATGGACAGTGTGGTAAAGACTTTACCCAGCAATCAATTTAGCACTGTTTAATTTCTCTGGTTCCTAACCAAATGTATTTTTGCTTCTTGCATGGTAAATGTGATATTGAGATGAAATAATCATGGGAGGAATTTTCGAAAGCAGAACTTTCAAACTTGATTCATTTTGAAAAATCAAATGAGAGAAGCCGGGGCCTCAGAGGTATGCAATGGGATGGTAAGACTTGTGTGTGCTCAGAAGTCCACCGCACACTAAATTCAACCATTCTGTCCTGATGAAGAAACTGGTGGATGTTGGACAATTTCTCACAGTGTTGGAGGACAACTGAAGGAAGCAGCACTGGTTTCCCACTTGCTCACCTCCCAGTTTTAAGGCAATATGTTGCTTTCTTTCCTGCTTAGTGGGGATGGGAAATGGGGAAAATAGAATCTGACAAAGGGAAGGGAGGAACTTTGCAAAAATATTCCTCTAAAAACAAATTATTCTTTTAGTTCCACCCTACCACCTCTCCTACATTATTTATAAATAGCGCCTTTCACGTCGGGAGGAGGTTGACGAGGATGTCAATGGAGGCTTGGCAAAGTATTTAGGAGTTGGATTGTAATGTGGCTTTAATTGAGACTGATGACGCCCTCCCGCAAAACCACTTCTTAATTGGGTATAATTTTGTTTGGCGCACTTAGTGATAGATAGATTCAGCATCGCTCAGTTCCTTACCGGGCCTTCAGTGCTTTGTGTTGAGAACAAGACATAAAAAAATGGAAGGCAGAGAGAGCAGGCAGAAGTGGACAAAAGGTTTCAAAGAGAGATCTTTAATCTGCTAATGCTAGCCAGGAGTTGTATTTTTGTTTTTTTTGAAAAGAAGGTTGAAAAGACCGATTTTGTGTAATACGGCTTTGATAATGACTGCAGCAAGTCAAGTTATGTGCATTTTGAAAAAAATAAATATTCAGAGCTAAGATATCGTTTGCAAGATAAACAAGTTTCCTGTACGAACATTTTAGGATTTTTTTATAAGGACAAAATCTGGTTTGTAAAAATCTGATTACTGAGGTCACTTGGTCAAATAATTGTTTTTTTAAAAAAAAAAAAAATTCCTTGTACATTTCTGTTCAAGATTCATTTTGTTTGGCCCTCGTGAATTCTCGTCAGTTCCAAGAATAACTGGTGTTTCTGTTTTGAAAGACGGGGGCTAAGGCAGGATGTGGCTGAAGACTAACACAAAGGAATCCAGAGGAGAATCAGTTACTGGAGTAAGTTAGAGGCAGCTTCCAAGAAGAGAGTTGAGGAAGAGGAGAGTGACAGTGAGTTTGAAACAGGACATTTTGGCGCATGAAACATTCAAGTGATTCTGCGTGTGTTTGAGTGGATAGCACGTACTTCCTTTAAGGGCTTCGTGCCATCTTTTACAAGTAGAAGTCGACTGGAGAATGTTCACCCTGGAAATGGTTTTTTAAAAAAAAGTAGGGAAAACTACATTCAACGTAAAATATTTTCTTTCTCCTTCCTTATTCCTTGAACAAACCTGTGTCGTGAAAAATGACTTTTAAAACAAAAAGAATCATTGAATTTATGTGTTATATTTTATATATTGTTAAATATAAAATCCTAACCCCCAGCTCGGGACCAAATCCCTGACTGTCCAGTGCCTTGGGACGTCCTCCCGACATGAAAGGCGCCGTGTAAATGTGGCAGTGGGTCCTTTAATATATTTTATTATCACTACTTGTATGAGGCAAAATATTTCATATGCAAAGCATTTTTTTTGTTCCCTTCTATTGTATTTTTCCTTTCCGTTTTAATGAAAGTCTTGCAGTGAAACTTACTATTGAACTAAAACAACTTTTTCAAATTGATCTCACTCCCAGTACAATGTATTCTTGTGTAAATTATTTAAACAAATATTTGAAATGACTTTCATTAAACTAACAGCGGAAATCCATATTCCAGGTTTGTGCTGTTTCAAGAAGTACTTTTATTCCAAAATCTACATGTAGATTTGTGGCAGTGAAAGGGGTAAGTATATGCCTGGGTCTCCCTGAGCTGAGGGGATCTGGACACAGAGTACAAGTGGAAAATTGAAGATGGTGAAATATAAGATGGTTGAATTAGTGTAAGGATCAGTGGTTTTACTTCTGGGGGTTTTCTCGATGGTACGAAAGGAGAATTCAATGAATGGACATTCTCATAGAAGGTGTTCTGTTTGAAACATTTTATTTTCAAATTGGCGCCAATGCAGTTTTCCTTTTATTTTTTAGTGTGAATTGTCATGACCGAGTGAAATCAGAGACAACTAATGAGAACGCAAGTCTTATGAATTGTGCCTTGTTTTGCTGGGATCAGGGAAAATCCCACTTTTGGTACTTAGGTCATTAATTTGACTATTAAGTCTTTGGAATATCCAAGTTAGAAGATGGAAATACATTCTCAAGAAAGCCAGCATAGATGCATAAAGCTGAAGATTTGAAAACAACTTTGCAGCCACCTATAATTGCTGCTTCTGGCATGTTTTCTCTCTTGAAGTTGTTTAACTGTAGTCATTTGCTGTACTGGAAATGTTAGTGAAGAATAATAACACATTTGATGCAAAGTCTCGTGACGTCAGTGACTCAAAGCACTTTGCATTATGAGTTCCTTTGAGGCAAACTGAATATCACACAGACAGGGATGGCAGCTGATCCATGTCAGCAGCACCCAACAAATAGCAAAGAGTGAATGATCAATTGATGTTTTCTCGTATTTAAATAAAGATTTTTTTTTTCCGCTTGTTTTAATGAAGAGGTGTCTTCTTATTGCCTGTAATAAAATACTTCAAAAAGCCGTCTAAAAATGACAGCTTGTCTGGTGATTATGATCATGGAAGCCTTGATATCGAGTCTCTATCACATCCTGACGCCTGACCCCAATCTGGCAGCAAAGGCCTGAGTTCACTCGAACACTACAAAAACACTGACCCAAAGATCCTGCTTTGTCTTTGTCTGTATGCATTGCTGACACATCTTGCACAGTCAGCTTCTAAACATATGCTACTTCACAGCTTTACAGTGGTGTCAGATCAATAAGGTAACTGTACTGGTACTTGATCTTTCCTGGCATATACTAAAACAAACATTTCCTAGAATAAACCAGTCCATCACCAGAAGCTGGGGAATATAGCTCCCAAGTATTGTACACTGAAAAGACACTTCACATCAAGGGTCCATTAATTAGTTTGTCACTTATACTCAGTTACAAATGTCTTTTCTTTTTATGGTTTAGTTTTGATTAGGTTCCTGTAGGGTCTGTGGGCAAAAGAGCATTTGAAAGCAATTCACTCTGACCTATTAATAGGACCTTATTTTGTAATCGATATACATGTGATCATAACAATAATAATAAAATAAAATGCGTTTTATAGCACCCTTCGTGTGGGGAAAAAAAAGTTTTACAAAACTGTAATCGATTGGAAACAAAGTGAATGTTATTATCTCGGCAAATGTGGCAGTTAATTGCACATACCCTAAAGGTGCAAAACGATGAGAAGCCAATTTCTTAGAATTTGGGGGTAAATTTGGATTAGGAGGGGAGATATACAGAATATATAGATTTAAAATCACCCTTTCAGTACTCATTTTTGTTTTTCCTTCAATGCATGTATTGAATTTTTACAAAATAAGACTCTGAACTCTGGATGAGTTTCAGAATATGACATTAATAATAATAATCCTTGCATTTGATACAACGCCTTTTCACGTCTTCGAGGAGTCAAAGCGCTTCACGGAACATACTGTACAGCCAATTGGCATCCACCGCAATGTTTAAAACTTTCTAGCTCCTAAATCCATTTTTCTTTCAAAAAAAACTACAGTACTCTAATTTTTGTTGTAAATGTATTTGTTCCCCTTTTGGAAATCCGTCTCCATTGATGAACCTTTTTTGCAGGTTATGGAACAAAAGCAGGAGCTTTCAGCTGAGCCGTTAGATTTGTCTAATTAAATGGAACAAAACAGACTATCATTTTGTGGAACCATAACTTAAATTTGTGTTCTTGATTGATATAAATTTGACAAGTCGCTTCCTCAATAAATCGAGTGCGTTTATGGAAATATTTATTTGATAAAATGGTGACGAATAATTCAGTGAATTTCAAATATTTTCCTAACATAGAAACGACAGGAGACACAGCTTTCAATTTGTTCCATTAATCTGCTATTAAGTTCAGGGGCTCTCTCTGTTGAGAGTTGGTTCAGTCCTGTCTTGTGTTTACAAAATACATTTGTATTGTGTTGGAAAAGATGAACCCAGAATCCTATTTAAATTGTATGGCCGAGAGGTGAACAGATTTCTTGTACTGGTGCGTAAATTGTACCTGGGTTTACTGATGTAAAGTCGTGTAGGAAGGCTAGACTTATGCATGGGATGTTACTGTTATCAACTCAATAAAAAAAGTTAAATTATTTTCGCAACAAATCGTTCTTGTGGAAAGCTTTTATTTTGTTGTGCATTTATGGAGAGAAACCTTACAATTTAAAATTCTTGTTAAACTCAAAAGTACTGATGATGCAAAGTTTACAACTTTACCTGAATTTTGTTGATGAATTTAATTTGGAATCCCAAGTCTTCTGTGTTCAGACTGTCCGTCTACATGTTAAAAAGGTAGAAATTCATTCTTTCATTAAGAATAATGTTTTTGTTAACCATCTAAGGGCTAATTGCTGAAAAAAAATCAGCCAAGAGCCACAAACTCTGACCTCTACCATTTGTTTCTGAGTCAATTCCGCTGCATTAGCAGTGTAGTGAGAATTGAAGACAGTTTCAATGAAACTGAGCTTTGAGATAGCATTCAGCTAATGGCAGTTTAAACCCTCTAATTATCCTTTTATATTAAATGGAGGGTAGCAAATTCCTTGGTAATTCATGTCTGAAAGAATACAATATATTGTTTGAGGTCCCACACTGTTTTACCTTATTGACTTTATATAGTGTGAAACCCCAGTGGTATTTTCCAAAGGCAGTGACAAAGTGGTGCCAAAGGCACATTAAAAAAGCATAAAAGGGGAAGGATGGCAGAGGATTGCACATTGTAATTCAGTCTCCGGGATTTAATGGAGTACTGGTTCTTGAGGTCTTTCCTCTTGGCTTGATGTCTTCTGATCTCTTTGTGTCCACTGCCAAACGTGGATTACTACAGTGTATGTGCCTTTTGCCTTTGTCGCTTCGCTTCTGTTGGTACTGATGCCATTACCAGCAGCGCCGAGTACAATTCTTGTTCATCCTGTAGCTTTCCTTCTTCTCTATTGTAAGTCTGCATGTTGCGTGTGTGTGGGCACGTGTGAGTGTGCCCTACTTGGTCACGTGTATTTTGCACTTGTGGTATGCTCTTAACTTCAGAACAAGTAAAAGGAGCAAGCCATGTGTGCATCGGCATGAGATAAAATTAAAGACATTTTCAACACAGAAGGAAGCTATTCAGTCAGTCTTGATAGCTTTATTTGGCTATTTTTGCTCTTTTCCCCCAGTGAAGTTACACTGAGGCCTGTTGTATTGCCCCAATTACTGTCTATGCTGAGATCATCTTACTCAACATAAAGTTGATGGGACCTTTTTGGCACTCTACAGCTCACAGTGTGTTTGCCCGCTGTGGCAATGGTAGAGTTCTGTGGACTGCTTTCTCTGCATTTCCACTTTTCTGTGTTACGAGCCGTAATTTTTATAGGCTGAATCCTACAGCCTGCAAACAGTGCAGCCTGTGTTTCCTGGAGTGTGTGGGTTTTTTTTTCATGTGTTTGTTCAGAATAGTTCATTTTGGCACAGAGTGACAAATACATAACACCAGTTAGACAGTAATTCTATATGGGAGGGTGGAGTTTCAATTGGCGCACTTAAAACTTTCAACCACTTAGTATTGCACTGAGATTTTAGTTGGGAGACACCCCGAGCCTTTATGATCAAGATTTTTAAACAACAGTTTCTTCAGACTCTGACTTTACTGTAAAATGCTACAGGATCTGAGAGATTTTTTCACGCAGCGAGTCGTTTGGATCTGGAATGCATTGCCTGAAAGGGTGGTGGAAGCTGATTCGATAACAACCTTTAAGAGTGAAGTAGATAGTTATTTAGGGAGGACAAGTTTGCAGGACTATGGGGAGAGAGAGCGGGGCAGTGGGATTGATTTGGAAGCTCTTTTCAAAGAGTCGGCACAGACACGATGGGCCGAATGGCCTCCTGTGCTGTATAATTCTATGATTCTATGATTTTCCTACCATAAAATTATTTAGATATCAATATGAGTTTTCCTGTGGACTAAAAGAGCAGGTAGGTCTTCTAACAGGGCTCAGGTGTTTGGCAAGTACTTGCTAGGCGAGGAAGACTAGGTGAACGTTTTTTGAATGAAAAACTCTCAGCTAGCCGTGGATTGTAAATTTCATTAGTGTTTTTTCTGTGCAAGCTTAATGTTACAGGTGTACAATAGTGTTTAGTATCCTAGAAATGACAGTGCTAAAGTGCATTTAGTCTGTTGAGCCTTTCCTGGTTCAAAATTTGCCACTGGAGATAACTACTCCAATCTCAATCAATGCTTTATCTCCAAGTCATTCTATATTGTGAAAAGTTCCTGTTCACCTCCCCATTAAATCTTCCCGTGACAATCCTTTAGAATTTTAAAGATATTATTTGTGATTTTCTCACACAAGGACTTGAGTTGAGCTATCATGTGTCAAATCACTACCCATTCCTCAATTGGTAATTAATACAGAATATTTCAGGACCAATTTTCCTAAGCAGTACATGCCTTGTCCTTAATAGCATCAATATGAATCCTGTCTTTTCTTGAGAGCATCTTTGATTGTGTCTGATTATCCATCAAAGAGGTGTCTAATAGGGTTGAGCAACTCCACATTTTCCCTTCTGTGGATTGGAATTAACAAGTGGGGCTTCACTAAGCTGACTTCATGCAGCTTTCTGTGGTTGAAATCTAACTTCTGATCATTCTAGGGGTCACTAACTGGTAGAATGCCACCTTCCAATCCATTGCTAAAGTCCTCGTTACTGTATTCCTGGGGAAACGTCCAAGCGACTAATGGGTGTAGGCGTGCAATGTTACATCCTATTCTACTTCTGCCAAACAGCTGCCAAACCAGTGGGAGGGGCCTTGCAGGAAACAACTTTAGGCATTCGAGAAATTTTTAGTCTGACATAGAAACGAGCCCTCCATTGTTAAGTCGAGTATGTGGAATTGGCTGATCAGAAACACCAGGTTAGCATAACCTCCTTTATGCTTCTCAATAATAATTTCAAGCTAAGAGCTCCAACTACATTCCTCCCCCATTCCCTCCTTTCCCTTGGCAATTGAGCTATGCATAAGCTGGATCCACGGTTTCCAACCCCCCAAACGAAATAGGATACGTGATGGTCTGGACTTGGTTTGGGACCGAAATGAAAAATATTTAACAAGATATCAACTTGTGGTGAAGTGTTCTTGTTTATTGTATTATTGCTCGTGAGTTCTGAGGCTTAGCTCCTTACACTTACATCTCTCCCTCAATTTGTTTGATGAGGAAGGGCAGTTGGTTTTAAGACCATTTAGTCATGGAGATAATCTACCTTCTTGGCCCCGTGAAACCATTGTAAAACGTCAGTGACTATCTGTGGCGATGTGAAGTATTGGAACCATAACATCTATTTTAAGAGAATTAATTTTTAAATCCTGAGTGATTGTCAAGACTTTTTTTTATCGCAATCCTGTCACCTCAGACACAAGAAGATTCCGATGAGCTGCAAATGCACACTCGGTGTTTAACAGGCAGTTATGAGGAATTTGGGATTTGCCTCCCAAAAGCTACAAAAAAAAACAGAATATTTTGTAGTTTTTCTTTTAAAAAAGAGCTCGAAGAGTAAGGGAGGGATCAATTAAGCTGAAGATAGGCATTCATTGCTGCATTTTTTAATAGACCACATTGAAGTTATAGTCAGCAATTTAAAAGATTTTGTCCAGGTTGTGGCAGGAGTTTGCTTTGGTTTCCCATTAAATGTTTGGAACCCATTTGGAAGGGTTTTTACCGTTGGCAGTTATGCCAGTAGAGAAATAAATAAATGGCACTGAACCCCCATCTCATTTATTAGGGTAGTATTCAATAACTTCTCTTTAGGTGAGTTTACAATCTGGTATCGCCATTTTGGGGTATTGTTGTATTTGCAGCTTTAAAAACCGGCACTGACGCATCTTTTTTTAAAAAAAAAACCCGCAATTTTTAATTCAAATGTTAAATGAAGTGGAGATGGAGGAACGTAGATTTTTAGGGTTGTGCTATTATTGTAACAGAAATATTTGTAGAGCACTGTTACGATGCATAGTTTTTGCCTCGTTATCAAATTGCTTGTGCTGTTGTATTTAAACATTTCTACACGTAGGCAATATTATTGGGATAAGTTAACTGGCAGACTAGTTGGTTCGCTATACCTCTGGGACTTTCGTGTTAAATGGAACCATTGAGAATATGAGATTGTATGAAGCACTCTGAAATAGCAGCTTATTGAAGCAGACACGTGTACAATTGCAGAATAATGTATTTATTCTTAATTAAAAATCTTAATTGTGTAAGTAATAACATCAATAACGTTCTTTTTCTTTTGGGGCTAGGCTTCGAGACCGCTCGTTCCTTAGCTTTGCACGGAGCTCACGTCATCCTGGCCTGCAGGAATCGCACTCGGGTTAGTGAGGCGATACAGAAGATACTGGAGGAGTGGGTGAGTAGTAGAGCACTGTGCAAGCTGCAGTGAATTCCTCAGCATGCTCGTCAGTCGGGCTGTGGGTCGACCCTCGTTGAGGAGATTTATCTGCCCTGAGTTCCAGACTGATGTTTACTCGATAATTAAATAAAATTAGAAGCCTTGTAATGAAGGTTCCCCCCTCCCACCCCACCGAGAGTTTGTTTCCAGCCTGAGAAGCTTGTTGGAAAATCCTGAGAATAGACACAAACCTGGATCATATTTCCTCCCACCCCAAAAGGCTGTGGATTATGGCTGGATCCATTCCAATTTTCAAGACTGAGGTGGATAGATGTTTGTTAGGTCAGGGTATCAATGGATACGGGGCAAGGACGGGTAATTGGAGTTGAGGTACAGATCAACCATGATCTTCTAGCAGAGTGGAACAGGCTCGAGAGGCTGAATGGCCTCCTCCTGTTCCTATGTAAAGCCGCGGTGGATTATTTTGCCGCTGCTGATTCAACCATCGGAAAATAATGTCAATATGGAAAGAAACGATAATGGGACCTCATTCTAATATGACTATCACTCCTGCAAGGATAAGATACCCTCAGGCAAAACGTGTGAGGTTCCTCTGTAATAAAAATAAAATCACTTGCCGTTGCTTTTGCATTCCACGCTTATCACTGCAGTTTTTAGAAAGCTTTTCATTACATTGCGACTTAAAGGGAAATTGTATAGCTGCTCAGAGAGCCTCAGCCACCTCTAGACATCTGGCACTTTCAGCTCTGGAGAATTGAGCACCAAAAAAGTCCTGGCATCTGTTCAGCGAATGCTTTTGTTGCTGCTGATATTCTGTGTGTATTGCACCAATGCGTGCAGTACAATGAAAGCATCAGTGAGGCAGTGGTCACAAGGGAGACAGAAATAAGTAGGCTGTATGATTCAACGGAGAGTTTTGCATGGATAGAAAGATATTTGAACTTTAACTACAGTTACTGATTTCCAGAGAGAGAAAATTGAGTTTCACACCTTCTTACAGAGATTTGTTCAGTTTCCTTCGCTGTCTTCCCCCATTGAAAATCACCTCCCTGCACACTGCAGCTAAAAGTAAAGGAGTCAAATATTTTGAGGGGTGCATTTTATCAAGCCAGATCTTACCATGGGATAGTTTTAGTACTCTCTGTGTGCGCTCAAGCTCTTTGCATTCGGCGGGTGTGAAATTTCTTTGCTCTCTCCAGTCTCCCTTAGGCATGAACCACATGTGTCTGAAGCTTTGTGCAGTGATCTCCTCCAATGTATCAGTGGCTACACTTATGCGACTCAAATGATAGTTTTCCATCTGTTTTGCACCTTCCTCTTGTCATGTGGCTTTGATCAGGAACTCGGTGGAATGGAAGAGAGGGAAGGAAATCCAAACCACCTCTCATTGCCTGCTGCTTTACTTTTAAAGCTGTAGGTAATGCATTTTTACTTAATTAATGACTTTTTTAAAAAATTGATCTCCTGGACTGTAGTGTTTTTTAAAAGATTTGTAATATATTTTATAGCAAGCATAAGTATGAGGGATTAGTGTCTTCTATGTCAGGTCACTCTGTGCCCCCCCCCCCCCCCCCCCCAAAAAAAACAAACGTGTAAATTCACTTCTAATTATTTTCTGCTTTTCGCCTGTTTGTTTGGATGTGGGATTGTTAACCTTTTCAACTAGACCAGATTGTTTGGTGTTTAGAGGTAATGCAAGCGCTTTGGTGAATCAATTTGTTCTGCATCAGTGTAATAATTTAATTATAATTACAGAAATGTGTTTCGAGCAGAATAAACATGTTAACAACCACTCCTGATTTTATTTTGAGGCCATAGTTCTGTGGTGCACGCACATGGCAGTACTAGGGCAATGTAAATTAGGGTTATGAATTCAATACAAGTGCGTTAGGCAATTTTTTGTTCAGTATTAAACAACCTTGACTGCAGTGGAATTTTCATAGTGAAATTGTTCATAACATCTTACTTGAGGTGGAGATGTGTTTAGTGTTACTTACAAGGCGGGGATGAAATGGAGAGCCCAAATTCAAAATCGGTTACACTTAAATTGCACTCTGCTTTCTTTGCCTCACAAGTGTTGATGAAATTGGAAGTTAGCTTCAGATGATTTGGGAAAACATTGCTTCAACACCTTCGATTGGTCACGGACACGTTTTGTAGAAGAGTTTGGAATAGTTTTGCAATTTTAGCCTATGATTTCTACTGAAGCAGAACTGCAAGTTGCATCAAAGCCACGAATGCAATCCCCAGCATTGTGTTATTCCACCACTGTGCTCCCGACGTGAAAGGCGCAATACAAATGTAATCTTGTTGTTGATGTTGTGCTCCCTCTCTGTGAACATAGCAAGTTTCCTGACCCACCGCTTTGAATTGATAAGATATTTCAATTGTTATCATCCTGTAGTTGATTTAGAATGAACGCCTCTTAACACTATAATTAAGAGGGTCACTTGGTCCACAGAAAATGAAATGTAAAATACAGTTTGAGAGAAAATCCTTGTAAACCGTGCGATTTGTTCGCTGTGTATGAAATAATGGAAAACTTTCCTTTTTGTCTAATATGCGATTGAGGCAGGAGAGGAAGGGATAATTACAATGGGTAGGTACGGAATAAGAGCAGTGTACCCGAACTCGTTTTTAAAAGATGAACTTTGTAAGGTCTTTACAAGATCTTAAACCTGAAAACAGAATGAACTGTCAATGTTCAAGTTCTCAATGGGCTATAACTTGTGATCTGTGTGCACAATCGTAATGGAATGCATTGTTCTTATTTTCAAGTTGCTTGGGAATTACAAGCTGTTATCGTGGGCTTTTAATGAAAAGAACAAAGCAAATGCTAAGAGTTGGCCAGCAGCAACAGTAGCGTGTTCACGATTGGACCGTAGGCAAAGCCTTGATTGCATATTTCTTATGGTATATTATTGAATGGGTTTCCTAAATTTAGAATCAATGTTGTTAAATACATTTCTTGTCTCTGTGAAGCATGTTTATGATAGATTGAGGTCTAATTTGCGAGATGGGTTAATGATGTGCAGACGTATGTGTAAAGAGTGAATTAATGTTGCCGTTAATTATGTAATTACCCACCAATGAAACTGATTACATATGATCCTTTTCATTGGCTAATTATTAATTAAGTCATTACACATACGTTTGCACATGGTTAACCCACCTCACAAATTAGGCACATTTTTGCAAAGATGGGATGAATGTAAATACTCAATAGCAAGGATTATTTTGGTCATCCAACCTGCATATTTTTGGTGGCATTCAATCGCATAAAAGCCATGCAAACTACAAAAAGAGATGTAGGGTCCTGGATTTAGGATGTTCCCTGTACTCTCCTAACTCTTAAACCCAGGAAACAAACAATTCAATTTCTCTGTTTTTGATTTGAAAGCTGAGATGAGAACAATATATCAGACTTCCAAAAGAGTTTAATCAGAATAAATACTCGCCATTTTTTTCTTAAATACTGGTCATTTGGGATTTCAGATTGTTTCGTTATAGATGAATCATTTGTAACTTGGTATATGCAGCTCTTTAAATGCATCTCTATTATAGCCTTGTTGTGGTGTATTGAGGGAGCTAATTAACTTTGATTACTCCACTAATACTATGGCACTTTGACAGTCCTGCAGATTTATGACTATGGCAAAGTAAACAAATGAATTGCAGGTGCTGGAGCAGAAAGAATAAGCTTCTGTATTACAGAACTTTAATTACTAGGAATGTGTAGTCAGGAGAGAATTACTTGATTAATTACAGGATGCTAAAGTTTGCTGCAAAACCTAAGTATTCTGTTAAAATTTGGGGAAAAAATGCTCATTTTGTAATGAAAAAGATCAGATATCAATGTGTACTTTCTTTTTAAAAAAAACTCTTATTCTGTATTTGAAAATGTCATTACTGTACTTGTGAAAGTCTTCTCTGACAAACTGGAGTTGCAGGAGGAATTTAATCCAACCCTGGGTGTTTGCATCTGATTATGAGCCTTGCTGCTCGATTTCTTGCACAAGTTGTTTTTCTTGTGTTGAGGAATGTGGGAGTGGGAAGACAAGAGGAACTATCACAGGACTAGCTGTACGTCCAGAGATGATAAAGCCATGAGTAAAAATCACAACAGTGGTTCAGATGATCTCATCCTTCTAGAATACCCACCGTATTGTTCTATTATAGCATCAAGCCCTTTCCTATGACTACTTTGGCCTCTATCATTCCTCACCTGTTGCAGCTGTTGAATACTCTCCATGTAAAGAAATACTTCCTGGTCTGTCCAAACATTCCACTTGAAACTGTGCCCTGTTGTCCTACTGCTTTGGTGTATCTGAAAGTATTGTTCTGGGAGATGGATTAAATAAAGTAAAGACTGAAAGACTAAAGAGTCAAAGTGTTGTCCAAAGGAACTAAACTAATGGCAAGGTTGCTTCAGCACTGAGGGCTAACAAGTCTGCTAATGGTTACTTGGTCCCTCGCTTGTGTGATTGCTGGAACGTCTCTCAACTAATTCCTGGAAATGGTGCGAGCCGAAGTCACTGCTTAGATAAAAGTATTCGAGAACAATCAACAGAAATAGGCAGAAAAAATATTTAATGTTTTGGTTACAACTTGGCTTTTGATGGAAAGTATCTTAACTTTTAGCATGTGTTCTATTCTCCAGGGGCCCCCACAGCTGAGAGGAATTAAGAACCGAAGCTCAGATCAGCTTTGGAGAATCGGGGTTTGGCAAACGGTTTGAATCTCTGAATCCAAGTTCTGCATTCCAGTTCTTTCCCAGATTTGCGCAGTATTGCTGGGACACTGTACGATTGACCAATAATCATATTGTATGTCCAAGTGTTTGATGGGTGTTGACTGGTAATCCAAATAATGAATGTTTCAAAGTTGACCGGCTTGTGAACAAAAGGGCACTCTTCATCTTTTGCTGCTAAATATCATGGTAAATACTCTTATCATCCCAGATACTGATACACGAGGAAACAGGGACTCCAGCCAGCCAGCCAGCCAGCAGTGAGGCTAATGTTTCGGTATTTGTTTTGGTTCAATCACAAAAAGATGCGTCTCTTTGTTTGATTCAGACTGGTTAGAATTGTTAACAATTAGTCACTTTCGACTTGGAAGTTAACCTTCTGGCACAGCAATGGCTTAGTTTTGCCTCAAAATGCTTCAAACGCGGTCTCCCTTGTCTCTCTAAATAACATCCATATGCCGAGGTGTGTAAACTCCACATGTGCTGTAGATATCTCTTGTCGGCAAACGGAATTGGACATTGTACAGCCATCGATTAAAAATGGTACAAATGTGTCTGACCTGGGAAATCAGAACTTGGAATTCGGTTCATTCGTATGCGAGAAAGAACTCCCATCTGTTATGATTTTTTTTCTAAAAGAACTTTATTGTTCATCTCAATTAACTGTTTCACTTACAATGTATGAAGACAAACGCATGAGTTTCTGGAAACAAGGATATCACGAGTTTGTTTTCCGAAGGAAAGGATCCCTGTGGGCCAACAGACACCTTAAGCTTTGGGTTGAATAAGTTCTTTTTTTCTGGTTGAGGTTGTAGTAGCTATTCAAACTGACAGGGATGTGTAACTCTTTTCAAAAAAAGCAAATTCTAGTACCTTAGATTACTGCAAGTGCAGTAATCTAAGACGCTATTGGACACAGCGTTCAATTTGAAAGGGTTTTTCAATGTGTGAAAAGTCACTATATTTTTTTTTACAAAAGCTGTCCTTGAAATTTACTTGCCCAGGGTAACAGGAAATGGTACATTTGGAGTCATGATTTATATTAACCTACAATGAATTATCTGACATAAATCTTCCCCGGAGCAGAACAATTTTCATAAAGGAGCCAAACAAAAGAAATTAATATGTAGGAATTAGCAATAATTGTTCGAGTTTTAACACTCTTTTTTCGCCAGTGTTGACCTGTAGCTACTCTTGACTAAAAATACCTCGGAAGCATAATTTTTTTTTGTGAATGGATTCTTTTTTCCCCTTGGATTCTTTTGCTTATTCCTTAAATTGTCTTCTCTCTCCCTCTCTCTCTCTCCCTCACACACACACACACATACGCCCAACACGCACACACAACTAACATTCTTTGCAATGAGAAGGGAGTACAAGGAAGGTGTTAACCAGTTTACTGGTAATGCGAAAATGTTTAAGAATTTCATACTGTTCATTCACTTCCTATTTACAGCCCGGCTGCAATCCAGGATGCGAGCTCTACAGTGTGTGATATGGCATGTTGGTAAACTTACGAATATAACACCGCACGTTCTATCTTATTAAATTTCTGTTTTGCCGTTGTCTCTACTCGCTTTCGTTCCCTGGTGTGGCAGAGGTCATTGTACGCGAGAAGATTGGAGCAAACTAATTTTGGCATTGCTACACAATCTATTTCCAGCAGTTGGCTGAAATCCGATATCTTTTTGTTTGAAGAAGATAATCTGAAAAAGATGAAGGAATAAAGTTGGCTGAAATGAGCCTAACTTCGTGAAGCCTACAATTGCAAATAATCAGACTGGTTCATGACATGTATTGTTAAAATGTTGAGATCAGATAACAAGGCTTTTTAGTTCCAATTGAAACAGCAAATGTTTAAAGGCACAGTGCAGCACCATAATAATACTAAAAATATAATTATAATCCATGCATTTGATTTGGGCCTTGTGCCACTGAAATGTCTCAAAGCACTTTACAGGATTTTACCTCAAAATATTGTGATTGTTGTGTATATACACGCAGATTATTATTGATTACATTATAATTATAATTGCATTCTACCTCCCCCCTCCCTTGCCCCAGTTGCTGGGTTAAATTAGAGTTAAATCAAATAAAGAGATAAATGAGTTCCATTCTCTTGAGGTCCCGTGAACGAATAAATTGTCATTTTAAGTTTAAATATAGTGAGGGTGCAGAGGAAAGGAAGGACATGTGGGACAATGTATTTGAAACATAGGAGCATCCAAGCTATGACAGAGCAAGAGTAGAAGTGACAGCAAAGACAACAAATTACATTTGTACAGCGCCTTTCACATCGGGAGGACGTCCATTCATCGGACAACCCTTTTGGAGTCTAGGAATGAAAGAGAAGCATTTGACGAGTTTGCTTAGACACTGGGAAAATCAAATCATACCCCATCTTGGGCTCCGTAAGAACGAGGTTATCGAGGGAGAAATGAATGTTTGATATGAAAGAGGAAATCAAGCTTTGTGGAGATTCTGATAGCAAGGGAGTGGTTGTGAAAGTCACAACTGAGGTCGGAGGAGATGGATGGCCAGAAAATAAGAGAGAACTAACGCTCTTTGTGGAAATTGCTTATCCTTCTGCACTCTTCTGATTCGGATCCAATGCTGAAGGCGGAGGTCAGCATTTATTATACAACCCACATTTTCTGTTACAGATCTCATCCCCACCCTCCCCACACACACAGACTTTTTTTACCCTTAAAATAAATACTGGTAGTAATGTAATCCCTCTCCATTTTGGGCTAAATATGTTTACCTATTCCATACTGCAGCTTTACCAAACAGTCTACAACCTACCTTCGTTCTTAATCACTAAAGAGCTTCATTGTATGTTATGAAAACATTAGACCTTCCTCCATTGCAAAGAAACAATACAAGTTACAGTAATTTATACAAATCCCAGTGTCTTTGCATTGAATTTTTCTCTTTTTCATGTGTAAACTGAGTATCAAACTTCAAACTTGAATAGCATTTCTGTGTGCTTTGACCTTGATGTAAAAATGCCACAGACACTATTGAATGCAAATCAAATGCAACCTAAAATACTGTCTTCGGAGAACTACGAGGACAAAATCTGAGGACGCACATAACTTTTTCTTCGCACAGTTAGACTTGCGGAAATACTTCCTCTTCTTGACAGTTTCAAATCATTTTTTCATGGAAGAAAGCACACCAGTGATTAAATGCGAAATTCTTTGCCACGTGGAAACCTTTTAAACTAGAATCTGCCTTCATTTTTTTTAATGGGACATCCATATCCCTGGATGTCCCTGTTTGTTAATGTTTGTGGAAGGGTTGCATGATATCCTGGGTTAAACACTTAATTTAGTGACGCTATTAAAACTCTTAAGGTTGGAAGAGTTATCAGAAATCCTTATATCTGGACGACAGGCTGATCTGCCATTGCCAGAGTTTTTAGCCAAGGCAATCAGTCTGGTTATGGTACAAGAGCATCTTTTTAATGTTGATCTTTTTTTTGATGAGCACATCTCGTGTTCCAGGGCAAGTGCGATGTACAATTGATATTTGTTAAACGGGTTTCACCTAGTTATTAATCTTAATAGTTAAGTGCTGCTGACTTTTTTTCAACTCTTTTTGAAATTTTTTTGAAGAATTTGTGCGTTTCGCCCACAAACATACAGTGAATTCACTTTACAGTATATCCTGTGAAGCGCTTTTGAGACGTCTGGAAGATGTGGAAAGCACTATATCAAATGCAAAGATTATTATTATAGGAAAAAAATCATTGAAGCGGCTAGCTTCTTCTTGGTAATTCCGTCTGAACACTTGATCAAACAGTCTTAAGTGGTGCTGTAGAAAGGGATGCTAGGAAGAACATGAAAACGACGAGGATAAGTTGCTTTAAGGTCTCCGATTCCTCCAATACCCTACGTGAGATTGGGACAAATCCCTGTTCGGAATTGGGTGCCCATACACAGAGCCTAATAATAATCCCTCCAAAACAAAACAAAAATAAATTGGTCATTTTCAATCTACGACTCTTTGTGGGACATTGCTGTGCGCAATTGGCTGCCGCGTTCGTCCACAAATATACAGTCAATTCACTCTACAGTGTGTTCTGTGAAGCGCTTTGGGACGTCCTCCCGATGTGAAAAGCGCTATATCAAATGCAAGGATTATTATTATTATTATAACGCTATTGTATGTCAGCACATTTCCAACCTTTTGTAATCAGGTGCTGCAGAAACAATTGACTCGTGTCTACTTGGTGGTGCATGGCCTTCTGTAACATATTGGTGTTATCCTTTCATATTGCATCTGTTAGGTTCATTTACACTGCCTTTACTGCCTTTCCTTTATTTTGTAGCTTATCATTCAGGTTTTGGATAAAGTGACTTTTTGCTGAGGCGAATGACTGGACTCTTCACTTGAGAAAGGTTATTGTGAAAGGTTATTGAATGATTCAAAGTTTCACTGTATAATTCCTGCACTTATAGAAAAATAACTGATTTTTTTTCTACTTTACCCTTGTTTAATACCAAGCTTATTCTGCAAAAGTTTTTCTCACTCTTTGAATTAACAAGATGTCTCATTCTTTTCCCCTTCATTGTCCAAGCTTCAGTTACATTTTAATAATGGACAAATTGCTTTTAACTCAGAGGTTTTAAATGTTTTAGGCTGCTCGGACGAAAGATTTTGTCCTCTTCTTTTTCTAATTTAATTCACATTTTTCCTTTGCAGAAAATGGATTTTTGCTTCAACACTTGCATCCAATAATAATAATAATAATAATTAACACGTTCATGTTTCTTGTTTACTTTTTTCCCTCCTCTGTTCTGTGATCTGCAAACTCTGAACTCTGGCTGCTGGCCTTTTCATATTGAAGCGATTTAGTAGAAACATTGCAGCCAGTGATTTTACAGTGAAAGGAACAAAACACCACTTATTTTGGTTAAAACGGATGAAACTTTCTTGCATTTGGAACATACGTATAGCCTATCAAGCCTGCTCAGCCATCTGTGTTGACCTTGGAAGAAGAAAAACGCATAAGGAAAGAACTAAAGAGGGCACAACCAGATTGGCTTTGCGGTAAATCATAGACACACAGGTCGCACGGAAACCAATATTTTTTTTTAGCAAATAGAAGACAGGTGTGGGAGATTCTTTGGCAGTGTATCGAGGATTGAATAAGGAAAGGTCCTCGTCAGGACCAAAAACCAAAGACAGTTTGCACTAACCTGGTTTCTTGGTGTATATATTTCTGTGACTTGGCTTAGTTTTATTCAGCTAGACTTTTGATATTGAGTTTATCTTACAACAAAGTATTATTTGTCACCAAGAATCCTCCACATAATGTACTCTGGGAAATAGTTCTATTTATTAATGGAGAGGAAGATATAGTGAAGGTAGTCCTCTTTGCTTCAGAGTATATATCCAAAGAGATTTATTGTGTAATTGAGCCGTTAGAATATTTGGCAGTGTGTCTGGCAAAAGACTGTCACCTCCAGTCTCCTTGCTGACCCTCTCAAGGCAATATTGGATCCATTCATTGGTGGATATCATTAATCTAGAGGGATTAGCATATTGTTGCAGAGGGCAAATATCTCAAGTTCAAACATGTTGGGAGTGCTGTATTGAGATCTGTGTGAATGTACAAAGTAAACAGATTGCTCTGGTTATCATTAAAGGAGATGAATGAATCCAAACAGACTGCACATGTGGATTTAAACGCCAGCAAGAAGTGCAAAATATGAAGTAAATGAGTTTTATTACGAATTCAGAAGTTTCTTGTGACTACTTCAAATTATTTCAATCCCATCGCCCTGCGTTATCCCCGTACTCCTTCATGCCCCTCTCTTCCACATGGAAGATAATCAATGCTTTTAATCCTGCACAACAAGCGTTGGCATCTGTGTGGCTCATGTGCCGTAGAAATTGATCTGGAAATGACCAATGAAGTTAATTGTGTGTTCACTCAGACACTCTTGATATGCAACACAAGTATGTTTGATCTTCTCAAGTTCAAATGCTGTAATATTATGCACCCTATAGTACATAACTACCTTTATCTGGATTTGTACCTATTTCTGCCTTTATTACCATTGTAACAACAACAACAAGATTACATTTGTATAGCGCCTTTCACTTCAGGAGGACGTCTCAAGGCGCTGGACAGAGTACAGCATTTCAGACCCGAGCTGGGGTCGGGTGGGGGGGGAGATGGGTGGCAAGAGAGGGGAGGGGAAGGGGGGTGGCCGATGGCATGGTTGAAGAGGAGGGTCTTGAGGCAGGACTTGAAGGAGGATAAGGAGGGGGCGAGGCGGAGTGAATGGGGGATTGAATTCCAGAGTGGCTGAAGGCTCTTATAATAATAATAATATAATATTCTGCCAATGGTGGGGTGGGTGGGTCGGGGGATGTGGAGCAGCCAGAGCCGGCTGAGCGGAGGGCATGGGCGGGTTGGTAGGGGATTACGAGGTCGTAGAGGTAAGGTGGGGCGAGGCCATGGAGGGCTTTGTAGGTGAGGACCAGGATCCTGAACTGGATCCTCTGAAGGATAGGGAGCCAATGGAGTCGGGCGAGAATGGGGGAGATGGGGTCACGGAGTTTGGTGCGGTAGAGGACACGGGGGCTGCAGAGTTCTGGATTATCTGCAGCCTGTGGAGGGAGGACTTGGGAAGGCCGACAAGCAGGGCATTTGCAAAGTCGAGCCTGGGGATGATGAAGGCATGAACGAGAGTTTCAGTGGCCTGAGGGGTGAGGTGGTGGCGGAGTCGGGCGATGTTATGGAGGTGAGGGAAGGCAGAGCGGGTCATGGCTTGAATGTAGGGGAGAAAAGACAGTCGAGGGTCGAACAAGACACCCAGGTTCCTGACTGGCGGTGAGTTGTAGTGTGCAACCATGGAGGTTGATGTTGCCAGAGCCTGAGGTGCTGAGGCGCTGGCGCGAACCAATCAGGAGTAAGAGGGAGGGGTAGGGAGAATGGAGCCTTAAGGGTCCACTTCTTGTTTAATGAATGGTTCTACCAGGTCACCATCGTATACATTATTTATCAATGCCCATTTAGTCAATCACAGACGCTGGGAATGCTAACCCAAGTGAAGAGATGTAGGACATTGAGACTAAAAGTATCTTAACTAATGAAAAGCCTGAGCAAATATGCTGATGTGTGGAAAAATGAATAATAAACCTTGTTAGGCCATTGGGATATGAATTAATAATGACCATGTGGTCTGATACACTTACTGTTCAATGCAACTTCCAAAAATGATATTTACATACCTGTGAGTGCAATTTTATGTTTCCTCATTTGTGTGTCTATTGACGGTCACTTATTTCTTTCAAAATGGATTGGAGCTATTATGGAGAAGCAGCTCTGAGCTGCGTCTGTTTGTGTTGCTTTGAGGCATTGACAGCAGAATTCATGCGGGGGATGGATATTCCGGGGTAGTGGCATTATTGATTAAACGAATGTTGGATGATTAAAACTGACAAATACAGGGAGAGTAGCTGACATGTGAATAAGATGGGTAAGTGTCACAATAGGGGGTGTGACTGTTCATTTTTGTTTGTTCAATTAGGTAAGAAAATCCCTTGGTTTCATTCTCAATCCCTCTTGGTCTTTCTGGTCCGCTCGTTTAGTGCAACCAAGAGATGGTTGTCACTCTCTGGTCTTGGGCCAGACAATGAATGCTCTCTGTGCTGCTCTGTGCTGTCTACTAATGGTTCCTCAGTGGCTGGGAGGAGGAAGATTTACTCCAATTGATTTTCCCTCTCACTGCAGCGAGGTGCATGGTGTGTGCTTGCTGCCTCCCCCACGTCAGGGTCGCTGAGTGGGGCAGGGGAATTGAATTTGGGCCCCACCACTGTTATCAGTATGGAAATATGAACTGATATCTGTTATTTCCCCACGTGTGACTGCCAAGCCCTCTGGGACCCTACCCTGCGTGAGAGGCGTTATATAAATGCAAGTTGTTGTTGCTTATACAGCCGGGCCTTTCCCCTGGGACGTGCGGGAATCTTCGTAGGGTTTCATTTGTACCCCTCCATGTGACTGGCCTCAGAATATCATTGGCAAATGCCTGCAAGGGAGTCACTTGGTTGATTCACAACTAATCTGTGCACAAATGAATTTTTTTTGAAAGATGGAGCCGTGAGGAGTCTTAATCTGCATTTAAGAAGCAACGCTCTGTATCATTTTGGAAAAATGCTTCTTTTGGCTGGCGTTTTGGTCAAATTGTCAGAATAATACTGTCGTCTCATTTCACACCTGAATTAGAAAAGCAGTGCAGGACATTGCAGTCTAGGAATAATAAAAAAAAATAGCAATTTGGATCGAAACTGCCATAGAATTGTGTATTGTTTTGAGGTATCATGCATAACCTTCGAAACGGAGGGCGAGCAATAAGTAGTGGTTAATTCGCAGAATAATGACGAGTTCTTTTTCAACCTTTTTCAGCTGCATTCAGAGCGATGTTGCAGCGGCTTTTTACTTGATACACTATCATTTCATGCTTTTTGATCCCATGATTAGATAAATGCAAAGTAAATGTGACTCTTTCTGTTCATCCTGTTAGCATTTCAATGGTGCTTTTAATGATATTTTGGCTCTTGTGTTTTTTTAATGTGAATCAAAGTTGGGAATTGTTTGTTTCCAGACCCATTTTGAGTCCATTTTTAAACCGGATATAAAGTCTCTTTTTTTTTTGCTTTGCCTGACACCTCCCTTTTGCGCGATATTTAATTGGTTTCATATTAAAGAAGGTGGGGTGGGTGAGGTGGGGGGGTAGAGACGGAGAGAATGGAACTGTTCTGGGGGTTTCGCATTCTTACCATTCCCTCCATAAACACTTTAGAATGAGAGATTAGACATATCTATTACAGCCTTATTACTCATTGATATGCTGCCTGAGTGGGCCTGAGATGAAGTGTACATTAAAATCCAAAGGGTATAAGTATGGTAATATTATTTTAGTTAAATCTCTCGTTTGTACGTTGATTTGATTTTATGACAGTTCTGACAGCTGTATTCATGAAGAGAATGCGACGGACCCTATTGGAGATACTAAACAGACAGCTAAGTTTTGGCTTTAGCTTTGGTATTTTACACGATCCCCTTTTAAATTCTGCCTTTCTTTTTCATTGCATCTCCCCGGAGGGCATATAAAAGTTCCCCTGAAGAGAGTAATTACAGTTCGGCCCTGCTACATACGCTCGCTCGCAGATACTGGGAAGAAATCCGAGCTGCTTTTAAAGTAGGCCATTTTAAATAAAAATGCAAATGAGCTGCGTTGTAACCACATTAATTACCCACCCAGCCTCAAATTACTACATCTGTGTTGATTCCACACACTATTTACGATCATGCGAAAACGAACAACACTGGCGAGGAGTGGAGAAAGATAGTTGTGTTAGGTGTGCTTTGGAACCAATTAGGCTGAACTTCCTCTCCACAGAGACCTTAAAAAAGCATAGACTTGCAGTGTCAAATAATAACATTAACTCAGTCTAGATTGGAGAAAGTAATGTAATTACATTAGTAAGCTTGTTTTTGCTTCTGCAATGTAATTCACGGTCTGCATTTTAAGTAAAAAATGGCCCCAACTCTTTTGTTTTTAAATCCTAGAGGTTTAATATGTGCAGCTATAATAGTCAGCGGAAGACTTCAAGCTGGGCAGGGGGTAGCAGTACTAACATCTCTAATAGTTGTCTTATTTATAATAATTTCATTAAAATGTATGTGTGTATATATGTATATTAGCTCACTCAACATAGCGCTCCTTATTTAACCTTATTGGGGATTTGCATAATCTGCCTAACTGTTGTGTAATAACTGAACACGATTGTTGAACACTGTAAACTATACGACTTCATAGGATCACAAGAGAAGTACAGGTACAAGGACTCATAAACCCATTTGATCTTATTCTTTCAGAATACTAGCACTACCATCTTATTATACATATTGTATTTATATTATATATATATGTCTATAATGTTCTAGCCTCAATCAGCCTTTCTGGTAGAATGTTTCACCTGTTGCTTATTCTGCGTAAAGAAATACTTTTTGATACCATCTCTGATGTTGACTTTCACAATCCTGAACTTGTGCTCATTTATTCTACTGCCATATCAGGTGTGAAAGTGTAGTTTTAAGTTTACTTGCTTTCCTTTTTAAATATCACTCTTAGAGATGCATTGAAGCTGAGCAGCCCCAAGTTATCTAGTTGTTTCTCATCATTCATGTGAGTTATGAGCTCATCATTTGTGTCTTAATCTTAATGCCCATTGACATCAGTTTAGAAAGTAGTCCCTTGTAGAGTACTGTATCAGATGCCTTTTGAAAATTTAGGTACATCAGATCATATGGCTTCCATGGTCAATTTGGAACTGTGTGTGAGATCTTCTGAAGTCTTGTTGGCCATCATTTATTAGGTTAGTTTTGTATAGTTCTCTTGCATGGAGGGTTTGGAAAATTTGGATTCAGATAAGGTTTCCTCTGTGCACAAAAAACAAGAACAAGGGCTCATATCTTCAAAATAAGGACAACAAAAGAGAGAATAGGAAATGCAGGAGCATTTTTTTATAGTTGGTGAAGTGGTAATAAATGGCAATATGGGTACGGAGCAAACTACCAGCACATATTGTGAGACAAGAAACTACAAAGGACTTCAAAAAAGGAACTATGCAAGTTCCTGTCAACTAAAGGAGTTCAGCGTTTCTAAAATTTTGAGATTGATATATCAAAGGAACCTGGAGGACATTGGATGGGTCAGCTCGCTGGGGTGGACGGCCGAACAGCTCTTGCCTGAAATTGTAACTGTACAATATCACCTCTTGTTGACTGACTGTGAAGTAACATTAAGAGGAGCCATAATGTTATTAATTATTGATTATAATAATAATTATTTGGTCACTCAATCCAAGACTGTTTGTGGGACGCAGCTGTCCGCAATCGGCTGCTGCGTTTCGCCCACAAAAAACAGTCAATTCACTTCACGGTATATTCTGTGAAGCGCTGTGAGACGTCTCGAAGATGTGATGAGGAGCTATATCAAATGTAAGGATTATTATCTAGAATGTACACTTGCTCTCTGTCGCTGAAGGTGATTTTCAGAGAGGAAATTTAAACATAAACATTTTTTTACCAATGGTGTTATGTAGAATTGCATTTAATATAACCTTTCAATAATTGAATAACTTTTCATTGAACATTGAAACATTAAAACTTTTTGAAAAATAAGTGAATGGAATTGAGCGGCTTAAGATAATATCCTAGATTTTTTTTTTGCCCGGTATTTTTCCCCATTTTATTTAATGCTAAATATGATCAGACAGCTGAGCTTCTGCAGAATATATCCAGAGGGTTTAACTTCCACTCACTACGGAGGAAAATCATTTAACATTTCATTGTTAAGTGGTTGCATTTAGATAATATTGTTCATTTTCTTTTAAATATCCCGCTGAGAAAATGATATGGGTGAAATGCCTATTTTTCCACTGTGCAAAAGCAAATACTTATGCCCAAAATGAAAGACTATCACAGTCATATTATTCAACATTTCATTGTGTCTTAGAAGGCTATCGAACAAACATATTAGTATTCAGTTTGAAACTGAAATTAAAGAAATAGAATTTTTTTTACAGTTAACTTGTAAATGGAAGTTATAAATTGATTTGAACACTATACTTTTGTTTTTTTATTTACATTTCTCACAAGCTGAAGCCTATACACTACACAGTGCAGACTGGAACCAATTCAACAGTAAATTCCAAGATAAGTATTGACCTTCTGTATATTCTGCCAAGATTAGGTTGGGAACAGTTCCATTTTGGGGGTCATCGTTAGTTTTTCCATCTGTATGATATTCCTGTGAAAAGGGCGTGTGCTTATTTTCAGGTCCTTAATGCCTTGTGTGACCCTACAGTTACTCTAGGACACACACTTGATCATACTGCGAGTGGTGCTACTTTGCTCAGTTGACAAATGCCTCGTTCCGGCATTGAGGTGGATTTGACTGCACCACGGGCTCTGCAAGTTGCTCTTAGCTGGCTGACCACTGATAAAACCTGCCTCGTGAGGGCTGGTGAATTTGAACTCACTGCCCCATATAAATTCTAAGCATGAGATGGGGTTGTGAGTGCGTTGCTTTTTGTGGTGTAGAGCTGTTGAGTTAAAGTGATAGATACAGTTTAAAAAAAAGACTCCATCGTAAGAATAACTCAAAATTGCTCTTCCAGATACTGGTTAGGAACTGCGGATCTGATTTAACCCGTTTACTCTATTTCTGATTCTGATTGTGAAAATAATCAGCCTGAGAATTGCCAAGGATGCGATAAAGCAAAGGTGCATCAGATGTTCGGAGAAATTTCCTCACTGAGGCTTTGGGAATAAAAACAAACTGTGTATGTTTGTTGATACAACTTATAAGCCGGCGTTTTCAGAATTGAAAATCTATTGTAAATGGAAATCAAATCCCATCCCGTCGATTCTTACAAGGCACTGAAACAAAAAAGGGCTAGTTGCACATGCATCAGTCGCTGCACGTGTTGTGAATACTGTGCCCCCTTATTGCCAGGATGAGAGCCTTTTCAGTAAATTAAGGAGTTCGAGTTTTTTTTAATAAATCATGACAAGGTCTGCATGTTTATGATAAACTGGAGGTCACGAGGATGAGACCCGCTGCGCTTATTTAAAGTAAGAAAATGAGGGAGGTTATAAAATTTTCAGTGTACAGTGGGTCTCCGTGAACGCAAACCTCTCAGATCACAGTTTTGTGTCGCAGATGGTATTGATGTCTTGGGACCCCAGCATTTGTAGAAATATCACTTCCCAATGTAAAGCAGTCATTGGAGACCACTACTCTTCTCCAGCCATCACAATTGTTTCCAAACAAACCACCCTCTGCATATTTGATGGTAATGTTGTTTCACTGGAATGATTTTCTTCTTGGTGGGTTATGTCTGCCACATGAGTGGCATAAACTGCACGTTACTGTACTCCTTGCCGTGTAGCTATGATATTTATGTGACTGGAGATGAGGCTCAGAAGGGAGTTCAGGAATTTAACTGGGAAGCGTGTCTCCGTATCATAAATTATAATAGTCAAAATAAATTGTGTTGGGACAATGGCCGAAAGCCCCTGCCTACGCTGAATGCAGCAAGTAGTAAAATAAGATTAATGTGGCACTTTACATAACATGCCCGATAGTGTTCTTTAATTGTTTAGAGGTGCAACCACTAGGAATAGATTAGTCGTTTAGACTGCAGAGAACCACAGTGCTTTGGTGTTTTGTGTGGACATTGAGGGGCTTAATGAGGTACTTTGGTTTTGGTATCATGGGGAGTGCAGAGGGATGAAATTCAGAAAGGAATGAGTAATAAGTTTATAATACTGACGCAGTACTGTGTTCAGTGATATGACTTGTTGAATTGTGAAAAAGCATAGCCTATCATTTCCCTGTTTGGTCTGTCTTTGGACTGAGACAAAAGAGAAAGAAAAGAATTGGTTTAAGCCAGGATTGTCCCAAAAGTAAATTTCAGGCAGCCCAACGCTTAAATATAACTTCTGGAGAAACCTGAACATAGTTTGTATTGAAGTGTTTGTGATTTCAGAATGACCAATTTTATCAGGAATTGTTGGCTGTGACATAAGGAGAAACTCCCCTGGTTTTTTCAGTCATCCTTTGGGTAATTTAACGTCCATCTGAATAGGCAAGCAGGACCTCGCTTTGATCTCTCGTCTGAAGGTCAGCACCTCTGACAATGTACTGGGGTGACAGCCTAGACCGTGAGTTCAAAATCCCACCGTGGGGCTTGAACCCACAACTTTCTGAGTCAGAGGCACGAGTGCTATCAACTGAGTGAGACTTTAACATGTAGCATTGCAATTTGACTCTGATTCTTGCAAAAAAGGTGCCTAAGGCAACTTGCTCCTCTTAAATCTAACCACATCCAAAGAGCCGAGGGATGTTAGCATTTGGAGGTAATTAGTAAACGGAACATTGAGATTTTATTTATTCACCAAACAAACCACTTAAGACTTGAAAACAAACCGATGTTCATTTTAGTGGAACAAGCTTTCCTGTGCTGCTTGGCACCAAGTAGAACACACGCATAGAGAGGAGTTATATTTGTATTAATTGATGTGCAGTATACTTTAATAAAAGAAAAGACATTTGTTCTTTCTCGGTAACGTTCTAACCTTCGTGTTGTACCTGCCAGTAAATTTATTGACCAGACGGGAATAACTGTTGCTGAATTGAACCAGTGCAAAATGTTTTATCATCTTCTATAGCCTAGGCCATCTGCCAAAGATAGTGCAGTAAGACATGGAGATGCTTGGGTCTATTCCACTTGTTGGCTTTATGCAAAGTATTGTTTTCAGAAACATGTGGGTGATGGATCTAGATACTAAGACCAATAATGGAATTCTATACATGGCCACTTTTGAGACTAGATTTAATACACAGGATTCATTAAATGGTTCTGATCTCTAACCTGGCTTCTGGATTGGAGAGAGGACTGGTACCTAATGCATAGATATCAGTTTAAGTACTTGGAAAGTCTTTGCAAATCCACATCTATGTTTTCATCGGTCTCTTGGGCGTTCACTCACACGCTCAGTGTCGTCTCTTTCCACAACAAAACTATTTGAGTGAATGGGGGCAAAAGAATATGTACGTAAACAAGTCATAAATTAGTTTTAATTACCTTTGATTTTTGAGAACCGAGGCTGCCCACACCAGGTTGAAATTAATGGTTCTTTTTTTTTCTGACAATCAGTGATGCTCTTCTACCTCGCTGTTGAATTTTAGTGCAGGTGTTTTTTTTACCATATGTCACAAAGTCTGCTATGGATTGCCATTTTCCGTCTTGAAGTTTTGTTCAATACAATTCATCTTCAGATCTCATCAGTCAACTGTTGCTATTATTTTTGACAGCCGACTTAAAAGCACGTTATTTTTGAAGAGGTTTCAGTAGTTTACTTTTTAATTTTAGCGGGCCTGACACCTGCTGTGGTAATTACTGGAATAATTAGGGATAAGACAGCTCGGTTTACAGTGAATGTTTAGCACAATGTTTTGCAGGGATTTACAGTCACTTTCTGAAGTGTACAGAGAAAAAACTTGCACGATAAGTCACTTCGTGGATTCAAAATAAAACTCCTTTTAACTACTGAGTATACTGTCAGTACATTCTCTTGAGTAAATGAACAGGACTAATGTGTCTATTGCATTTGGCTGAATCTGTATAGGGGGTTGGCAGAGAACAAAATGGTTGAACAATTTCAACCTTGCTTTTTCACCAAGGTTATAGGCATTCCCTTGACAGGCACAGTTAAATGTATTCATTTTTATTAACACTTTTGCCTGATTTCTTACCTTCCTTCCAACTTCAGTGTGCCAAAAGGGCAGGGAAAACTGTGGTCTTGAGATCTGTCACTCCAGTGGCAATCGATATTCAGTCAATGGGCTGTGGGATCTGTTCAGTAATACTGTACATGTTTTTTCTTCCCTCCTGCTTTGTAGATAGAACCTTTTGGCGTCCTGGTCAATCTGGTTTGGTCTCTCTCAATCGCTGGCCTTAGTCAATAACTGGAAATACTTTTATGCAAGAGTCTGCAATCCTGCCTGCTAAACATATCAACCTTCTGTGGCGTGTGAGAGGCCTGTTGAGAACGCATGAATAAGGCACAATAAAGTTTCTAAAGCAACGTGTGATCTTATTATGTTTCCTTTCCCAGTGGTTCCAGTGTGGAACAGTCTACGTTTAATGAAAGGTGTTATGAAAACAGTGATTCATTCCGAATGTATAATTCTCATATTTTTAACTTGTTTCTTTTTAAAATCTGGAGAGGCTCACAATGAGACTCAAAAAGCCACCTTGTCTGTTGCTATTGATCGAATCTGCGCTATTCTTTCATGCCCATGTCACTGCTGTAGGATCATCTCAAGGGATTTGCAGGTTCCTTTTTTTTTAACCTAATTATTATTCATTGAGATTTATTGGTATACTAATTGTCTCCCTGTCAGAGCATCAGATCATGTACCACAAATTTACATTTTCCAGTTCTGTAGTGAAGTTACGGTGCTCTTTAAATCTCCCAGCAGTCAGGGAGATTTTCATTTATTCTTAAACCAAATTCTGTCATCATGCGGGCAGCTGATTAAGTTGGGGATCTCTTAAATGTAGTAAAAGTGCTGTGATACCAGCAACGCAGCTCATTGTTAGACAGCAAGTCTTTAGATTGCAGCGCTGCAAACCACAGCAGTGGAGAACTATTACATTTAAGATTTTCTTTGTTTGATTTCCCCTCAAGGGCACTCCCCTCACATTTTTCTGTCTCACAAGTGGGCACAGAGCGTTATCACCGAGCCTCCTCCTACCGGGTCACACTAATCACCAGTGTGCTGGCAGCCTTGTGCATCAGGCAAGACCCCCTCACATTAAACTTGCAATGGCTCATCTCTGAATTGAGCATCCAGACCACTCGCGTTGTAAGGTGATTATTGTAGTTCCAATTTGAGACAATATTTTATAAACCAATTTAAGGGACTGATTGAGGGATGTGCAGCAAACTCAATACTTTAAAAGACTGCTGTATCTTGAACATTTTACAAGGGCTATTCCTCAAGAAAAACTGATCTGTTTCCTCACAAGAAACAGCACTTCTTTAATACGAGTGTTTTCGATAAAGTAAAATACTGTGGTCTGATGGGAGCAGTTTCTCAAACATTTTAGACCACAAGTTTCGACTGGAAGGTAATAAATGGACTGAAAAGCCAAGCAAGACAAGCGCAGGTATCCGCGCCAAAGAAAATTAGTCCAGCTTCTGATTTTTTCTCTTTTTCTTTGAAAGGAAATTCTTTCAAATTTATAAGGGAAGAAGGTCAGGTTTGTTTTTCCTACCTACAGTTGCTTGGTTTCTTGTTCCTGTAATTCCGAAAGCCGTGAATTTGAGTTTTTATTTGAAGAAATTTTCTGCCGAATGATATCCGGATCGCTTTCTCAGAAGTGGTTTTATTGTTGTTTCAACATGAAATAACGCGGTCCACAGGGTTGACTTGGGTGAATAGTTTTGAAACATGGCATCCGAAAGGAGGTCTTAATTTGGCCAATAGTCGTCAAATGACTGCAAAAAGCCAAAATATATAAGCTGGCTTCCATACACAGCATTGTCCTTCACCTTACTCGGGTGAGAGATAAATTCCTCCTGGAGGCAAATGAGGCTTTCCACAAACAACAGAAACAAAAGCATCCCATTGAGGGAGGGAAAGTGATATAAGGCAAGTTGTTCACATTACAGGCCTGGGTATCAAAGCAGAGGCAACTTTAACACTGGGCTATTCACGGGATTGTAAGTTTGGATGAAGACTCTCTGACCCATTTGATACCCTTGCACAATATCAACCCTACCATCTTCCTGTTTCAGCTGAATGAGACGAGTATCTTGGCCAAAACCACTAGTGCTTGTAGTCCAATCCGGCGGTAAACCGTAGCACAATTTTCAAGTTTGGTTATATTTATATTAGTAATAATCCTTGCATTCGATATGGTTGATGTGTTCAAGCTCCTTTCTTGCAGGTTATGATGCGTTTTGTGTTCTACTATTGAACTGAATTTTGTGTTCCACTATTATGCTTTTTTCCCCCTTTAATCAGTGTTTTTACCTTTACAGTTTGCACCATAGATAGTTTGACTTCCAGTGAATTCTGCTATTGGTTGCCATAAAACTAGAAGTGCCTCTTAATATGTAGAATAACATACATATTAAGGTGTCATTCGTAAATCCCTTGAAGTGTTGAGGTCTCAAACTTGACTTCAGGATTCCCACTGTTACATCTTTGTCGCTTTCTTTTATAATCCTCCGAAAAGACTGTAACGTACATACAAAATACAACCTATACAAAATGTTGTTTCTCAATAAATACTTGAAACCATCGTCTTTTCTTTCCTCCCAGCTCAAAACCTTGCAGTTCGAATGAAAATTAATTGCAGTTTTCTTTCTTGCTTTGCCTGCTTGAAGCCACAACTTATAATGCATCATTTTGCATGGTTGTGCTTGTGTCTGTGTTTGGGTGGGGAGGAGAGGAGAGGGTGTCTGTTACGTGAGTAAAATGTGCATTCGGCAAAGAATATTCATTTGGTATATAAATGGTAGCCATTTATGTGAAGCTGTCTGTCTAATAAATCAGAAGTTTGAAAATATAATTGGAACATAATGTGAAAATATTCAAACTTTGCAATAACAAAGGCTGGGATTATTTTGGTGCGGGTTACAGATATTATTTGAACAATCAGAAATTCATTCCTGATGCATTTAAATCGAGGATTGAATAACATTTCTCAAAGCGGCTTTATTGTTTACTCGAGCATGACTGCTCCACTGAGGTATTGAATCCCACAGTTATGTTGTGGAGTGCGCACTCTCATTTTCCCCGTCTGTGCATCATTAACCTCATTCATTATTCCTCCTCAGAAGATAAAAAGATCTTTTTCCCTGCATTAAATTGATTGAATGAGATGTATTTTAGCCTCTTCAGCTTCCTTCCATTGATACTTAGACAAAATCAATAGAAAGAAAAGCGATTAACCCGATGAGCACCGGAGCTGAGTGAAATTGAATAGAAGCAAGAACATTCTGCCCACTGGGTGAACGGTGAAGAGAGGTTGCGCTCACGAGGATCATTGTAAAAAAAATTAATTAAAAGCAAGAACAGTAACAACTTGAATTTCGATAGGGGTGTAGACTCCGGCCACTTAATAGTGCGCCGAGCCAGGGAGAGGGAGGAGATGACCGTAAGTGCGGTCCGCAGAGGACGGAAGAGAAAAGGACAGATTAATGTGGTCCTTGGGTTGGTTGGTGTGTATATGACACAGTGCAGCCCGTGTTTCACTTGTGTTTTGATGATTCAGGTGGACGAGAAAATTCGAGGGTCCTGCTGTGACAGCAAGGAGCTGTAACCATGAAGTTATGAGACCCAAGATTCCCCCCACAAGTATTCCAAAGTTTGCTCCTGTTGTTGAAAATTCATATGAATTTTTATTTTCAAATTCATTCAGCAAAATGTCAATCAAGAGCTCCAATCTGGACATTGGACAGAAAGCCCACCCGTTTGCTTCAAAACTAAGTTGCGCTGATTCGAAACTGTTGCCCGCAGAATAAAATGGAGTTGCAGTTCGGTTTAGTTTTGCCGTACGTTTTGACTAATTTCCTGTCTTATGTTGAAGATGTTGGCTTTGAGATGTTTTTTCATGAGGTTTGCCCTACCATTCGAGTTGTTCCTGTGGCGCAGCCGAGCTCTTTAATTTTTTCCCCCAAAGTCTCAAGCCCTGCTATTATTTCAGATAAAGTCTTCCAGGATGGATTGTACTGCAGGTGGTTTTTACTTCATTCAGCAAACGTGTCTGCCGGCTTCTGTTGTGCTCTTGCCAAGACTAATGGGGAGTCCTTTCATGTGAACTTGCAAGGGGGAAGCTGAAATAGATCTAGGGGTGTTAGTCGACTCATCGCTCACCGTGTCAAAACAGTGCGAGGCAGCAATAAACAAGGAAAACAGTATGCTTGGCTGTATTGCCAAATCGGTCGAGTTCAGCTCCCCAGACGTCACACACAAGCTATATAGTGTTCCAGTCAGGCCGTACCGAGAGCACTCCATGCAGATCTGGTTGCCACGACATAAGACCCCAGAGGCAGTGCAGAGGAGACCCAACAAGGATGATCTGCATCGTTGTGGAATGAGCTTTGATCAATGATTAGACAAGCTGGGGCTCTTCAGTCCTGAATGGAGACGTCTCAGAGAGGACCTTACAGTGGTAACAATGCAGCATTTTAAATGGGATTACAAGAGTCACGTATTCACTAAGATAGTAGGACAAGACGGCGCAGGTTTAGGATTGCAAAGGATAATTTCAGTTCCAGGCACCCAGAGAGCAATGAATGATTGGAACTGGGTGATGGGAAAACTCAGGCCATTGGGTATTTAAAACTGAGCACTTGTACTTCGAGATATTCGGAAGATTTAGAAATTCACTTTCTGGTGACTTCCCAACTTGTACCATAATTAATTTTGCAAACGTTCAGCCTCTCAGGACAAACAATTCATGAAAATGTCAGTGAGCAGTCAGGAAATCAGATTTCAATTTGTGCAGTAAACACACGTTTCCAACTAATTAAATCTCCCTAAATATAACGGGACACTTTGTGCCATGTCACAAAAGATTTCTTTCCCTTTAAAAGATGGACCACATATGGATTTTTGTATTTTTATTTTGCCTTTAAAAGTTTCTTTTCCACAACAGCAAAGACAGATTACGGCAGTGTTTTGGCTGAAAGATGAAGCTTGTTACTTAGACTGGAGGAAAAAGTGTAATTTCCTGTACATCCAGGATAATAAAAGTTATTGGGTTGGAGAATAAAACCCCTGAATCATCATCATCATCATAATAATAATAACATTAATCCTTGCATTGGAGATAGTTCTTTATCACGTCTTTATCTGAAAGCGCGTGACAGAATATACTGTAAAGTGAATTAATTGCACGTTTTGTGAGCGATACACGGGTGCCAATTGCACACAGCATTGTCCCACAAACGAGTGAGCAAATTATTTTTTTAAATAATAATTTTTTTTGCAATAAAAGTAGCCGAGACTTTAAATGCAAGCGTTTGCTAATTTAAAAAAAAATCTAGGCATAAATGAGCTGAAAAATTAAACAAAATTATGTTTTGATATTACAGTTGGATGACTCAAATTTGGTTGTGTTGAATAGTTGGGATTTTAATGTGTTTTCTTTATTAATTGGTGCCACATATATCTGTTGACATTCTCCTAATGATTACTGCTCATTTTAATAATATCACGTCTGCCATTTAGAGATGCTTGGAAGACAAGATGGAGGTTCACGCTGCCATATTCACACGCTGGATTTGTTGTGTTAATTGCAGCTGTAGCTTGGTGTGAAAAGATGCTTGCGAATCCCAAGTCGTCAGATTCCAACAAAGACTGACCTCGGTCGCTGATGTAAGAATTTTTGCCTCAAATTCTTGTACACTTGAAGTTGCAAGTTGGGCACTTGCCTGCAAATATACAGTCACTACACTTTATGAGTGCTTTGAGACGTCATCCCGACGTGAAAGGTGCTGCATCACATGTAAGGATTATTACTGTTAAAATAAACCGGAAGTTTCAAACCAATGTTCCTGTTTGCGAATAATGCAGATGGAAACCGATGGGGCTGGTGGCAACATTAACGCTTCAGTAATGAACGTTCTGTTGCACTGAATTCTTAGAATACTGCATCTGATGGAAAAAGAATATCTACATGATGAGAAATTATCCTATTTATTAAGACAACGTTAAACTTACAATTGTGTGGGAAATGAAAAATATCTTAATATTGACTTCAATTTATAGTGGGCCCATTTTCCAAACTAATAATTGATGCCTTCAGCTTTTGACTCAATGAGCGAACCTCCCAAATGAAGGATACTTGTTTTCAATGGCTCCCATGGACTCCCAATGGGTAATAAACTCTGCCCTATTCTTCCCTGCTGTTGATGGCTTTCACAACCAGTTGTGTGAATACAGGAATAGGCCATTCAGCCCCTCGAGCCTGTGTGGCCATTCTATTAGATCATGGCCGAGCTCACTGAAATAGTGTGTGTGTGGCGGGTATATCCTGTGCTCCCCAATTGCATTGAATTTGAAATCCAGAGCACTGTTAATAGAAATAGAAATGGCACACTCAAGTAGCAATGTTGGAAGTAGAACTTGATCCAAGCAATGGAGCAAGAGGATTCCAGGCCACAAGAACTCCAGCAGAGGGAGTTGTGCAACTGCCCATTCGGTTGGCCGTCAATCAATATAAATTACAGGCAGTTGAAACATTTGTGCCAATTTTTTTTGGTGTGCTTGATAGCTTAAACAGCAGCAATCATGATTGTAAACCGAATTGGCAAGATTTGAAATCCTAAAAAAATCTTTTTGGGGCCGAGGGGGAGGCGATGAAAGATGTTTTATAAAGCGTGGAGGGGAGTGGGTGGGAAGAGAGAAAGAGACTAGGTAGTTTGCCTCTCAATAGTATGTACGGTGATGATATTGTGGAGGACCTGAAGTTAGTGGAGATGTTTAACATTACAGGAGACCAGGTTTTTAATTGCTTACAGACTTGGGTAAAAGGTGTTAAAAATCAAGACTGTCATGAAAGCAATCGAAAAGAATCACCAACTGTTTATGAACCTTTGCATTTCTTCCTGTGTGTTGTGCCTTTTTTCAAACCCGAACCTATGGGAGGGGGGAAGGACTGTATGCCTTTCCGACAGTGACTCATTCTTGATTTACTTTCACTTGTACCATTTTTTCGTACAGTTACACTGGGAATTGTTCTGTTGAGTGCAGTGCAGACAGGAAAAACGTTTCTAAGAAAGTCTTCAGGTGTTAAATTCATTCTAGCTGTCAAGGGACAAGTGCAGTAAATTATAGGTTAAGGCCTCATTTTGTCTGCAGGACATGGCTGTTGCTGCAGCCAAGTTGCTATTGACCTGTGTTCAAAAATATGTTCTTAGGGACCATCTAAAGATGCCCAGAGGTGTCAAAACTGCTTCAGTTTGTGTTAAAGCATTAATTATGCTGTAGCCTATTGGGGGAAATAGACAATGTGGGGATATTGTGTATATTGGAATGGACAGAGATGTTTGGAGTTTTTTTTTTAATCTTGTTGCACTTTTAGCCCAAGGAAATAAAATCACAATAAACAATGCAATGTTGTTGGCAGGGAGCAGCTGAGATCCCTTCAAGCATTTAATCTCAGGTCAAAGCTGTTGCTCCAGGTTTTTGTTTCAATCTAAATTTCTCCGCCACAACCAGTAACTTTGAGGATTGATTTGATTTGATAACTTGGTACTTAATCTTGCCCCGCAACCAGTGGGTTGCTCTAGCTAACTCGTATTTAATTCAGTCGCAACATACACTGCAGAGGATTCCCTTCAATAATGGGTGTCAACAACAACCGCAAATTATATTCGTAGAGCACTTTTCAAGGAGGGAGGACGTCCCAAGGCGCTGGAAAAAGTCAGATTAAAACAAAATGTCAGGTGCATAGCACACTTTCGAGTGTGCAGAGGTGTGAAAATGCACCAATTTTGCTCTTTTTCTTTTTCACTTGTACCATTTTTGAAGTATGCTGATGCGGATTATTTCAAGAGCCACTTATATTGCAGGATTAGTCCGTGTCTGTGCGCAAGAAGTGTTATTCTAAGCCTCCATATGTGAGTGAGTGGTAATGAACAGCGAGCGTGAGTGAGTGAATGTGTGAATAGTTAAACGGACTCTCACTGTATTGCACTGGTGTGTACGTAGGATAAAGTAAGTCAATAAACTGGGTCGGCCCTAAGGGTTCAGATTGAAAGCTGTCCTTAATAGTCTTGGCTTGGAGTAACTTAACTTGCTTTCCATGTGTGCTTTGGCACTGTGATGGGCCCTCCCTTTTTAAAATTCTTTCACTTGTTCACAGAAACATCTCTTGGAAACAAAGGGGTGATTCTCTAATGGTCAGTATTTCTACGGAACTTAGCAGACAAGTCATTCTCAGATGATGCCTCACTTTGCCTCGACCTTGGCAATTGGAAAGCCCCATCAAGACCTTCCCCCCATCTCGGAAACGCAGCGAATCGCTCCCAACATGTCCCGGGCAAATTAAAACTCAGGGATCTTCATTGTACCCTGGGAAACAAAGGCTTCCAAGTAGCCCGGTAACTTTCCTTGACAAATAATTTCCTTTTAACGTTCGTTCGTCTCAGCGTAACGAAGGGAGATTTCACCAGCAAAATAAAAAACGGTTAATTTGTACAGTATTTTAGTCGGCAGTTTTCCAGAGGAAGGCAAGGAATTAAGAAATGCTGACTTGAGGTACAATAACCTATTCCACGTTTGCCAGTGGTGGAATGAAATGCAGCCCGACTAAGAAAAATATTATTTTAAAATTCAGAGGCAGCTGCTGTTTGTATTATAAAAATCAAAGACTGCTGCTGTTTGTTCTATGATTTTTTTTCAAAAAAAACCTCGAGACTGCTGCTGTTAATTTTAAATGGCATTATGGAATCATCAGAACCCACAACTCATTCGGACCTCATCCAAACACTTGTCTATTTCTGGCTGTAATTTCTAATGCTGCTTCATAATTAGCTGCTGAAATGTACATCAGATGTACATGCGTTTTGAATGTGGTAGTGGACTTGTTTAGCGCTTAAAGCGGGGAGGGTGTGGGGAAGAGGAAAGGAACGGAAGAGAACAAGAGATGGTATGTTCTTGTTATAAATATTTTCCATTGCAGGTGAATGTGCATTGAATCTGATTGAAATGTATTGAGCCTTCATAATAATTATAGTCCTAGCATTTCATATTGCGCCTTTATCATGCTGTTGGGACATCTCTAAGCGCTTCACAGAATATATTGTGAAGTGGATTGACTGTATATTTTGTGGGCAGCCAATTGCGCACAGCAGTGTCCCACAAACAGCCTTGAAGTTATATTACGATATATTAAGCCTTACATCAAGGGTTCATGCTGGAATTTATGAATCTCAGCAGGTGTTAGGTTGTTTTTTCATGTTGCTAAAGCAAGTTTTGCATCAGGGAGTGAGCATGTCTTTGCACTGTGGGCGGCTGCAAATATCAACCCACCTGACACTCACTTTATTAAGAGTGCTGAGACTATAGCAAAGTGTCTGCAAGTAGTATAACTGTACAGCGTGCAATACTGGCAAAGGGCACTGAGGTCCATTTAACCCCTCTTTTCTGTTCCCATCCAATTAACCAAATATTAATTTAAAAAAATGATCTTTGTTCCTTTCAGGTATGGAACTATTAATTTGCTGTAAACAACAACAACAACAAGATTACATTTGTATAGCGCCTTTCACGTCGGGAGGACGTCCCAAGGCGCTGGACAGAGTACAGCATTTCAGACCCGAGTTGGGGTCGGGGGTGGTGGAAGGGAGGGGAGGGGAAGAGGGGTGGCCGATGGCACGGTCGAAGAGGAGGGTCTTTAGGTGGGACTTGAAGGAGGCTAAGGAGGGGGCGAGGCGGAGTGATTGGGGGATGGAATTCCAGAGGTTGGGGGCAGAGTGGCTGAAGGCTCTCCCGCCAGTGATGGGGTGGGTGGGTCAGGGGATATGGAGCAGCCAGAGCCGACTGAGCGGAGGGAACGGGCGGGTTGGTAGGGGGTTAGGAGGTCACAGAGGAAGGGTGGGGCGAGGCCATGGAGGGCTTTGTAGGTGAGGACCAGGATCTTGAACTGGATCCTCTGAAGGATAGGGAGCCAGTGGAGTCGGGCGAGAGTGGGGGAGATGGGGTCACGGAGATTGGTGCGGGAGAGGACACGGGGGCTGCAGAGTTCTGGATTATCTGCAGCCTGTGGAGGGAGGACTTGGGAAGGCCGACAAGCAGGGAGTTTTGCATAGTCGAGCCTGGAGGTGATGAAGGCATGAACGAGAGTTTCAGTGGCCTGAGGGGTGAGGTAGTGGCGGAGTCGGGCGATGTTATGGAGGTGAGGGAAGGCAGAGCGGGTCATGGCTTGAATGTAGGGGAGAAAAGACAGTCGAGGGTCGAACAAGACACCCAGGTTCCTGACTGGCGGTGAGTTGTAGTGTGCAACCATGGAGGTTGATGCGGCCAGAGCCTGAGGTGCTGAGGCGCTGGCGCGAACCAATCAGGAGGGCCTCAGTCTTGTTCACATTCAACTGCAGGAAATTTGCCCTCATCCAGGACTTGATGTCCGACAGACAGTCTGTCAGGACAGCAGTGGTCCTGGAGTCGAGGGTGGAGGCAGAAAGATAGAGTTGGGTGTCATCTACGTACATGTGGAAGTTGACCCCATGTCTGTGGAAACAGGCATTAGAGGTGGTGTGTAGAAATCTGGTTGATGCGGATGTTGATAAAATAAGACGTTTGCAGAATACCTTCTCCCCCTTCTTCAAAATCAACATGCAATTCAGGAATCATTAATAACAAAAAACACACATTGCATTCAAATCTTTTCAAATCCAGTTCATACCAACGGAGATTGATAGTAAATGTTCTTTTTGTGATGTCCTTTTGGGCAAAGGCTGGAGGGAAGTAATGCGATGCTATGTTAAACAATGGGCGTGAATCCAGAGCAGAAAGCTAACTAGCTGGTAACATTGATTGGCAGTCGTGAGGATGGCTTGCGTGGTAATTGGAGAATTCGGAAGTGTGGGTAATCTCTTCTGAGGTTGGGGTTCTGAGGCTAAGAGCATGATTAGCCTTAACATTTATGAACTGTCTTCGAAAAGAAAACTTGTAAGAAGAAATTTTCTTTGAGTCCTGTGCCATGACCCTGTGGAGAGCCAATATTTAGCATCAGGTGAATGCACTGCTTCCTGCTGCTGGGCCGACATCAGCAGTGAGATGAGTCAATGAGTGGCGGCTGTGAAAACACAGAAGTTGCCATGCTTTTCAACCTGGAGCCGAGATCAATTCCCCCGACCACGGAATAACTCTCACGGGGTTCTGCGCTTGGCCGTGATGTTCAGCCCCACATCACTTTCTAGAACTGAAAAGATTAGTTTCCATATTTTCACAGCGTTTGCCTTTTGCTGACTTGGCTCATTTTTTATTGTCAGGTGGAGAGAAATTGATGGATCCACCTGATTCAAAACGTCGCTGCCCTGCGGAAGCATATCTCTGGGCCTTTCATGTTTTCTTTTCGACAATTTTTCTCCCCATTTTTCTCTTCTGAAAGGGTTTTTGGTTCCCTTGTATTGTAACAGCCCTCACATTTGATGTAGCACCTTTCATTTCGAGAGGACCCTGTAAAGCACAGTGACTGTATTTTGTAGGCAGATGTGACCGCCAATTTGTGCACAGCAAGTAATCACAAAGTGAATGATTGATTTGTTTTATCTCGGGAATTGTTGGCCAGGAACCAGGAGAAACTCCCTTCTCTTTTCGAATGGTGACATGGATCTTTAACATCCACCTGAACAGGCAGACGGTATCTCAGTGTATTATTGTCTGACCTAAAGCACAACACCTCCACCCTTGTTGTAAAATACTATGATTTAATGTTACCGTGTGTTTGTCAACACGCTATGTAGTCACTTCCACTTTACAGAGTATCCTGTGAAGCACTTTGGGACATCCTCCTGATGTGAAAGGTACAGTATCAAATGCAAGGATTATTATTACTATATTGTGAGGTGGTACAGGAATGTAACCGCCCTCACAGTAAGCTAGTATATAATTGGACCTTGTGTTGGCTATTCCTTGTGTTAAATGCGATTTGTACATCCATTTTAAGAACTTTGAAATTGTTGAAACTACTTGAGCAATTTCCTGCTTTCTTAGCAATTGTATCACTGTAAACATAACTCTGCCTTATAGGATGAGCAGTACAGTTGGGCATCAATAAATCGGTTGGGGAAGTTCTGGCTCATAAAAGTGAGATTGGGGATCCTCGAGTAATAAAAATGCTACTAAATCACATAATGTTATTTCCAACCAACCTGCCATGTCGTTTTTCCCTTGCTGCACAGGATGTGACATTCATGATTAGTTGTTTATTACTGCTCTGTGCCTGGGAGAATCCAGAGATTCAATGCAGAGTTGATCTGTAGTTCGTTCCCACATTGCGAATTTTATCTTCACTCTTGTGCTGTAATGAAAATTATACAGCTTGTTACCTTCCCAAAAACCAAAGCAGTTAGACATAACCTGTAAGTAACAGATATACATACGTCTGTCTCCTTTTATTTTTATCCCCCCACCCACCCCAGCCCCACCTCCACCTTCGAAAAGCAACCGTTCGAATGAAAATGTTGCTGCATCCGTCGTTATGAGTGGGGCTTGTATGTATTTTTATCTGCTCACTGTAAATGGTAATAAAGAATAAGGGAGTAAACTAACATGGCAGGCGGTTGTCGAACTCTGTGGACCACTTTTTGCAAAAAGAGCATTGTTTGTACTTGTCGCTTCAGACTCCAGAGGTTTGGCGTTGGGAAAGCATCTATAAGCTCTCATAAATTTTTCACGGACCAGTGATGGATAGTTTGTATTTATTTGCGATTGAGGGCAGCAGTTCTGTTGTCTGTAGGACTCATTTTAATGCATTACATATTCATGGCAGGGGATATATGGATCTGATTATTAATGTGGCACAGTAGGAAGCTTGCATCTGTGTTTTTTAAACTGCAAACCTTATCAAATAAGGTGCAGTAAACACAGGAATTTGACCCCCGCATTGTCAAGATTTGAAAGAAAATGAGTTGTAAAGGGTTCGGACCAAAATGGAACATCTCCTGAATTTAAAACCATTTATTATTGGGAGGCAAGAGATCGCATACAGCATAGCTGATGTATTGTGTTGACATTTTGAATATGCCTTTAGTCTGTGATGTATCTACACATAACCATTCTCTGTCAAGACTGGAGTGGTGATTGTTGTTCTGTATTTTATATGACTTTTCTGTCTTGTGAAGTTCTATTAATGATAACCAGATATCAGCAAGATGTACAGTATAACCTCTAAAAAATCAATGGGAGCCTATCTTTATATGGCCACGAGCTTATTACTCCCACTATATGCTGTGTGCAAATTGGCTGCTGTGTTTGCTTACGAGTACACAGGGTCAGTGCACTCCGCAATTGGATCCTGTGAAGCGCTTTGCAGCCACTTGATGACGCGATGGGGCACAATATCCATTGCTAGGGTTGTTGTTATTATATTTATTGGACTCTGTGATGCTTTTGTGGGTACTTCACGTACATTAGGGACAGACTGGGGCAAATTCGAGAAATCCAATACTTTTACCATTGGAAACTGTGATGCTGAAGCCTATTTTGGAGGTGGTTTATGCATCATCCGGGTGCTTTATCACATTAGAATCGTAGAACCTTACAGCACAGAAGGAGGCCATTCGGCCCATCGTGCCTGCGTTGGGACTTTGAAAGAGCTGAACAACAAGTCCCACTCCCCCTCTCTAACTGATCCCAGAAATGGATGACATCTCTTTATTCTTTGACGGTGCTAAGTATTTTTTTTGACCAAAAACCTTGCTGGATTCCCTGCGTTGGATGTGTGAGCTCGCAGTCACCACTGATGAGAACATCTTGCTAGTGATTAAATATTTAAATAGATGAGCCCAAACACCCAGTGGGATATGGGCTTAGAGACTGAGCTTCTATCTACTGGCAGTATGGCCTTGTACACACTTAGCAAGACACTCCCCCTCCTCCTCCCCACTCCCACCTACCCAAACCCATCTGCCTTTGCTTTTCAGTTTATTGCAGGAAATAGCTGCTAATCTTTTACCAATAGAAACGTAGAAATAGAAACGATTATTATGTCAAATTAGTTTAGACTAAAATAATTGGGACAGTGGCATTTGAGCCCAGATACTTCAGTTATAAAACGGAAAGATGAACTGCTGATCTCTCCAGTAGCTACGGATATATGTAGCTCGCTAGCGCAGAAACCAGCAGTGGTTTAGAGGAGGGATTTTGGTATCCGTATTCAGTTTTCATAACTGCACACAGATGCACATCAGGTAATACTTTCATCTAGTTATTCTGCATTACCCTCAGTTCCCATTTCAACATGCAAACAATTGAGATCAGTTTCATCTTTCGTTGATTCTAACTGTTTGAGTTGAATAAAAATATATATTTTTTTAATTTAAATGCTGTGTGCCAATGAAATTGAGACCGCAGACAAACAAAGATGAGTTTTAGTGTTTGACAATGTGAAGGAACTGTATTAACATTGGTAGCGAGAGAGAGGAGAGAAAAAGAGAGGATCATTTGAGTGTTATGAGTTAGCTCCCGTTGGTATTAAGCTTAGCAGAAGCTTCAGCTTCAGGTCTTGCAATGTCCTCAAGACTTGGAATACGAATAAAAGTTGGAAATTCATTTTCAAAAGCATTAATGGTGAAAAATTGATGGTGAGACACCCTCTTGGAATATATTTTACATTTGCAACACATTGCAGAACACAAAATGACATTGAACTGCTTCTATAAATTGGCATGCTTAGGAACTGTCTTCACTCCAGTCCCAATATTTTTAATCCATAACTTAAAATGTTCAATTACATTGCTGTTGTGAATGCAGCATTCGCCAAAGTTGGGCCTTTCCTGAAAAATGTAACGAGACATTTTTTTCTGTGGAGAGAAAAAAAACCCTGGCAGATCGTACAAGGTGCGTTGCTCCAGTTTGTTTATCGGTGACTGGGTCTGCTGTGGAGACCAAACTATTTTCGTAGTCTTAAAGCAGCTCAAGTGAAGCGCTTATTGAGCTGGCAGTAAAAAACACTATCCCGCCACACCAGAAAACACCAACACCAAGGAAACAAGCTGCGGCACGTCAGAAGCAGTTACAATTGTTGTGCAATGTATGTGCTTGAGAACTGGGATTCTACAGGAATACAGGATTTGAAAAAGAGAAATATTTTTGCTGAGCAAGCGGTTGTATGGGGTGGGGGGGAACTTTGCCACCAACACAGACCTAATGGGCAGTTTGCCCTGTTCTGTGCCAGGACATTCAATGTTGAACAGTCTATACTTTGGGGGAAAAAAAGAATAAAAATAAGGAGCAATACTTAAATTTGTTGATTGTATCTGAATTCAGGAGACGGAGAACTGAGTATTATCACATAGCTGGTTTAATTAATATACGGAATTAATTTACCACTTCGACTCCAGCATCAACTTCAGTTTCATAAACATTTTTTGGGTGGGGGAGAAACTTTCTCATGGTTTTTAAAAAGAAACGTGATTTTTGGGCGGGGTGGGGTGGGGGTTTGTTATTTCTCAAACCTTTTGAAAAGTTACATTCGAGGAAACTCGAAACCAAGGCATTAATTTACTGCTCTCTCCAGTTTATACAGCTGGAAGCGGAGTGATACACCTCCACCAGGAGAGTGGTGTGGAACGGGAAGCCTGATTTATACTTCCTGCTCTTTACCACACTCTCCAGGTGTTGTTAAAGCTATACCACCCGTCTTTGGAATGTGATGTGTGCATAACACTCCATAACTGGGTGTAATTTTTAGTGTTATGGGGCCGTAAGCAGGATCAACTCTTCAGTGACATTAATAAATGTTCCCTTGGACCAAAACATTTGAAAGGATTACTTGGAAGCATTGTACCCATTGTATTTTATACTGCAGAGGTGCTAACTGATTTGTTTGCAGAATCCCTTCCCTAACGCGGTCTTGGCAGCAGAGGTTAAGCGTGATTGCGTTCCGAATCTCGCAGCTCAACCGCCTATTGGGCTGCATCTTTTTGTAGCGGCAAGTGCCCAGTTTGCCGTTGTTTTAAACAAGGCCTTGGAAAGATTTGGAGCGAGTTCTTTACCAATCCTTGGCTTTTAAACACCAAGGAAAGGAACTTCTGAACAAAATGAGATCTGATATGTTGCAATTTCTCATGTGACAACTGAATAAGGCAGCTGGAAATTCGCCAGGTTAACTGGCAGGAGCTCTGTTCCCAAAGTAGTTCACCCCACAGGTTGGCATGACCTACTTGTGGGTCCTGGAAGCAGTCCCTCTTGGATTACTTGTTAAGGAATCCCACTACCAATTGCTGCATATTAGAGTCTTCTATAGGAGTTTGATTAGGTTGATTTATTAAAAAAAAAATTGTTTTTCAGCTCTAGAACACTCCCAAATTCCCTTTGCTTTACACACTCTCCCACTGCGTTCCAAAAACCTCTTTAGAAACCTGGTTTTGATCATGCCTTTGGTCATATTACTCAACCTCCTTCTCTCCTCGGTGATCTCCTTCATTAGTGCCAAGCACACTGAGGCATTCATGCTTTGCAAAAAGCGCTATTTAAGTGCGTGTTGTTTATTAGTGATGCAAAAATCAGATAAATGGATGTTTTATTTCACAATCCAATCTTTGAATTTTTTAATATACAAGTACAGTACTTTTGGGATTTGACTGTGGTGATTGATGTTGTAGATTGCAATATCAAACAATTTAACTACATAATTGGTGCAGAAACCAGACTATCCCTAGAATGTTGCATGCAAACAGACCAATAAATAGCTTATTTTCGCTGTTAAATTAATTGCACAAGTGCTTTGTTTTTGTATTCCTTCCATCTCATGTCTTTCTTATTTTGCAGTGACCTCATTGTGGCTAACTGTGTATTATCTACCTATTTATCTTGTCAGGTCAGAGCAACACAATATTGAGAGTGTGCACACGGACAATAAAATAATATCCTGCATAATCTAAAACGACAAACAAAATTACTGTGGTTTCTTTGCCGTTCGGATAATACTGTGCCAGGCAATATCCTTGCTAGCATTGAGAGCTGTCAGCAGTTCTGTGTTACTCTGTAGAGAGCCATAACCATGTGGTTGAACAGGGAGGAAGGGACAACCTGTCAAGGGTTAGTTCTATAATTCTGATGTATATCCAAAATCTGCAGCTACATTCTTTGGACAGGCAAAAGAATATTCGTAACCTATTTTATTATATTGTTTAAAATCCCCAGTTCAAACAGCTCTTCTACCATCAAATGCAAATGCCAGATTATTATCATGTTAACCGCAACAAGTCAAATGTTTTGGATAGATAATGTAAACGTGCAAATGGGAACATTTACACATTGTTCAACGCAATATCTAATTTAAACTTTTTTAAAACGTTTCCGATCCATCTGGATAGAAGTGAAAAAGCTACATTACAAGTTGAATAAATTGCTTTCTGCTTGGGCACAAACTTAACCTACAGTACTTTGTTCTGATTATTCTGTCCAATTAATAATGGGGTGATCAATCTGAAACTGGATACTGTAAATCCCAAAGTCTGCTTTCTGAGCAAATAAACTTAAGGATGGAAAAGTGTATTGTTGTAAAGGTGTAAAGACATGAATCTTGAATAATTTCAGTCGTAATTTCACGCGACACCCAGTGAATAAGTCATTGTGTTGAGGTTTGTTGATTGGGGACTGAAGTCATCATTTCTTTACTACAGTGTGAGATTAAAGATGTGGTGCATGTTGAATTTGGATCCTTTCAGTACTCTTTCCACACCATTAGTCCATGTTGTACGATATGAATAGCGTGCTAACATGCTAGCTGCTGTGTATCTGGTGATTTCCACCAGTAATTTGAGGTTATTTCAGTGTTAGCAGCATTGCTGCACGCAAAGTAGATCAATGTGGTTCATTTTGGGGAACTATGACCTTCCTTAGGGGTGAAATTACAATCTTATTGAAGTCTCTTGTATGAGCAAATGGTTTCCAGCATTTAAAATGCGTTCATTAAAATTATTACTTCTGCTAGATTGAAGAGCAGGCAATGGAGAGGATGTTGACTGTCTGTGTTTTTTTTAGCAGCAAGGGTTTTTATTTGCTTTGTAATTTAAATAAAACTGATATCCAATTGTAACATGTTCTGTTTGCACTCTTGGATGCTGACAGGGAAATGACCAACCTAATTTTTTGTCCATTTACAGTCTATGGTGGTACATTAATTCATCTAGGAGTACTAATCACACAAGAGCTATAACAACAGGATGGATTATCATGTAAGCTTTCTTTTATTAGATAATTGACAAATACTTGTCATTTATAATCTTCAGCCTCTTCCTCCAAAAGGGGAGCAGTAAAGTTAATTGTGGCTACTCATTTGCATTAATCTCAGCACTGAAGTCTGCAGTAAGCCATTAATATTATGCCGTGATAAATTATTATAAATAAAATTGAACATATTGATTAATGATCTTAGTGCGTCATAGCCTCGTTAAAATCTTTTCCTGCGCGATTTCAGTTTTATTTCAATGGATTGAGTCCATTTACATTGTAATAAAAAAAATCCACCTGCTGTAGCCTGGACACAAATTAGAGCCAAATCATGTGTTTTCTGACGAGCCGTTTCACCTTTTTACTTTTAGTTTTTTTTAAAAAAAAGTTGCAGAGGAAAAAGTCTCTTTTGAATAGTTATTTTTGAAATCGTGCCTTGTAGCTATTCTTTTTTTTTCACTCGTAAATTTCCCACAACAATCTTGCAAGGTACAATAAAAATGATTGGGTCATTAATCAATCGCGTTTTGATCCGCTCGTGCTGTAAAGGTGCGGTAATAAATATTTTTTTTATCAGAAGAAGATAATGTAAGAGATGAATGTGGAGCCTCATAATTAATTGCACCCGGTTACAGAACATCAGCAAGTTTGTGCAACTCTCCTGCATCCACATGCTGTTTTGCCATATGGCTGCCCAGTGGGTGGAGAATTTGATTAATGTTTTGGTGAAGATACTTTCAGCAAATATTGCACCCTGAAAGCAATGATCGTGTTTGCCTGCAGAATCGTGGACTTTCTGTCTCTTATCTAATTTAATGTAGTCCAAAGCTTTTATTTTTCTTGCCTTCCCTTTCCAGCTTGTGGAACATCAGTGTAAGCATTAAAAGTATGGATTATGTGGTATTTAGCTTTCAGAAAGACAAGCGTATTGTTTAATGATAATATATCCATCCCAATCAATAGCTGAAGAGCGATACGGTATTTGTTCGTATTGATCTGGATTGATGGCTTATCTAACACTGCAAATTATCAGGCACTGTGGGTGTTGGAATATTCCTACAAAATGTTGGCCCTCTCGGTCCTTTTCTTCCTCCCTCACCCCACGCTCGCACATTATAACTGTGTAAGCTTTCATTTGAATAAATTTGTAATTAACACGTTCCTTTTGAGGTTGTGTAATGGTTCGAAGTACAACTGACCCACAGCTGGAAGCCCCACACATCTCACAAACCCTCACAGAAAGGGAGAGATGGTGAGCAACTGTGGAAGAGCAGAGAGCCACGGTGCTGGGCTGCAATAAAGTGGTGCACAGGTTTGACCGGACACTTCCTGAGCATATGCCAGACAAGCAGGTAAATCTTGGGCTAACTGTATCATGAGATTTATTTACTGTGAAACTTCCGTAAACCTTTGGGAAAGCAACACCTCCGTGGAGCAGAGGCTACAATATGGGCAGCGTGTCGGTAATGTGCTTTCAGTTGTCAAAGTTTCTCTTTTTTTCCCTCCACAAAATGCACGGCTGACTTCTAACTTTCCTTAAATGAGAAGAAATGACTTCTCGTTTGCAAACTGCAAGCTCCTTGTAGGGTATACTGAGAGCCTGGGATCAGAGGAATGAGGATGGTTTTGTTAGTCATCCATAGCATTCAAATTGATGGGCTGTCACAATGCAGAGTGTGCTGCCAACAAGTTCCTTTGTGGGCATTCAGAAGTTACACGTGTAAGTGATTTCGGAGCAGTTCTTAGCAATTGTAGCAGTTTATTTTATTTTTAAACATCATTTTGAATTAAAGCGGCCTTTTGAGGGTTTGCATTTTTTAAATTTAACCAACATCTGGTCTAGTTTAACTGTTTTTGTTGAGAGTATAATGCTTGTACACGGACAATTTTGGGGGGGGGGGAAGAAACGATACGTTTGTTAAACCACCTGTTTGCTACTTGTCCTGTCAGGAGCTTGTCAGGCTCAGTCGGTGAACGCTCTCCATTTCAAGTTCAGAGGGACGTGGAATTGAGCTCATTATAGGCTGACACTTCAGTGCATTACCGAGAGAGTGCTTGAGTGTTGCAAGAGGCATTCTTCAATCTCAGTCGTCCTTTCTTTCCTGCAGGTTTTACCAGATTGTGTCTCTTTCTCTCTCTTGTGGGCAACCTACTCTGAGATGCACAGTGGATTCCTGGCATAGACTTGTTCTGATTTTCCTTTCCCCTGTGAAAATCAGACTGGCTCTGTTCATCACTATCTCAGGACAGTGGAGATTGGCAAGTCAACGGAATGGCCTGGGGGAACTAGATTATATCCTGCCCCTTGTAGAAAACATGCTGGATCATCAGCATGCCCTTACCCAGGACCATCATCCATCAGAACTCCTTGCTTTTATCTGTATATTTTTAGTTCAGCCTTTTCTTTTTGTCTTGATTGCCACACAATCCAAATTATAATCATCTTCTGTAGAGCGTTCTGCAGGATTTGTGATAAGTTAATAGTTTCCGAGCTGATACCAGTTAAAAGTAATAACTCTGAAACCATTTACCGTCTTGAGAAAATAAGGCTGCTAGTTACACTAATAATTCACAGTAATTTCTGATCCTTGAGCATCAGTGAGGCAAAATCACAAGACAAAATGTTTTTTTGGTGAGTGGGTTAGTCACTGGACAGAAGTGCATTGCACCAGAAGTTTCTAAACAAAAGGCATGTGAAATTCCACCTTATCTTAGTCTTTAAGACATTCTGTCCTAGAATTGCGAAAACATTTCAGATTCAGCCTTAATGTGAAAGTCAATATTATGGTTTCCAAATTAAGATTTCATTTAAAATGTGTCCGCAATTCTGTGGAATCTTAGATTTTAAGAGAAAGAGGTCTTTCAGGCTGAGGCTAAGTGGAATTTCAAGTCTGAGAAATCTACGCAAATTGCGAGAGCTCTATACAGAGGGGAAAAATATGGAAATTTAATTTTATTGATTCGCTTTACAGAACTACGTATTTATCTGCTCGTAAGTCTACCTGTTTACTGTGGATCACTGCATGTAGTTATATCAATTGTTTGCACTTGGTGTGATAACCATCAGATGTTAATGTGGCTGGAGGCCGTTTCTAGTGATAAGTAAGTTGTATACGTCTTGATTTATTTATATCGTGCTTTTGACTGTTTACTGTGTGCCTCCACCATACTAACATCTGATGGCAATTACACACGTATAGAGAACATTGCTGAAAGTCATTTGCACACTGGTTTACAACTATACCTGCAGGTTTTATGCTGCACGCTTGGCTGATAGGACGTTAATCAAATCAGAAAATAACTAAAAGGATGCCACGTCCTTTGTGTTAGTTCATTTGTTTTCCTCCTCTACCTTCAATGATGGCCCAGGAGCAATGTTGCTGTGAATGGTGATTATAACTGGACAAAATTCTCAATCCTCCCATCCCACCTTCGCCTGTGCTTCGCTTCCTGTTTCCACATATTCAAACCCCTCTTTTTAAAAAAAAACTCTTGTCTTTGAAACTGCTTCTGGTCATTCTTCGATCCCTCTTTTCCCTGCTTTGTTATGTCTGTATCGAGCTTTGAGACTTTCGCCCTTACATGAAAAATGCTATAAAGATCCGAGATGTTAGAGACATCAATCAATCAATGAGAGTTTACCCAGTCATTCACCCAGTCGTACCGAACATTATAAGCACAGGTGGAAATTAATGTATTGAGGTTGCTGTTCAAAATCCTGAGTTTGCTCCTTAAATGTTGGTGAAATGATGTCGTTCACCTCTTTTGTGTGAACTGTTCAGCTGAGTTATATTTGATAGACTAATAAGCATAAGCTGCCAAACAGACAGCTTGTTATAGCTGTAAAAAAAAAGTTTGCCATTAAATATCTGAGGGTTGGAAGTTATCATTATATATAGACAGCAACACAGTGAATGGTGTAGTGATTACCATGTCCTCTTTACATCAGTGCAGACACAGCTTGGAGTTCTCGTATTCCCTGGTGAACAAATTCACTTGTCACACCTTCAGTGAACGTTTTCTGTTCTTGTCCTGTCTGGCAGGTCAGCTGCCGTGCAGTTTCAAAAGAATTTTTTTGTTTCCTTTTCTTTCGCAAGGTACGTTTTTTAAACCAGCAAATCACAGCCACTGTTGTTTTTATTATTTGGGATTACTCGGAGAGCAAAGGGAAGCCACATTGAGTGTTTCGACAAAACCCATCGTTAGTCTAATCCTACTGCATATGGCAGGTGTGGGGGTAATTACTGAGCTAATGACAGTGAATTTATTAATTATAAATGAGCAATCGCAACAGAATGAAATGTTACCTTCAAAATTTGTTTTTAAACAACACGCCACAAATCCTGGTCCTCATCAATGAATCCACTGTGTATCGAGCAAGCTGTGAACAGCCCGTTTGAAAGCTTTAGAGCCTTTGGTGGCTGGAATCACACTTGAAGAGAAGGAGTTCCATCAGTGTGCCTGGCATGGGGCAATGATACCAGCTAAGATCTTCCTATGTCTAATTTCTTATTCTCAGCCCTGGCACAGTTTCATTTTATGTTACCAAAGCGGTTTCAAGGGACGTTCATTATTTCCATAGAGAACATCAGAGTCAAACTAAGTTTATTTTTTTCATTTTTAGATTTTATTCGAAAATGCCATTTGGATTTTTTTTTCTCTCTGCGTAAAAATGCCCTAACCAAAAAAAACATAACGCCACTTTGAACTAAATATTATCCGTCACACGCTTTCTTTAAGCAATGAAATGATAAGTATTTTGAAAATCGAACGCGCTGCGGGGTTGAAATTTGTGACATTTCATGACGGATTCATAACTCTCAGGGTATCAGATACACGGACCTAGTGTTGAGGTTGTCTAATGTAACCTCCAGCATTATTCTATGGGTAAGTTCAGTGGATTAACTTGACCTTTGACAAGAGTGTAAGAGAGGTCTTCCCTTTTCCTTGTGGACTTTCATTGTCTTCTTTCCCGTGGCCAGGAGATGGTGCTGACTGGCTGGGCTGTGTTGTTATTCTGCCCATGGTCTTGATGCCCTTATACCCCCCAACCATATTTTCCTAGATTTGTTTTGTTATAATTCCACTTGTATCTTTTTACATTTGATTTGTTAGCACCAAATCTAGTCCATCTCACATGGTTATGCGGGTTGTACTACCTGATAATATCCAATGATTTTTTTGAGTGCAATTCAGATTGTTAAATTCGTTTCATGTGAAATTGTGATAATTAATTGATAGCAGTCAGTTATGTTTAAGCACAAAATCTTTTCTCAGTGTTTATAAAAGTTATGATCAGAATTACAACCCTTAAACACAGACAGTGTCATTGCTATGTTGTCTGTGCTCATTGTCCATGCTGATATCCCAGTGCTCTGCGAGATTGTCTCCTTGCTTTGGATCAGATGTCTGCCAAGTTCAGATGGACACTGAAGATCTCAGAACTCTATTCCATTGAGACATCTCAACGATGTGATGAGGCATTATATCAAATGCAAGGATTATTTATTGTGATTGAAAAAAGAGGGGGGATTTTCTCCTGATGGTGCAGCCAGCAATCCTTTAGATTAATTAATTGCTCATTCACATCATTGCTGTTTGCGAGACCTTGCTGTACGCAAAAATGCTCGCCATTTTTGCCAACAAATTAATAGTCGCTAAATTTGGCAGCAAATCTCTGCGAGGCTCTTTGAGACACTCGATATGCAACAAATACAAGGTTTATTGCCACAAAAAAGCTTTAATGTTACCTCTACCAAATGGCTTTGTGTGGTACATTGCAGGTACAATCACTACACTTGACATCACTTGTGAATTACTTTGAGATGTTTTGTTGTAAGGAGGCGCTATTAAAATACTGAAATGAAATACTGTTTATGTTCAATGCATTCTGAGTGGTGGGTCATAATTGAGACAGACTGCTTATGTTTTACAGCTGTGCGAGATAGCTTTCCGCAGAATGCTGGCTCACGACTAAATGTTTTCTTAATTTTAACAATCTGTCCTACATAAAATGTATAATACAATGGTGCAAATGAGATGTCTGACCACAGAACACTGCAGCAGAGAGAGAAAAACAGATTGCATTTGCAAAAAACAACTACTGCCTTTTTTTTTACACAAGTGGTGGAGTTTTTATCTTACAGCAATTCGTTTGTGGGTGCTGCTATATTTAAGTGTTTACGTAACAAATGTGGATTGCAAAGTACAATAGTGGTGAAAACACTTCCACTTGCAATCAACCCAGGTTTGACATTGCCTGAGAAGGGCGGGGGGTGGTGGGGGGAGGAAGAAAACTATAGGTAAAACTGCACACAAATGAAATTCTGGTCTCCCCCCCAACGCTCCAAAGGTACGTAACCAAACCAAAAGAATATCGATCTAACATTACAATTACAATCAATGTTTTACCCAGACCACTGGCCTTTCCATGAATGCCATTCTTTCCATTAGGAAGCAGTTTTTCTTCTTAAAAGGGGATGTTCAACATGAATATGCGACAAAGATGGGCATTTGGAGTTGAGGTACAGATCAGCCATGATCTCAGGCTCCAGGGGCTGAATACCCTACTCCTGTTCCTATATGTTCCTGTGGCATCAGTTCCTTTCCTGAGACTTAATTCCACATTAGCAAATTCAGCATATGGGAAAGAAATCTTATCTTAAGTCTCACATGAAGCTCGTTCTTTTTTTACTAATTTTCTCTGGTTCTATGTTCACAGCCCAAATTAAATAATCTTATTACGGTAGATTAACTAATTGGATTAATACTGGTTTTGAAGAAAAGCAGGAGATTTTGATACAATATAAACACACTGGTGGGAAGGGGTGGGAGGGCCCTCTTGCAATAGAAAATCTGCTGATGACACCAACTGTGAGAAGAATTTATACCATTCAAAGGGATCACGCCTCGCTAAGTGGCTGGGCTAAATTAAATTTAATACAGATAAATATAAGATTGTAGATCATAGAGCAGGAAAGCCTGGTAGATGATGAAAGGATAACTATTAGGGAAGATAAAAACGAACCGATTTGGATGTGATTGTTCACAATTCTCAGATGAGCCAAGTCAATGTAAAGCTGTAATGAGCCAGGCTTATTCGTGGAATGGGATACATCTCCAAAACATTTGCATATAAGCTGAAACGCGTTTGTCTAATCTTATAAGCACGATTAGTTATTTGGAATATCATATGCAGAGTTGATATTGGAGCGAGTTGGAAGATGTGCAACCTGAATTAGCTGTGATGGCTTGAGTGACATTAAAGTTGTTAAATCATTTAGTTTAAAAAATATCGCATTGTACTTTAGTCTGATGTCAAATCAGTGTATTTTTTATGATCTGAAGGAAGGGCCCACTCGGGAGTGTTGAGGAATCCAGATGTTGTAGCCCTTGTAGATAACACAGTGGAGAACATGAGAAGCAAGAAATATTTACATTATTTAGTGGGTAGCCTACTTTCCAGTAATCAACTAACAAGTTCGGAAACCCAGGCTCTGTGGTGCTGTACTGTAATGTGCATATGAATCACAGAATGTCCTATGCTGTATTTTCAGCTTCATTACCATTTCCTCTGTTGCATTGACCCTGACATGCTCAGTGCATAATGGTTTAAAAATATTTAATAAAACATAAAGCAGTGAGTTTAAGGCAGTAATCCAATCTCACAGTTCAATTGATAGTCCTAACCTGCTCTTGTAGGTTTATGGTGTCCTCAGAAGCACTCAAATTGGTGCTTTGCAATTCACCAGAATACTGTGCCAGCAAAATTGATCCAAGAAAATGATAAATTGCAAACCTGTTTACAGAATATGAAATATCAGAATGAATTTCGAATGTGATGGAGAGCATTTGGAAATTGTCTTCTCCCCAAATTGAACTGTCGAGTGCGAGTGTTTACAGTAACCTTATTTAAGAGGCATCATTAAAAGTTTTCCTAACATTCATGTCTTCTGGGGCGAAATTCTACCTGGGCTGAGATTTGCTCTTATTTATGTAGCATTTTCCAGTGTGAAACATTTGATATAGTCTTAAATTTTGAAGCAAGTTCATTTGAGAACCACACAAAAACAACTTTGAAGTTGAGGCTGAATTCAACGAATTGTCAAACCAGGATAGGAAAATGGAGTACATCTAGATCCAAGTGGATTTTCTACCCTTTAATTTGGAATGGAAGATGGCATTAAGACAAAAATTACACATGGGTCATCTTTCGAGATGTTTTTCCCTTCCAAATGGCAGTGATTCACTTTAAAAGGCCAGCTAGCATGCTTCAACAAATAATTCTTATGACTGGCATAGATACAATTGAACGGCTAAATGCATTGATGAAAAAAGTGAGCAGTGCAGTAGCTTTGCATTGAGTGGACCTTGTGTGATTTCTGCCCGGTGACTTGACTCACTGATTCTCAGATGACGGAAGTGGGAAAGTAAAACATCCAAGGTTGATTTGCCTTTGTAACCTGCCAAAGCCTAGGTGTAGGTGCACATCATTTTATATTTTATTAAAAGGCAACAAAGCAAAGCCTCTTATGTGGGCACCTGGAAATTCTAATCATTATGCTATCAGGAATCATTTATTAGCGAATCTTAATTAACTTTATTTCCATATGCAAATCAGATCTAATTAGACTTTCTCCTTAAACTCAAAACCTCAACTTGTATCTTTGTGAAAGTCTGAGAATATAATTGTTAGGCCATTAGGGATAATATTCTAATGATAAATGCTAAATATAGCCAATTGCGTGTGCAAATTTGGTTTATCACTGAATTATTTACTGCAATTGCAGATAAAGTCCCAACATTTTTGAGAATAGCAGAATAGCAATGTGCTGAGACCATCCTGGCAGTTGCTTTACATGTCGTGTTCCAAAGTACGTATTGTATCCTGAGATATTATTTTCTAACAGAAATCTATCCTATTTGTTCTTGAAACAAACAACACTTTCTGCTTGCACCGGGGAGCCTGTTCCCTAAGGGTACCTTTTATCAGGACTCAGTTGGATCCGTCCTTCAGAAATGGTCCTCCTGAATTATTTGATATTGCGCAGATATCAGAGTGTATGTGTGTGTGTCGTGTGTGACAAACAAAATTTGGCACTGCGGTGTTTGAGTTACAATACTCTTGCTGTTTTGCTCAGTGTGTTCAACAGGATGAAGTGTCTTCAATGTGTTCATGATACTTTGATGCAAATACCATTCACTTTAATATTGAAATATCAATAGGTAAAGACCACCTTCATAATGAAGTCCTGTGGAACATTTCTTTGTTCCTTCGTCATTTATTATGATAAAAAAAACCTTTCCTTTGAACCTTTTTTTCTGGTTGCCTGCCAGAAAGAACCTAAGCACTAATTATATTTGAAATGTAAATATTTTTGCTAAAATATTGGTAAACGTTTTGTAAAGTTTCCTTCATGTTTCATTCTGCAATGTGATTAAAAGTATCAAGACAATTGAAACTCATTATAAATGAAAACTGTGGTTGTTTACTCTGATAAGTGGGTGTAAGAGGTGAAGTTATTTTATTCCTGGTGAGAAACTTACAGCTGAAATGATTTACGTATGTTTCTTTAGGTTAATGAAATAGGCCGAGCAGACATTTATAGGGAACCTCAATCAACCGGTATGATTTTTTTTATGTCACCTAACCAACGCTTTGGACAGTATCCTTTATCTGTTGCATAATTATTTTTTGTATTAACACTGCATTTGGTTTAAAGTGACCGTCAGAATCCTGACAGCATCACTGAAGGAAATTTCCGTGAGAAGTTAATGAGCTCTGCAGAGTGGAGGAATTGAAGTATTGTCACTAATTCAGCGCGCTGTATAATTGTAATACCATTGCCCATTTCACTTCATCGGACTTGGTAACACATTGCCAAATAATGTCATCAACGCACAGTGCAGTGTTTAAACCAGAGGCGGCCAACCCATGGCCCATGGGCCAGAAACGGCCCACCTCATATTCCCGCCAGTCCAGGCGAGTCCAGCCAAATCAATGCCTTGTTTCCACTAACTACCAAGTGCTGAAGTCCACGACGCCATGACTATCAATACAGAAATATTCAACCAAGACGATTTATTTTCTTGGCCAAGCAAAAGGTTGGCCACCACTGATTTAAAGGGTGTCAAATCACCCAGAAAATGATGTTAAAAGCTGATCCTAGCTTTAAAAATCGTCTTGATAGCAAGATTCTTTGAATGAATTATGCCCATTTGCTGTAATTGCAGGTGCTATGAATTGCAAAGCAGAGTATGTCTCCTTTACAACATAATGCATTAGCAAATGACTCGAGTATGAGTGTCCCAGAGTTTAACTGAAGCGGCTTCCAGATGGCATTCAGTCACTGGTGATGTGCTTGAAACTGGGTGGAATTGGGGTAAAAAAAATATCCCAAACTCAAGGGAATATAAGTAGAGACTCTGACTTTAACCCATTATATGCTACTGTAAAAAGAAGCACTAATTACTATGGCTTATTGAAGTGTATAAAGGAACGTTTGTTAGGATTGATAGTCTCCATGTAAGTTCAGAAAAGAAGCTTGTGTTTATGACTTGCACAATTATTGAGTGAGGACAATTAATTGAGGAACATTTGTTTAAGTTGGTGACGGTCCATTAGTCTCATTGTCTTTCTGGGCAGGGTTTGTGAAAAGAAAGTTAATTATTGTGATGAAGAATGCTTCAAGTTCCACCGGCGATGGAAAAACTGTGATGTTACACCCATAATCTTCAATTAGTGATCTCACTGCGAGGATGTTTTTCAAAAGGGTAATAGAGAAGTAATGAGATCAGAAAAGGTCAAACCCAGTCTTCTTAGTTTGTCACTTTGATTAATATATTGCCAGTTCTGGAGATCGCTGTAAGGGTCTTTTGTCACCTAATGTTTTTCATGGGAACGTCGAGTGAAGTAGCCTTAACATGGTTTAGCTCAGCCGTTCAGAATCGAGATCACTTCAGTGGATTCTTTTAAATGATACAGATTACTTTAATAGGGGGACTTCTTCCCTGCTTTTCCAATTAGCCCAGCGATATTGATATATTTCTAGCTCAATCTCCTTTTCCCCAGTAACTCTTCACCAGCGCAAGGAACTTGTGAAAACCTTTGATCACTGGACTGAGTTCCTGTTGCGAGGTTTGAGCTTGACTTTAGGCTTTTTCATTTGTCTTTACTTGGACATGTATACAGTTATACCACTATAATGGTTTTACAGTTGAAACTTATCTATTGTGTACTTGTTCGTGTTCTTATCTTATTGTTGGAATTAGCTTTTATTTATTTTAATGCTATTGTTACAAAAAAACAATTTGTGTTTTACTAAAATGGGGCAAAAGGTAATTGAATGAATGTGGATTTACATGAAAGTTACAATAAACAGCCCCTTTCTCACTGTATGCTCTTTGATACACGTCTGCGTCCAAGTGTTTTGCAGCGTTTGAAGTACACGAGATTGCTTCGAGGGTGATATTTGCGTGCAAGTTTTTAATTCCACAAGATGGTCTGTAATGTGGCTTGGTTTGTTGTTTCACAGTGTTCTTTATTGTGTTAGAAGAGGAAGGACTTAATGAAAAATATTGATAGATGGCTGAATCAAAAATATTACAGCATACCAGGGAATCGAGGGCTATTATATAGCAGCATCTGATGTCTGCGTTGCATATTTTGCAGATAACCTGTATATTACACCAATCATATTTTCTTTTACATAGCTAAAAGGCAGACTCGTTCACATCCTCGTGATGTAGCTTTCCCACCTTGACCTGAGTTTGGTGGTGGTTCTCGCACACCTCACCCCCTGCTGCGTAACCTGATGAATCCCTCCTATATTTCCTTGTTTCTGCTCCTGTTTCTATTGCTGGTGGCAGAGTTTCCCCACCAACTAATATCAGCCAATTTTTCTTGGAGGGAGGATGGGGAGAGCGGGGATCATACACAATACATGCCTGTTGTCCACGGCAGGACAGCTGCGCAAAGTTGAAGAAATAAAACAATGAGGAGTTGGACGAATGTACATTATACAAATCTGCTGAAAAAATAATTCTCTCTCCTCATTTTTTTGGTGGGGGGAAATCAGTTTCCACAGAATGTAGATTCAGATCCTGTGCTGCACATGGCATAATCGATAGACTTCTGGACACTTGACCTTACCTCTTAAGACGAGCTGTGGGCAGTGCAATCATAAAATTGAGGAAGGCATTCATGTAGAAAATAAGTTAATCTGTTTTTCATGAAAAGGCTTAAATACAAAACCTTTCCCTTTTTGATTTGTGCACCAGCCTAATTCCTTCTGGACATGTTTCTCTTTCTTTGACCTGAGGTTTGTTTTGATTTTTGGGTAGCATTGCGTTGCATTGTGTTGGATTGTGGTATCTAATAGATTGCGTCTCCCTTTTGAGTGCAATGAGATTCTGGTTTCGCAATGGGCTGGGAAGCAGGAAAAGGTTGCAGCTGACTGACTGATCCACAGCTGGTTTTGCCCACAAAATATACAGTGAATTCACTTTACAATATATTCTGTGAGGCGCTTTGAGACGTCGAGAAGAGGTGATAAGGCGCTGTATCAGATGCAAGAGTCATTATAAGAACAAAAGAAATGCTAGAAGAAAAAAAGACCAAGGTCCATCTAGTTTGTTTTCCACCTTCCTGGCAGTCGCATGCACATATGTCCTAAAATATCTATGTACTAGATCCCATAATGTTGTTATTATAATAATAATAAGCCTTGAATTTGATATAGCACTTTTCATGTCTTCTGGACGTCTCAAAGCGCTTCACAGAATATCCTGTAAAGTGAATTGACTGCATTTTTTTTGTCGGCGAAACGCGGCAGCCAATTGCACACAGCAGTGTCCCACAAACAGTCGTGGATTGAAGTGACCAAATTATTATTATATAATCATTATTATTTGTAATAATTATTATTAATAATCTGTTGTCCTCAGTACAGTAGTTAACTACATTTTTAAGATCGAGTAAATTAGCTAGGATATAGTATCCTGCAGTATTTAATCATGGAAACATTAAATGAAGACTGAATATGATTGCGATTATAATTCATTTCAGAAAGCACTGATCAGTATTGGCTTTGAGTATCACAGGCACTGACCTAACCTTGCACGTAGCTGAAAGCAAACCATCTTCACCACTGATCTCTCTTGTATCTCGTTCATACGAATGAGATTCGAGAGCTGTAACTAGTGCAGAACAGCAGGGATTGTTTCCTGCTGCTTTCCTAAACTGCTCAGTTTATACTGTTTCATGAATCGGGAGGAGATTGTGACTGTTTTTTTTCACACACCTCTCCCCCCACTCTCCCCTTGCTTTACCTTGCAGTGTCTTTCCTCGTCTGTTTATTTGCTTTCTCTGCTGGATGCTGAGAGCGGAGAGGAGACGAGAACATTTTTGTGTCTATAGTCACACGCCTCACTCTTTGTTTATCATTTAAATGCAGTAGACCTGGAGCAAAATTAACAGACCAGGTAATTGGGTGGGCAGCAGGCAGTGAGAACAACGCAAGGTAGGACAAGCTGACTGTGAGTGAAGGTGGAAAGGGGTCCATGAATTCTTTCAAAGGGAATTTGATAGCTGGTTGAAAAAGAGGAATATTAAAGGAGTTGGCAAGCGAACAGGAGAGTTGAGTCAGATCAAATGGCTCTCTCTTGTGGAGACAAACCACCAGCACTGAATAGTCTGTTTGTTTCTGCGCTGTGACATTCAGTAATTCTATGATTCTAACCCTGGGAGCTCATTAATCAATTCCCATCCACCCTCAATTTCAATCTATCTTCCTTTACTTTTATTGGGTAGCCATGTGGCTGATGGCCTGATGCTACTCTAAAGCAGGGAGAGCCAACTTCCCACGTCGAGGGTTTTACGCACGAGTAATGTGGCCTGCGGGCCGCAAGTTGGCCAATCCTGCGGTAACTTATCCAAATCAAACTAAACGTTCCACATAAGCATGACGCCAACGCCCTGGAAGTATCTTACGTGTCTGGAATGGAGTGCGTGCTTCCTCCCCAGATGGATGTATCCTGCTTACTCTGGAAAGCACGAGGTGCAGGAACCAAGGCTTGGGAACCCGGAGTTTGTGCTGCAGTTTCACCAGCTTAAAAACACACATAGCTTGCCTTTGCTAATGCGGTGGCAAGCCTCCCGCTGTTTGTTGAGTTAGGGCCAGCTTGCCAGTTTGGACTCTGGCTTTCACTTGTAACAGGAGCTGAGTGGGAGGGATCCCTGCTCCTCTCCCAAGTCTGCCTCTCCCAAGTCGTGCCAGTGAGCCGGAATTGCTGACTTGTCACTATCACCGCCTTGGAGTACTGCAGAACTGAACCAGGCTACCAGACCACCATTGCCATGCGCATCACATTGGAGCCAGCTCAGCCTCGAGGAGATCTCTCCACCTCCCCTTTCCCTGAGGATACAAGAAAGATGGAGACGGGCTTGACCATAAGGTTTACCAGTTCCACTTTCCACCAGAACCTATTCCATTGCAACCAAACTAGACATTCCCCCTTAATATACTGAAAAAATAATAAAAAGCCTTTTTTCTCCAATTACATGTTGAGATTTAATCTTCCTCTCATGCTGTTTTAGTCAGGCATTTGATGTTGCACGATATTTATGGTCCAGAACAGTCGACTTTTCTTTGTATTAAAAAAAAGAAAGAAATGAATTTACAAAGCACTCACTCCTGTTTCTCGCCTCTCTAGGCACGTTAGCTTTAGAAGTCCAGTAATCTGAAGATATAAAAAAAAGCCAGTTTAAATAATGAAGCACATTTGAGTCAAAATGTTCTAGTTTCTAATACTGTATATGTTTGTGCACATGAGTACAATTTTGATATAGAGTATATAATCTAACTCAATGTGCAGAATTGTATTTGTCACATCCTGTTGTCTTACTTAGAATAACTGATGAGATAACAGTTTTATAGAAGTGCTTTTTTTTNACAAAAAAAACCCTATTTCACGCACTCTCCAGAAAGAAGCAGCATTTTAATATGAAATGACTTGTGTGGGATATGCCGCCGGTGATTTTTTTAAAAATAAACCTATTCGGATATTCAGAAGAGATGCATCAATTTTGTATGAAGTTGTGCTTAAGGACTGAGAGTGCAGTAAATATGCCCATTCCTTTGACACCCTTATCAGATTAAAATGCATTGCTACCTGAGACGTGATGGCACAAATCTACATTTTTATTTTATGCCTGTACCATAAATGCGTTCCCTGTTTAAATGAGGCATTGCCAGTGGAAAATGGAGTCCTACCTGTCACTGTTTGTGGCTGCGTAAAATGAAGAGAAATGGGGACCTGTGGGGCTGCTACAAGCTGCTGGATACAACGCATCCTGTCAAGCAAGTGTCTGCAGACTGAACCAGTTCAGGATCTTATAGCAGTTGTGAGCAGAGTGCATTGTAGCTCCATTACGCAGCAGTGGAAGGAAGGTTATGGGTTCATGCCTACGATTCATGCCACAAGCTGAGTTACTGATGGATTTTGAGTACTTGTCTACACGCGGGTGGGAATATAAAGCGAGCACTCGTTATCTTGGTTGGCGTGGTGCACAGAGGTTTAAGAAAGGGGAGACTTTACCGCTAAGACTAGTCTGGAATATCGTGCATTTGACTGTTTAAAAAGTATACACATATTAGGATATTCAGAGGGGCTGCTTTTTTAGGCAACAAATAGGAATTTCACCCACAAAATACACACTCAATTCACTTTACGATATATTCCTTTCAGACATCTCAATGACATGATCAGGCGCTGTATCAAAATGCAAGTATTATTATTGTTAATTTTTACCAGGCTAGTTTTCTTTCCTTTACAAAGTTCTCTTTCTCTTCAGATTTTACCCCCTCCCCCAAGCGCAACACGTTATTTCCCAAATTTGTCTGCCTTGGAGAAAAGCCCTCAATTCGCTAATAGATTTTAGGGCGAGACGAGAGGAGGGCACAAATATTTTACAAGTGAAATTAGTGAGTTTCAAATCACCTGCAGTATATTTGGGAGTGTTGTAACTCGATAAAAACAGAATATATTCATTTGTAGTAAAGTGCTTTGTCACGGCAAAGCACTAAGCACAATGTGCAACCATAACACCACTGGTTCATGCCAGGGGAACAATTAACGCTCGCTCGTAATGTAAGGTCCAGGTTTTGCCAGCTAAACGTGAACACGAAAGCTCAGCGAAGAAAGAAAAATCATGCACATTGTAAAAGGTTTTCTTTTATATATTTTAAAAGAAGAGCCTGAACATGAGTAAGAGAAAGCTCTTAGGAGTTCGAATGACATCCGTAATCTGCTCGAGCTTCGTTCTCGTGTTTTTAGATGTCCTTCAAATCCCTTGGTTCATGCCTTCGCAGCGTGCTGCCAGACACTCTGTTCTCCAAGTGTACAAAGCTGCGGCGGCGACAAATGGAAATCTTAAGAACTTGTTGGGGAATTCATTTGTCCAAGCTGTTGTCCTCTCCTCTTGTCATCACCCCCACGTTATGTTGAAATGAACGGGAGCTTTCTGTCCGAAAACAGCTCTCCCCGCACACTTTGGAACATCACTAAGAGCATTCTAGGTGGGAGAAGGAAATAGAGGTTTTTAACCACTTTATTTGGTGTAGTTTATTTTTTTTGAAACACTATACAATTACACGAAATGTAATTACTGCCTTTTCGACATTCAAACTGTTTCGAAAAGCTACTGCAATATCGTACACAAAAAGTCAAAATATGGAATTTTAATTTTGCTTTCCTTAAATTTACTGTAAAATACCCCCGCCCCATCCCCTCTGCCTTGATATCAAACTTAATGGGTAAATAGTCTTAGATTTCATGCCCGTACAATTAGTTTTAATTCTCTCACCGTTGCATTTGCTGGAATTATATAGAGACAGCAATGAAACGGGCCATTCGGCCAACTGGTCTCTTGGCGTTTATTGCTCCACTGATCCTAATCCCCTTTTCTCCCCGAAATATCTTTCTAAACCCTTCTGCTTTGTGAATGGATTGAGTCCCCTTTTAAATGCCTGCTTCACACCAGCAACTTCTGACAGTTTTGGCCACTGTTTACAATGCCTACATGGTTTGTTGCTGAAATACGATTCCTGTTTGAACTGCATTCCCAACACGGCGTGTGTTTTCTCCTTCAGAAACAGTGTAGATTTTGTCTTTGTGTGTGTTGAGTGAGTGTGTGAGTTGTGTGTGTGTGTGTGCGTGTGTGTCTGTGTGTGGCTGCAACGAGAGGCTGTATTGTGGAATCGTACGATGGAATATTCATTTGAAAATGTTGTGCTTTGTTTCTGTGCATTTTTCTGTGCCTGCACTGAAATCTGCGAGTCTTGTGTGAAGAAAGAGGGTTTTTTTCACAAAGAAGCGCAGAAAGCCTGTTCAGCACTGACAGGGTTAAAGTTGTGATGTCATGGTTGATGACCGTGTGTTATAAAAACTATTAAACTTTACTGATGAAAACGGTTAGGAGATTAATAGTGTTCCCTCAGCCCCTTGGGCTTTAATAGACAACATCTTACAATGCCCTTCTCGTGTGCAGGACTCCCTATTGTGTTGCCATGTTGGAGTCAGTGTTGACTGTTTGACATTGCAACTTGCTGTGTAGACGTTGCTCACAATTAACTGCGTGTAATTTCTTTTAAAATGGCCTGTTATCCATTAGCGTTCCGTAGGACCACAGAACGAAATGCGATTAAAATATTTGCTCTCTAATGTTGCAATGCATTGACTTCCAGGGTGTTTTATTTAATGCCCCTTTTTCTGTTTACTCCCTTCTGTGTTCGAGTTGTGCCAAGGGATCTTTAAGGTCCACCGGAACAGGTAGACGGGATCTCGTTTTAACCAAAGCACAGCACTTCCACCAATGCAGTGCTCCCTCAACACAGGGCTGGACTGTAGAGTATCTTAATATCCAACACTTCAAAGCTGTCTCTCAGAGTGATGAGTGCAGATGTTATTTCTGTGGAGTATACTGAAGCCAATTAAGGAAAATTACTCCCTCTATTAGTTGAATTAACATACTGTCAGAGATTATAAAATCATTTTGTGTTTTTGAGAATATGCTTTATAACGGAAATGATGCACAGGGATCACTCCAGTGCACTGAAGGATGAGAATAATAGTCGTGTAATTAATGCTATTTAAAACATCACAAACCACCAGTGTCGGTGAATAGTTACAAGTCCCAGGACTGTGTTTTTTTTTAGCAGCTGCCATTCATTCTTGAAGCGTTTGATTTCAGCGTTGAAGTAGCACAATCTGAAGTTTCAGGGGAAAAAAATGGTTCATTTTCCTCCCCTCTTCCCCTTTGCCCCCTCCCCCTCCACCACCTGATCTAAATGTGTTCAACTCTGAGTAGTTCAGTTGTGGAGTCCTGTAGCTCAGTGGTTAGAGCACTCGCTTTGCAAGCGGGAGACCTGATCTAAAAATAATCCTCCAAAACCACAAACAATAATAAATCGGTCATTTTCAATCTACTACTGTTTGTGGTTCCACTTTACAGTATATTCTGTTGTAGAGCACTATCGCTGGTTTCTGCTGCTGGACTTTAAGAGATTTGTGACGCGTTGATCTATCAAGGAACCATTGGAATAAGCTCGGTCAGTTGCGGGGAGGAGGGTGGGGTGGGGGGGTGGGTCTATGGATGATGCACCACCTCAGCTAACAAAGGAAGGGGTTAAACATTTTTCTCTCTCTGTTATTTATCATATTGCATTGATATTAATAATAACCCTTATTAATTACATTTGATGTAGCGCCTTATCACATCATTGAGACGTCTTCAAGCGCTTCACAGGGTACACTCGAGTGGATTGACTGTGTATTTTGTGGGCACCAAGAAAGAACTTGCATTTTTACATGTGCCTTATCACATCGAAATGGCTCAGAGTAACTCATCATCATTACTGTCAAATGTAGTGTTTGTTTTTGATAAAGCAGCATTCCTGGAGCCTCAGCCTAGACTATAAGACTTTTGGTGAGCAGCGCATCTCAGAGTGAAATGTGTGAGGAGACTGCCATCACTCTCCTGCCCACCCCTGTGTGGGAAACATGTGTCGGCTCTCTACTCTACCATTCTGGCTGCAGACGGGTGTTTATAATTGCATCAAAAAAGGGCTAAAATGTTGCAGCAGTATCGTATTCCTAGCTGCTTTATGGGGAAACCGTTCAATCCATGGAATCGAAGTCTTGTTGTGGAGATGGTCAGCCTCTGAGCGCTTGCTTTTCCCATTAACTGAATGTGGAGGCTTATCCTCTGCGATAGTGCACAGTTCTGAGGTCCTGATCACTCTGTATCTTTCTCGCCAGAATAGGTTCTTTGTCCACGGGTGGTTGGGGGGGGGGTGGGGAGAGAGTGGGAGACAGAAGGAATAATCTTTGAGTGTGAAATATAAACTTTAGCTACTGAGAGAAAGGGCAGCCTTGGTGCACCGTATGCAGCGGAATTTGCTCTGTGGAATTTGTGAGCAATATAGAAATTGTTTGTTCATCACCATCATCTGCTGATAAGGCATATTCAAGCCCTCAGGAGAAAGCAGCGCTCTTTATTAATTGCGCGAGGTGTGTATGAAGTTAAGGGATCTTTGCCCTGACTCTCGTGCTTCATCATCACTCCTTCGGTGCGAGCTGGCCACTCCGTGCTAGGGGCAGGAGGAGAAGGTGTAATTAGTGAATTACATGGGGCTGAACAGTAGACTCAGCCAGGTGTAGAGGAGATTGGATTGTATTTATGAACGAATGTCAGTATTCTGACAGCATGATGAATTAGCCTGCAGCTTTCACAGTTACTTTGAGGAGTATTTTTGTGTGGTCTGGTCATTCCGAAAGCTGCAACGTCCCCACCACCTCACCCCACCCACCAGAAAAATAATGGTGCAACTTGTCAGCGAGCTATTTCTAGCAAAGAACGTTAAGAGTTGACCCTGTGCAAAGTCCTGGCGAAGTGTCTGATCTCAGCCATCACCTCAGGCAAAGTTGATCATGTGTGCCACCGGGTGCAATTAATTTTTAACTCATCAGGCTTAATAAATGCAGATCCTGTAAGTCACGAAATCTGCTGTTTTAGGTGACTGGCCCTTTGAACATGTACAGGCACTTTGCGGTCCATTGTTGGAGAAAGCAATAAATAAGACCGGGAAGATGATGCATCTGTACATGTAGCACCTAAGGCTAAGAGCAAGTGCCAGAAGTTAATTTAATACAATTTTACACGCAGCACTGTAAGTGATGTAATGTGCTGTTTAATGTTGCATTTCATAAAACCCAAACCAGTTTTCCTAAGCAGCCAACGCTGCCTGATAAAAAAAAATCAGCATAATTAGCTGTAAGAAATTGCCAGCTTTTACTTTATTTATTTGTTCTATGTGTGGGATATATTCTAGTTAAGCCTGAAAGCTGTTTATACTGTAATGCTTTTCTGCCCAAGGCTGCAACGAGAGGATACATTCAATCGTGTCTATTTAGCTCCTTGTCACAGACTCACAATGAAGACTAATCCTATGTTTTTCGTAATAAAACTCGAATCTCTTTTGCACAGGTGCTGGTGATACAAAGTGCAGAGTTACACCAGTGAATTGCTGCTTCAAGTTATCCTCCTCGGGAGGTGGGGGTGGAGGGAGGTGAGCGGGGTCTCCTTGGAGCTGAACTGGCTTCAAGGTGACCTGCCTGGCAACGGAATGTCGGAATCGAGCCCCCACACTCTGTGACGGTCTCCAGTCCGGTTCCTGAGCCAGGCGGGTCCGCGGTATTCCAGGGCACTCACTGCTGATGACAGCACAGCCAGGCCTGGCTCATCGGCAGGACCTGGAAGGGCCGACCAGTCACTAGGGGCAGGTAGTCATCCCACTCAGCAGCTATTAATCCTGTAAACCAAAGCCCTAATGGGTAGGGTGGTCCTAGCTGGACCAGCAGCGGGAAGTTCGTCCTTAATAAGGGGAGTTCCTTCGGGCTGGTGTCTCGTGTTTCTACCTACTAGAAAAGGTCCTATTCTTTGTGAATGTGGAGAAATATTTTGTTAAGAATTCCAGGGTGACACTGTTAATATAATATTATTTTATTATTATAATATATTATTAATATAACACTGGCTCCCATACTCTAAGGACGGTAGCTAATGAACCCTGACATTTTGTGGCATTGAGCGAGAAAATCCTGCTGTTGCTGGACTAGTACTCTCACGAGTCGGTCAGGTTGCCCACGATGAAAATAGGGTAAAGAGCTCAGTGTATGAGAGCTGGTGGCTGGCTTGCTTTCACTGTGTGCAGTGTGCCCCGATAACTCAAGACAGGTTAGATCGCACACCTCGAGATGCTGATCAGTGGTGACTGTTCAACACCCTCGCGTTTAACGCAGGTTCGAACTTCGCAACTCCCAACGACCCCGTTACAGCAAGGGCTCCGTGGCAACTTAAATTAGGTCCCCATCAGCGAACAGGTTATCACTTCTGGCCCTTTGTTTTTTGACCAAAATTATTTTTCTCTTCACGTGTTTACGAGGCGCGCTGTTTGAGCACAGGGTGTGGATTTAATATTGTCCTTCCTGCGAATTAATGCAGCTCTGGCTTTGCTGTGTCTATTCCTTCTTTTGTTTTCTGTAATTTGTAATTATGTATAATAAAATATTTGCAGCACCATAAGACTTGAGTAATGGTGAAGAAAGTGCTTGTGTTGGGATTTTGTGTCAGGCTCTTGAGCAAAACGATCAGCCCTCAGTGTTGTTCTGTCTAATTATTTTATAACTACATGGAGAAAGCACATTTCATGTCTGCTCTCGCTGCTGTGGACATTAGAGTAAAACTCGGTGGAATTCACTTTGAATTCAAACCACAGCAATACAATTTCGAGTGTAAGTGGATTACATTCATATATTCACTTTTAAGACCCCAGAAGAACAAGGTTCGGGATATGTTCCCTGTATTAAATATTAATAATCGAGATTAATTGCGTGAATGTTACATTTTACCCAAACTCCAAATATAAATGAATTGTCCAGTGCTGTGGATTTACTTGATTTAATTGATAAACTGTGGCAGTTTTGAAATTCCCTTCTACATGTAGTACTCCCTTTGGAAGTAATACTGTATCCTTCTTAAATCCTAATACTTCCTCTGAGAAATGCATCCAATTTCAAGGAATGTAACCATGTCAGAACTATTAATGATCCTGCTCTGTCTAATTTACTGTGTTCCTTGAATTCCATGGACCATTTGGCCATTGAGCAGTCATTTTGTTTTCCATATAGATCTGTCTGTTTGTGTTTCATTTGCCCTATGTTATAAACTTTCAATACAATTTTCCCTTCACACAAAATATTTATACCACTCTATAACTGGTTGAATCAAAGCTCACCCGAGCTGGAATGAATGCAAAGTGACCAGATAGAATTATTTTTTCTTTTTTTTAAAAAAAAAGTTGTTTTATTTATTTGAGGAAGGATTATTCGAGTATCTTTTTGAGTGCGTATTATGCTTTATCGGGGTGAAGGATGTTAATGCTGTGTGGTGAGGTGAGGTGGGAGTGAATGATTTTCCCCTTATTTCACCCAGTTGCCAATATGAAGGATTCCCAGGTGGACAAGACATGTTCTTGTAAGCCAAAGCCCTGAATGATGGGGCGGTCTCTGTGGGACAGAGACAGTGCTGTGTCGTTATAATAAAACACAATCCTTACATTGGATATAGCGCACCATCATGTCGTAGAGATGTCTCAAAGCGCTTCACAGAATATACTGCAATATGTGACTGTATATTTTCTGGGCGAAAAGATATATTCACCTTTCACTTCTGGAGGATGCTTGCTGAGTCCAAGTCCAGATGTGACTTTTGTGTGGCCAGTTGTTCTGCATGTGGTCTATGGTTCTCATTGCGATGTTAACAGATCAAGTCTGATTGTGTCCATATGTGACAACATACATTTATTATCTGGGAAATCTCAAAAGATCTTTATATTTTAAAAAAAAGTAATTCACTACTTTGAAAGTGTAACTAAATATGCAAAGAATTACCATGGAGATGCATGAGGATAGTGAGATGCGCATTGCAGATTGATAATAATAATCCTTTCATTTGATAGAGCGCCTTATCAAGTCTTCGAGACATTTCAAAGCGCTTCACAGAATATACTGTAAAGTGAATTGACTGTGTATTTTGAAGGACACTGTCTCTCTTGCTCGTTCACTCTCTCTCTGGACGTCTGAAAGCTTTTCTGAACAGATTAGGTAGACTTGAAAGAAACGGTGGCTCTCTATGCTAAACCATTTCTATTCTGTGTAGTGTTGTTTGACAGAGAAGCTCTGCACAAGTTCTAACGAGCTGTGTCGCAAAGGAAAGCTGTTTGATGATTTTATGTAGTAAAATTTGTGCATCATTAAGAGAGACAAACACTGGCTGCTTCAAACACTAACCATTACGCCAGATTACAAGACATTTTCCGTGTTCAGCAATGTTCTGATGTAAAAATGAAGGATTGTCGCAATGATTTTAACTTCATAAATGTCCTTGGAACAGCATTCAAGTTGTCACTCTTCCCATAAAATTCCCGGCCGATAATCTTGCTTTCTCTTTATTTCCAATGTCCTAAAATGAACATCTGCCTAATCGTTCACCTTCATTACCTTAGTGGTTTTACCATGCCTTTTTCTCTTTCCAGACAATAAACTTTATTTTCTTCATAGGGTTTTAATCTATTAGAAAGCTCTTTACACCTTTTAAGATTGGATCGGATCCAAAAGTGCCTTCTTTGAGTCTTGCAAAATGTTTCCACTGGGTTTTCAGTGGTAACTTAACACAGTGCTTTATGTCCCTCTGTGATTGTTGTTTATCTGGTAGGTTTCAGCCGCAAAACAGCTGTTTTCTGAAGTGATACTTATGTCCTTGAGTCGCAAGAGCTAACTCCACTGCTTTTCTGACGACTTGGAATTTCTTTAATTACTGCAATCCACGCACTGTCTCTATGGAGTGGTTCTACAGGTTAAAAAGGTGTCTGCTTGGCTCAGTTGGTAACATTCTCTCCTCTAGATTAGAAGGTTGCAGTTGAAGTCAAACATTGGGGCTGGACGTTTAGCTGTGGTGCATCCTGTTCAGGTGGATATTGACAAAGCTGTAAAACTATGCGAAAAGAAATGGGAGTTTCTCCTGGTTCCCTGGCCAACAGTCCTCCAAGTAAATTGGTCAGTGACCTCCTGGGGTTGTGCAATGTGCAAATTGATTAACGGCTATGTCTGCCTAGAAAATACACAGTCACTACATTTCACAGCAATTACGCGTGAAGCACTTTGAGACATTTTAATGATATAAGCAGTACATCAAGTGCAAAGATTATTACTTAGCAGAGTAGGCTTAAAACTGAAAACGTCTGCAAAACCTAATGAATCGGATTGTATGAGAACTACGCTATGATCTGGTGTCAGTGGCTATCAATCACCACAAGGCTACTGAAAGGTTATTTAAGTGACTAAGAGGAGAGGAAGGGGTGGTGGGGGGGAGAATTAAAAAGGACAGGGTGTCTTGAATGAACATTATCATACTTCTCAGATTGTACATTGACTAAGAAATATGTCCGGGCTGTGTGCGGTTAATATCTAACCTAATTGAGAACTCATTCCTCTCATAATTTAACTTTAAAGGGCACAGGGACATTCTGTATTTCAAACTTCAATCGTTCAACTCCCAGTTGCATTGATGTAATTTCTTTGCCTTCCAGTTTTCTGCACATGCATGTGTTTGGGCAGCTGAATTAGCACCATGGATAAATCCACTATTTGGATTCAAAAAAAACTTCATGCTCCATCTAGTCCACTTCCTCCAATGGACCATGTACAGTTTGTACCGACACTTATTCTCGTCTGTTTCATCTCTTGGAAGAAGACAAATTATCGCAGATAACATGTTGAAAGAGAGAAAATCTTTCCCACCGACTCCAAAATGTATTGGAGCTGAAACTCTTTAAGTTATGAATTTAAACATTATATTCTACAACCCTCTCAAGTTACACCTCATAGATGATTCATTATAAATAAAGACTTGTGCCTTTCTGGATCTGGACTGAGTTTCTCGAGGAGCTTTGTTAAATGGCCAACTTTGGGCGATGTGTACATGGTATTTTAGCCATATATCAATGGGCAAATGTATAAATGGCTCCAATCTAGAAGTGAAGACTAAGATTGGTGTTCCAGTGGAGTTCCAGAAAGAAACTTTATTTTTTAAGAATTTTGTGAATTAGACTTATTCACAATAAGATGATTATCTGGATATTGTGGGTTACTCCGAGGCGTTTTCTAATTGTTCACAGTTGTCCTATATTTCGGTTTAAATAACCCCCCATGCACTCCCAAACAGGGGTAACGCCTGTTATTTTAGCTTCCATTGATCTCTTCAGGTTTTTTTCTCTGGACAAATAGCATCGCATAAAAAACCTGGCAATTTATAGCTGAAATGATTACGGCTCGTTAAGCATTATATTGAATCTTTTTTTAAAAAAGGTGCAAGAGTTAGCAATATTCATAGATAGGTTTCCAACAAAACTGACGTCAGTCTTTTCTGAGGCTGCATGCCCAGAATTGGCATCATAACCCGACGACTGACTATCTGAATGGAGAGAAGCCAAGATAGCTGTTAAACAATCTCTCTTTTCTATATTAAGCGATTACTTCTTTATTTGTATTGGTATAATATTGTAGAGTAGGGATATGAATAATGAATTAATTTGACAAACAATTATAGCACACCTAGTGACAAATGGAATTGATAAGTGGGCTAAATACTGTTTATCTACGCTCTTGTCTTCTGCTGTCAGATATTGTAGCAATTTTCACACATGAGCAAGGATTGCCCTGTGATAAATGACAGGTCGTTTGATATTGGCCTAAAAAATCACCCCCTGTATTTGTGTAATCATCATTGCAGTTTAGAGTAAGTTTTACATCATGTAAGATAGTGAAACAAACCGCTGTCGTTTGAAGTTTGGTTTTAATCAGTTCTGCATTAATGTGTTTTTTTGGGGGTATCTGAGGAAATATAGCTTATCGTCTATTGTAGCAGACAGCAGATTTGTTAGTCTAGCTCTGCACCGCTCGTTCCCATGAGGGCATGCTGCCCAGAACACCAGTGATATGCCACATATTACTTTATGTCAAATGTAATCTTGTTTTCTTCTTGCACTAAATAAATCTTCAGTCCAGCTCCAGGAACATTTATGGTTATACTGTAATAAAAAATAAACTGTTTGCGGTAAAGTGTAGTTGACATTTATCAGCTTATTTGTGGGCTCTATTGCTGTCTACATATAACACAAAACATAATTTGTCATTTTATAACTACATTTTGACCTAAAATCCTGCCAGCATCTGTTAGTGTACGAAGGATTAATGTTTTGTGTGGTATAGTACAGGACTGCATTGCTCGGCAGCATGACTGGGTCATGAATTGCAGCTTTATGTGAAGATTACATTTTTGGCAGCACGACAAACTGATTTAAAGATTTTTTTTTAAACCCAGAGAATTATTCCAGGCAATGCAGAAATGCTGCATTTTTGTCGAAGGGCGCTGAGCGTGCTGTGCAGATTCTACTGGGGGGGTTGTGATGTGAAGTGGACTTCTATTGTGTGATTTCTGTACTTAATTTCATGAATACTTCATTAAGTCCTGCGCAATGCAACGCTGTCTCCTGCTGCTGATCATTGAGCTAAGCGCCCAGAAAAAAGGGCATTTGACAGCAAGCTTTATGTGCTTACAGGAATACTTTCAATAGGTTTTCTGGACATTTCTTACACATGGAACATTGCCTGAGCCGTCATGCCCTGCAGTTGAAGATTACCCAAGACTTAAGGTTGAGGCAGTGCATTAATAAAGTCATCTAACACTTTGTAACTCAGAGATGAGTAGCTCTTCATCCGGGCGGCTTTTTTTTACACATCATTCCCAACTGCACGCAGTTTTGGCTGATTGTACTTCGGAGTTGTATCAAGTTAATTAAGTCCAGCGTTATTTATGGGCAATGCAACTGAAGGGAACATTGCACGCTTGACGTTCGATGTGCTGGCAGTGGGCACAGGAAACAGCAGGGAGAATGCAGCTATTGTGTCTGGTATATTTGATTAGTTAGGTCTGTGAAAATGCCTCTGTTTGTTCCTGCCCGGTCTGTTGCATGAAGCCACAAGTCTCCTCTGTTTAGATTAACAGTTAACCATTCCAACGCACAGCATTGAGTGACCAGCGTACTGGGGCGATCACAGGCATAGGGTTATAATGGCTGTAGAAACGGTCCTCAAAGTGACCTATTTGCTTCCAGTCTCGGTTTTTCTATTCATTAATTTATATTTTTATTTAGCACCAGATTTGGAATTTAACTCTTTGATTCTATGCCCCGTTTTGAACTTTCTAGGCGCATGTGAAGTTTCTTGTAGATTGGTGTCAGTTGCTAGCCTCTGGGCAGGAGGTCAGAAGGGTTCAAGTTCCTTGTTGGGGACTTTGGTTTACTCTGACACTTCAATGCTACGCTCTGGAAGCATTGCAGTGTTGGTGGTGCCATTGCTTGGGATGAAATGTTAAAACAACGTTGAACCGACGTCACATCTCCCTCTTCAGGTGGATATTAAAGAAAAGGGAGGGAAATTTCTCACTGTGTCCTGGACAAAGTCCTCCAATTAATCAGACATTCACCTTTTGGCTGTTTGTAGGATATTGTTGTGTGCAAATTGGCTGCTGTGTTCACCTACAAACACGCAGTCAGTACGTTTAAACAGTAACTGCTGCGAATTTAACTGCAGGTTTGGACTAATCTGGTTGTCTGATTGGATCGACTGCATATGCCAATTTCATTAGACTGAGAGGAAACTAAAGCCAAGAATAAAATGCCATGTTAACTGTTACCATGTTGTCACATTAACTGTGCTAACTGCATGGAGTCTGTTTACTTTCTGTTGCAAGGTTTAATTTTCAGGCTGTCATGATTCAACTGATAAACTGCCCGAATCGACTAATAAACCGCATATTTAATATTCCATTTGAAGAAGAACAGTCCGGGTTTCTTTTAAAGCAGGTCAAAGTTCGGAGAGCAATTCTTTTGGGTTTAATAGCTTTACTGCTTTCCTAGAGCATCGCTCTCAATATAAAGCGCCCTTTGATGGGAAGTTTATAATGAGACAAGTGGTTGCCCAACCCACCAAATAGAATCACATTATTGTTAATACTGAAGTTGCCTAAGAAAGAAATATTCAACGTGCTTTCTTATCTTTCAGGCTTTTAACTTAATTGCGTTTCGAAAACATAAAAGCTTTAACTTATGTGTTACCCTGTTTTGATCCAACTCTGCGAATAATTTGCATTTTGAAAAAGATGTCTTTTTTTGAGGGGGACATTAGTTGCTTCCTGGCCTGCAAATAATTGGAGCTGAAAGATGTATCATATTGTACTGTGGATTTGCACCCCCTTGTGTGGTCTGCTCTGCCAAATGGCGGGTTCTGAGTTGTGGATTAGCAGAGCCCGAGTAACAGTGTCTTGATGACGTGAAGAGCAGAAAAAAAAAAAACATATGGTCTAAGATTAAATACGTGTTCCAAAAGTATGCAAAAAAACCCAAAGAAGCCAGTGATGCATTTAAATCCAGTTCTTCATTTATTTGATTCTATTTGGTGGGTGAAAATCATCTCTGACAGCTTGCCTTGTCTCGAGATGTTTTGACGAAGAAGGTTTTTTGTCCCAATTTGATCTCATTGTTCCAGAATACTCTCCCAACTGTCCTCCCATTACAGCAGCCAGCAGTCTGTTTTTAAAATAACTCCAGTCGTTAATTACCCTGTGAGTAAAGAAATACTTCCTGGTGTCTGTCCTGAAATTGTCCTTTGCAACTCTGAACCTGCACCATTTTGTCCTGCTGTCTCGGCATGTCTGGGACCTGGTTGACTCTCTCAATCCCATTTAACGCCTATATATCTCTCTGAGACATTTCATTCAGCTTGGCTTTACCCTGCAACACAAGCTGGGAGAGGCCAGTCAGTAACTGCCTGGTGTTGGCCAATATGATAATGTTCTATAAATCTCAGCTTGCTGATAACCTAGTCTCTAGACAATCTGTATTCCTTTTGATATTTATGAAGCCGGGTTGCTTTTGACATAAAAATGAAGCTTTCAGCAGCGATTTTAATCTATGGGAATAAAAAAAAACTTAAGGCAGGGTGTAAACGAATGAAGATGGGTTGCTTAGAAGCTGAATAAAACAACAGTTAATCTGGATTTCAACACTGTCCTTATCTACTCAGAACCATATTTTATGAACACCCAGAATGTAATGAACCATTGAGAAAGCGTGTACTGCGAGTCGCAGTTTAGAAAAGCTTTTAAGAGCAGTTGTTTTGTTTTATGTTAACTTTCCTAAGTGCACTTCTTTCTACCGCGTTGTGTTCCAAATGTGTATTTACACAGCCGCTCAAACCTTAGATTGCTGGAATCACTTGAGTGAATTTTCTTATACCCAAATAACTCATCCAGGACTCCTGCTGTAAGTAAGCCTGGAGTGCCGTGGAAAGAGCACATTACCACGCTCAAAATGCCTGATAAAGAGAGTGACCAAGAATGCAGAACTTATAATTGTAAAACTGACAAACTGCCTCGTGAAGATTGTCACTAAGCAGCTGAAAGTATTCAGCCTCCTGTTTTACGAGCCGTGCAGAGAAGTGTTTTGTGTTTTTACTGTGCTCATTCCGTTTAGGCTCTTGTTTTCTAAGAATACAGAGCTTGGCCGTGCTCCCAAATTTAATGGGAGAATGCATTTTTCAAAGCTCATGCCAGTCTGCGTTTTTTAAAAAATATTTATCAGGAAGTGAATGCACTCTCTATCCATTTGCCCATCTGATTTTTCCCTTTTGTTTTATTTCAGCACAAAGCCAAGGTGGAAGCTATGACCCTTGATCTGGCTTCCCTGCTTAGCGTGCAGCAGTTTGCAGAAACCTTTAAGGCTAGGAACCTGTAAGTAGATCTGATGATTTAGTACTTGACGTTGCCATGTTTTCATTCTATTCCTCCACTGGCCTTTGTCCTTCCTCTCCCATGTTTTTTCAAGTTCGTTGTCACATTGGACAAGATCGCAGGGTTTGGTGTGTTCGTTTCCTTTTAACAATAATCTTTCACCTCGGGGATTTAAGCTAGAATTTAAACTCATAAAGATCACAAAGGAGGTTTGGATGAAGAAGGCCCTTCAGCCCATTCGAACTCCTTTCACAAATCACGCTCTACTATCCAACATCCTGGCAGACCATTTACTGGGGGCAGGATATCTCCCCATTCTGTACCCTCGCGAATAGGAGTAGGCCATTCAGCCCCTCGAGCCTGCTTCGCCGTTCTATTAGACCGTGACTGATTTGCACCTCAACTCCAATGCAGATCAGCCATAATGTGAGGGGCAAAGATTGTTCTGTGCTCACCTTCCACACTGCCTGACCCGCACATTTTACGTTCAGATAAACCAGCAAGCAAGAGCAGTGAATCTTGTTTGCATCCAGTCCACACGTGATGGGAACTTGAGACACAAGAAATCGTATTGGGAATAAAAGGAAATGTAAAAGTTATGTAAATTTAAGAGATCTTATTGCAGGTCCCTACTCGAAAACAATTCAAGACTGGCTGAGAGCTCTGTGGTGTTCTGTGGTTCTTTTACACTCTGCCTTGCACCTGCGAATAGTTGTTTTAAGAGCTAAACATTTGCAGTGCGGTCGTGGAGTGAGTTACAAATTCGATTGGAAAAAAAAACGAATTCGCGTCCTGACCTTGAAACCTCTCCGCGGTCTTGCCCATCACGACCTTTGCAATTTCCTCCCACTCGTGCTGTCTGCTTCTCCCACTCTGATCAACTGCTCATTCCTCGCCCCCTTTGTTCCACCAGCCATCGTCGAGCATTCTGCCACAAGGCATTCTCTGGAACTCTCCCCAAATCCCATTGCTTTGTGAGTTTTTTTTCCCTCCTTTCCCTCACAACTCTCATAAAAAAGAATTTCTAACAGTGACTTTGGTCAACATTCTCAAGTTTCCCCCCTTTCTTCCCTCCTTAATAATCTTGGCAAAACACTTTGAGATGTTATCTGACTTCAAAAGCACAACATAACAATATAAGTTATGAACAGTACAAGTTCACCTTGTTGTTCGAAGAAAAAATAATAATCCTCATATTTGTTATAGTGCCTTTCACATCGGATGATGCCTCAAAAGTGCTGCACAGGATTTTTGCTGTTAAGTGTAGTAACTGTGTATTTGTAGGCAAACGCAACAGCAGGGAGCCTGTCGTTAGTCCTAAACCTAATCCAAGGCAAAGATGTCTTTGTGGCGATCTCGTCTGTTCATTCTTGTTGTTCATCACCTCGTGAACGTGCAGTCTCACTTGTTGTACACACCAGTCATCCAGATACTTGTCCACAGCAGGAACTAGGAATTCAGGCAGATATAATTCTAGACCGGTGTCATCTGCATTGTAATCGCTGGTTACAGAATGGCATTGTTGGAGGCCTGGGAGCAAGTCTTGGCTGGGATGTGATGGGCGATGAAGGAGAGGAAGAAAATGGGATAAGTAAGGTAGAGATAAGAACAACAATACCTCCGATGAACCGTAATACTTCCCATTTTACGCAATTTCTGCTTCAAGTAGAGTATATCACCTTTCTCGGTGATGTGGACAGGGCATTCAATCACACTGCCCATTTTGCCGAGAGTCAGAACACTTTAAAAGTCTGAGCACTTCTTTGTGAAATATTTGTTATGTATTTTGTTTATTTTTTAGACTACACTGCTGCAGAGTTGGGTTAGATGGTTGTTGTGCAAGGATTTACAAATTGGCTCATTTGATCTGTAGTTTTATGCAACTTGTGATCCAGGCATAACCTTTCCTCACTAGCTCTGAGTTTATCACAATATAAACTGTAATGAAACTCCATCTCAAAGTGCAATGGTCTGTCAGTGTATTGCATTCCAGTGAACCACAGGATCTGAGAGAATACTTATTTACAGCTCCTTTACTAACAGATGCCTAAAATAAACGTCCTCTTTGCTCTTCCTAACTTAACAAACCCTTCACTATAGTCCTGGGTTTCTCCAAAAGCACTTTTAGATCGGGTTACGCTTCAGGGTGTTAATGACAAGACACAAGTAGTCCCAGTTGCCCAATTTGGCATTCTATATCAGGGCCCAAGCTCTCGTATCACTTTTTGATGGTGGGAAAGTGTGTGAGTGACTCCCCTCCAATGAACAATCTGAAATCACTCCATGTAAAGTGCTTTAATACACCTGGACTTTCAAAACCAGCGTCTTATTTGTGTAAGATTCCAACAGTAGAAACGAGAACAAAAAAGGTAGCATGTTGAATATCAAGAACCAGACCTCGACTAGCTTGCTCCTCGTACCTTGATTTTTCTTAACTGAATGATTTCCGAGCTGCTTTGTTTGTGAGTGCGTTTCCTTCTAAGTTCTGGACGGTGGGGGGGAAGTGGGGGAGACAAAAAACAAAGACAAAAAAAATTCAGTTTGATGAGTTGATAATCCTTTCGGGATTTCTCCACATAAAAAAATCCCCGCAGTGCAACAAGTAATTGAGTTGCTGTGGCCTATTAAAATAATGTAATAAAAAAATCTTTTAAACAGAGGCTCTGCGGGAAATACCTAAAGGAGGGCACAATTGACACAATCATTTGTCTAAAAATGGTCCTGACAGGGAAATAAGCCACTGCTGCTCTATTCACACATGCGGTATAAAAATAATTTTCTTAATATTTTCTACAATAAAATGACATGATCTTGGCTTGTAATTTTAAGAAACTCTATAAAGTATCCATATCTGTCAGAAGGCTAAATTAAATGGGAGCTACGTTTTGGCAAGAAATAATTATGTCTCCTGGATTTATTATAACCTATTAAGGAGAGGGTAGAGGGAAAACGCGTTATTAAATAGAATATTCACAGAGAGCTTCGAATGTCAAAGGTTCAAGCTTGCAGTGGATGGTCGGGATGATTCTAGGCACTGCTTTGTGCTCCAAACCATTGCTATGTACTGTGAGGCTCACAATTATTTTCTAAAGGTCTAAACGATCCAGTGAAGTCTGGCATCAGAACTCTGAGATCTGCCATGGATATGGAAGGGCGTTAATGGGAGATGTAATGGGTTGCAAGACACCACTTTCAGGTGGAGGTGGGAGGTAGGGGAGGGGGAGTGGGGGAGCAGCAGAGGCTATTGATGAGTTGTAGGGATTCCTAGTGGAGGAAAGCAAGAGAAAATAGTGAAAAACCACGATTAACGATTCACAAGTGAACTGAGTTATTAATTGCGCGAATCTTTCTTACGGGTGGATTAAACTGTGAAATTCCTCTGTTCCCCATTCTATATTGTGTTTATTACATGATGAGTGAGGGGCCAATACCGTTTCAAATAGTTTATAAATATTTGACTTGCCGTCATGTCATGCCTTTCTCCTCTGATCTTTCTGGATGAATTTTAGGGCTTCCTTGACAGTACCCTTAAGGTACATGTTCTCTTCCTTTTATTCTCCTTCGTTCCCAGGTGCCCAATTTAGCCTCCACTGTCCGAGCTGAGAGCTCTGCTCTGCTTATACCACTCTTCAACGGTTGCTGGGAAATGTGCCTATTGCTTGGATAACTCCCCTCCCAAGAACAATCTGAGATCAGAAGCACAATACTCCGTGTTGCTGTAACACACTGGTTCACCTCCAAAGTTTCTAGCTTCTAGGAGCATAGGAAAACAGGAATAGGAGGGTGACATGCGACTGTCAGTTTATCTTGGGCAGACCTTTTAATCCATCCTTTTGCTCTGCCCTCATATACCTCTCCTACACGAGTATCTGTCTGTCTCTCTTTTAAATCCATCTATGGGGCAGAATGTTCCACAGCTTCACAACCCTCTGCGTGAAGAAATGCTTCCTGACCTCAGTTTTAGTTCTGATTTTAAGCCTATGCCCCTCTGTCACGAACCCCTCCACCAGAGGGGTTGTGGATTATAGGGCCTCTGTTACAAATGTATGAATATTTCTCTAAAATGCAAAGTTGTTGGACAGCAGAAGCTTCAAATACAACTGAGCCATCTCCGGCAAAATCAATTTGTTCTTAATTTGGAAAGACGGTTCTCTGCCGTTCTTAAGAAGACGAGGCTTCCAAATTGGGATTGAATCTAAGAAGCAAGTTAAACTGATTGCAAGGATTCTCCACATCTGTTGCAATATTGCATTTTGAGAGAAAATGATCGTACAGACTAAGGCAAGGTGGAATTTCAGGCCTCAGGGATCGAAAATGTGTGTGTGTGTGACACAACTTTGAACGTTGTTCCTTCAATATGAATAGGATGTGTTTAGGAATAGCTCAATTTTCTCCAGCTTGCGATCTCATCTGTGAGAACGAAGGTTTTGCACTTCTGATACTTGGTGTTGACTTTTCAAACCTTAAACCAATAACAGTGGAAAGAACGACGGCTCTGTTTGAAGAATTACACCACATCAATTCTTAATTGGGTCTTTAAAACAAAAAAAAAGGCAGTACATTATCTGGCTGCTCTGATGATGAGATTAATCTGATTAAACTTTTATCAGAATGTGTTGATTTTATCTATTCAGCTGTGTTTAATATGTTCTCGCAGAAGAGCTGTATTAGTAGATGGCTGGATTGGACCGCCAAATGGTGATAGGGAGAAAAAAAATTGTTTTGACAGAAATATGGGGTGGCTTTGCAAACTTGGATGAAGGAACTATACGCTGTCCAAAAAGAACTTTTATTACCCAAGGTAGGGGACCTCTCTCTCTTGCTTCTCGCTCTGGGCTCTGACTGAAACTCCAGCCCCAGTTTCCTTTTGCGAAGCCTTTTTTTATTAGGTTACATTACTGAAGCATAAAATCGAAATTTTCCACCCAAGGCACTGAATTACAGTGGTTTGGAGTGAGAGTTGTGCAACATTCATCCAGTGTTTTTCTTTTGAGATTCAGAAGTTGTACGTTTTATTTAGTTCTGACACTCTTACCAGGCGCACTTACTAACCTGACTCTTAGAGAGCAAAATTGGCCTCCACCTTATGTATGATAATAATCCTGGCATTTGGTATAACGCCTTTTTACTTTGGGAGGAAGTGGCAAATTGCTTCACAGGATTTAGAATTGAGTTACTGTGTTATCTGTGGGCCAACATGGCAGCTCAATTGCGCACAGCCATGTCCCACAAACAGCTATGAAATCAATGACCAATTTTATTCGAGGAGGGGGGGGTGCGTTGTTGGTCAGTTCATTATTCTTTCAAGTTGTGCCACTGGATCTTTAATATCCACCTGAACATGCATAACCAGGGCCTCAGTTTAATGTCTCATCTAAACAATGGCCCCTCCGAGAATGCAACACCCCCCACCCACCCCCCGAGCACTGCATTGGTGCGTCAGCTTAGACTGTGTGAGTTCAAGTGGGACTTGAACCAACAGCCGTCTGACTCAGGCGAGAGTTCTACCACTGAGCCAAGCTGTCACACCGTTTAGCTATTCCCTGCTTGTGTGGATGTATCGACTGAAACGCTGAGAAATCTGCGATAACAACAGAACGTGCTGGAATTGAACGAGAAGTAAATCTGCAACTGAAAGTTAAGATAGACGTGCGTTTCAATGAAGGGTCACGTCCGAAGCATTAGCCTTGTTTTCTCTTTTAACGTGCTGATTGCCTCCATAAAATTTACTGGATTTCTGATTAATCTCGTTCCCTCGAAGTACTCTTGAGATATTTTCTTTTGTGCGCTAAGGTGCTGTATGAATATAAATTATCGGATCAAATTGAATTGAAGTGGAATTTTAGCATTTCTGTGTCTCCTTTGTATTTAATGCTTAAATTACAACTTCCTGTGTTTAACACAACGAACCCAATGAGTGACAACCTCTTTAAAGGGAAGGGGGGCGGTGGGGGGGGCAAGATAAATGTGATGGTGATGTGATAATTAGCACGTCACAACTCTCATTTTTCACTTGATAGGAATGTTAACATTTAACATTTTATTACTTTTTGTGCTGTCTATCAACTGCGTTGCCAGGACCACAGGCTAATGTCAGTCAGTCAGAGAAACCTCACTGCTGTAGACTAATTTTTATTCCTGAAGTTTTTCCTCAAACCCCAGCCCTCAAATTCCACCTCAGTCTTTGCCCCTTTATGCAAGATCATTTTGCCTTAAAATTCAAGAACGCGCAGACTTGTGTAAAATTCATACTAATGTGAATTTGGAGGCTGATTTTTTTTTGGGGGTGGGATGGGGGTGCGTTAAATGACAAAAAAGGCTTCCAAACTAAAACTGAATATTCCACAGTTCTGTGCACCCTTATAAATTTGGGACTCTTCGGAGATTATTGTGCATTATGCAGCTTTAGTATAATGTTGGAGGAAGTTTAATTTCTTGCTCCCTGATATTCTGTTCTTTGATGTGACTTTTGCTCCACTCCCAGCAGTATAAATGCAGCTTTAGCTCTGCTTTTGAGGGTCTGTCTTTATTTTCTTAAATAGTGATCGGATGACTCCCCGGAGTTGACACTGAGGAGCCTCGCACCTTAGTGGTTGGGCCTGTAGCTGCGGGCATCCTGCACTCTCTGGTCTCCTCCACATTTTAATGCAGAACCAGCTGCTTGTGCTGTCATGCTGCTCCCTGGAGCATCCGTGTGGAGAGGTGTTCTTTCTACATCTCAAGCATATACACCGAGCTTGAAGATCTGCATCAAGTAGAGGTTATGATCCTGAAAATCAATGCCGTACAGTGGCTGCTAAGTTCTTTGTGAACAATGCCTAAGAGTTTTAACCCTCAAAGCGTTTGTCTGGCTGCTGCTTTGCTGTTCAGTGCCCATCGGTGCTCAAAGAGAGAAACGTGCTCTCAGGCAATCGGCCCACAATTGAGCAGAAGAGCCACAAAGACTCTCTTTAACTTCATTTGCTAAATTGCGGTTTGCCTTGCCACATACGTGTTCAAGATACGATGGGCTCTGTGTAACCTACTTCACAGCGCTGACAGATGTAGCATTGAATTGCTTAGAATAACTAACCTTTTTCAAAGGAAAATCAAAGCACTCAGGATCAAAAGATTTACGACTTGTGATTGTGTAGGGACTTAAATGAAATTATTTTCTGGATATTTACGTCCATATTGATCTGTTCTATTGACCATTTAAGGAGGTGAAACAACAACAAGAACAACTTACATTTATATTGCTCCTTTCACATAGGAAGAAATGTCTCAAAGCACTTGACAGTGATTAAGCAGAAACGCAGAAACAATTTGAAAGCTTGTCGTTTAGGTTGCCATTGGTAAATTTGCACAAATCTACTGTTATTACTGAGTGTTTTACCTTGGTTATTATTTCAGTTCTTTTAATTGTTTACCGAAAACAATTTCAATCAGTTTTCCCTCATTAATCAGCTGCTGAACACAATGTACAGGTGAATGGAATTGGCAGTGTTTGTGTTAATTATTGTGAACAGCTTTGGATTCTTCTGTTGTCCAAGTTCTGGAACAGACCGAACAATTAGTGAAAATTACACACTGGGACCCATCTCTGCCACCTCTAATATACAGAGGGTTGTCGTGATGTGACCTGCTCCATTAAAACAATTCCCAATTCTCACAAAGCTAAAGCTGAAAGAATGAGCTGGAAGAATAAGAAACTATACCAACATCACAATTAGATTAATAATCTCAATACGGAATCGTGTTGTTTGCTTATTGGAAACAATCCTTCAATGTATAAATCAAATAACATGTATGTCTTATCTAATATATCCTTATTTCACATGCAAAATACAGTTACTATTCTCTACAATGAAATCTTGTGAAGCACTTTGAGATGTCACTATTATGGGATAAGCTGCTATATGAAATACAAGGATTATTATTATTTTATATTTTGTAAAATATGCGTTTGCGTGTAGGTTAGTTCTTTAGTTGTGTGACAGTGGGATCCGAATGCTGCAGTCACAAAACCAGATTCTTTGCATTAATGTGACTTTTGCAAATATCAGACTATGAAATTCGTGCCGATGGTGATCATGAATTTTGAGCCAAGGAAATGCTGGTGAGGTAAACTGGTGCCAAACCAGTACCTTTTTCTGGGCATTGCCAGCCAGTCATTTGTAATTTGCTGTTTTATGAATCTCTTGATTTAATATTCACAATTGACTATTTTACATAAGAAATCTGTTTATGAATATTGCCTGTTTTAAAATAATTAAAACATGGGTCGACCTCTAGACTTATCTCTTTGATCGCGTAGGGGGCAGGTACACTTTTGCTGTAGCCCGCAAGATTTTATCTGCTCGTACAGTTTTAAACCTAACACCGCACATGTACTTGCTTCATATCCATTTGTGCTCCTTTCAGTTCAGAAGTTGTCCAAGTGCTTAGGTTTGGAGACCGTGCTGAAAATTCAAATGATTTTGAACTGCACCAAGTGTTTTCGACGTGACTTCTGAAGAATGCTGTTGACGTGCGTTTCACGAGCATCTTGGTTTGGGTTTTGTCGTTGACGTTTCTGGAAACCAATTACCATGCGACTCCTCAATCTATCCCAACTGCTGAAGCTGCAGTTAATGAACTTGGTAGAAGCAAATCCCCCCCCCACCCTCCCCCCCCCCCAACCCACCACCCCATTTCTCCCTCCCTCCCTCCACCTCCCAACCATAAAACGTTTCCACATGTGTAAGACTCCAGCAAGGTTGTATTTCTTCATTAGCTATTCCCACAGCTGAGACAGTCTCCAAGGATGTCAAAGAACATTAATTTTCATCATAACATGGGAGTCTTTCAGGTGTGAATGGCTGTGAACAGCTGTCATGGGTTTTCTGAGCTCGATTGCAGTCTGTATCTCTAGGCAAAAAAAAGTGATATCTTTGTCATTTACAGGTGAAATACAATTTGGCTTTTTTTTAAAAAAGAGAGAAAGTCAATAACCAACCCAGTCACTTCCAGTAAATAACTTGCTGTTTGACCTGACCACAGAGGAGAAGAGAGGGAGTGCCACATAAACAACTGTTATAGCTGAAGTCAAAACTATTTGACAGTCAACGAACCTCCATCATACAATAGCAAAAGGTCATTTCGATATTGTGTTTGCATCAGATCTGCGGCTCTCATTACAGTATACATTAAACAAATTATGTTTTGCGAGGTGGGTTGGTTGTGCTGCAAGATAAATTTCGTCTTTAAGGGAAACAAGACAGTATATCCCAAAGAAAATGAAGCCATTTATCTCCCAGATCTATGTGAGCAGTTGTTTTGATGTAGTATCGAGAGCGGAAGGAAAGGGCTCCATGCGGACCAATTGACGATTTGCAGACATTCAGACTGATTGAAGTCATATACCATGTTTTTCCTTGGGAAATTATTTTAGTGTCAGAGGTTACCGCCAAGGGGATTTTCAAGTAAATAAATTGCACTCCACCTCTCATAACCATGTCATTGGGGATCACTGAATACACTAGTCTAATTATGTACCTTGTGAGAATATTTCCCCACTTTGATGTGCGCTGAAGGAGCCAGTTCACTGCCGAAGGAAGAAACAACCATATTTTGCTTATACTTGCTGGTGTTTGTTGACTGTTTGCCTCCTTATGACTAAACCAGTTGGCTGAGATTGGGGCTAATTGTTACACATTGCAGCTTTTTCTATGTGGCAGGCATTGCCATGAGATCTGGAGTAATGTTTGTTATTAACTCTGCCCACTCAACATTCGTCTGCAAATGAGCCTTAATTCTGCTAAAATAAATTTGTGGCTGAACAAGGAAGCAATCTTTTTCACCTTTCTCACCTGCAGCTTAAAAAACACATTACACCCAAATAATTATTAATGTTTTCGTTGTGTTTTGTATTCATTTTTTTGGCTCTGAAGATGAAGATTGAGAGGGTTATTTGAGCCTTTCCAGAAATGAATGTGTGTACGCTCATCGCGTAGAGTATAAAACTGGGGAAAGAACCACAAAAAGCCCCAGAAATTACACATGATGGTTACGTTTTCCATGTAGGGAGGAATATTATAAAAGATGTTTGTTGTAGTTCCAGTTAAAAGGATTTTCTACTCCCATTCTTGACATGTTGGTGTGGCAACCAATGCTTAGATAGAAATCTTTCATTTCCAGTGTTCCAGGTATTTCTACAATTTTAATATTTTTGCTTTAAGGTAAACAGAAATAATGCTCAAAGGCATAAATTCGGGGGCTAATGCTTATTTTACTAAGCCAGGGTGCCAGACACTAGATTCAATATTGCAAGCAGGGTGGTCCCAGGAAGAAATAGTTATAAAATGGAATAATATTTTGTTTGGTGTCATATTGAAGCCTGAAGGCATTATTACCTAGACCCCAGATATTTATCTTACCTACTTTAGACAGCGTGTGTTTTTGCAAATGTAGTTTTTCATTATTATTCCTACTTTTCTCGGTTTAATAAGGGCTACTTTTATTGTCTCCAAAAATGGTAATTACAGTATGTCATATTTTCTGGGCTATATTGCTTTTGAACGCTGAATTATTTCCTTTGCTATTTTAATGCTGTGCATATTTTACTTCAGCTTTGTAAATCTTACTGCTGACTATTCGAATTGCAGAGCGACCTGAGATCCTGTTGGAAAGTGAAGTGTGTGTTTTGTTCAGTGTAAAACTCTATGTATCAATGGGTGCATCAGAATCCTTATTCTGGACAGCAATGTAGCTTACTGTACATTGTGTTATTGTTAAATTAATGTCCTTCCTGAAGGGTTTAGACCAGTTAAAGGCATTATTTGTGCTAAAAAAAATCTATCTTAATTCAGAAGATTATAATAATAATCTTTGCATTTGATATAGCGCCTTATTACGTAGTTGTGAATATATACATGTGTGTAATTGGATTCTGATTCTGCTGTAACCATTGTGCTGTTATTAATTTCATTTTGCCAAAGAATGCAGTCCTTCCAATGAACAGACTGTACTTGTCTGTACTGTATCTGGTTTGAATATAGTGAATTTGTTCAACAGACGGTCAATAACGAAACCTTGATCTCGGACGTAATTGGTGACAAGAACAAAATGTACTGTGTTTGTAAATCCGGATATTGAATGAATCAGTGCAGTGCACTGTTGGGCATATCTATTGAATACAGACTTCATGATGTTGATGTATTTTTGAACCTTTTTTTTACAGCGCAGTGTTTCATAACTGATTTTATATGAAGCCAACAATTTCACAAGTCTTTAGAAATATGATTTTTGTTTACATATTTATCTCTTTCTCAATATCCCGGACAGGGGACCGGGAGGTTTTGCATTCAAATCCGCATGGGTTCACCAAGACCTTCACTCTCTTGAGGTCGATATGAGCACGATGTTTAAAAATATCCTTCGGAGGGAAGGGAGGTGGTGAACGCAGTATCCCTGAGGCTGAACTGACTCCTTAGGAGATGTGCTTGGTGAAGCCAGGGAAGTCCACAGTGACCCAATGCAAAATTGGAGGTGTAGATGTATCTTCAACCCTGAACAAGTACCATGCTGTGTGGTTGCCATTAGTTTTCTGCTGACTATTTGCTTTTCAAGGTGATGGTGCACAAACTGGGAACAGAACGATTTCGCCTCTCTGAAGCACGTTCCTACGTGGAAGGGTGCTACATAAATACAAGCTGTTTAGTGCACGGACCTGACAATATGCCTGAACCTTAACTTCAGAACACCCCAGTATTGGCACTGCAACATTTTCTTCCCCCCGCCCCCAGCCATCTATATAACCTTTGAGTAAAGCTAACAATTCCTTTCAGATTCTAGGTAATTGCATCCTAAGGTAGCTAAGATGTTGATCACACTGATTTTGGTTAGGATACTTTAAATTCAATCTGTCTGTATTAATACTTTAGTCCCAGAATTCAATCAACCTTGCACCACCATTGCACCACCACAACATTATTTTAAAGATAATACTCCTACTACTACTAGTAATAAAAGATAGTGACGAACTTTCTCACTTTTCATGCAGTTTTAGATTTTGCTGCTCCAACTCCTGAAATGTTTATCACTTTAAACTCCTCTTAATAAGAATAATCCTTGCATTTGATACAGCGCCTTATCACGTCGTTGAGAGGGAGCATCACAGAGTATATTGTAAAGTGAATCGATTGTGTATTTTGTGAGCGAAAGCGCGGCAGCCAATTGCGCTCAGCAGCGTCCCACAAACCGTCTTCGTCTTAAACAGTCTTACACTTAGTTGCTGCACTGACGTTTTGTTCATTCCCTAGTCACACAGTGGGTTTAAAGGGTTACCTTCTTACTGACATGCTCAAATGGTTCAGAAAATGCCTTTCTGGTAAAATGGAACCTGGATAGTTGCAGATGTGCTATATCTGCACCTTCATCACGAGGCACTGCTGAGGTAACTGTTAACTACTTCGTCCTCGAAGTCTGAAATGTCATAAATGTCATTTGCGAGCTCTCCGAATGGTACAGCTGACCTTGTGATAAAACCTCAGACACTTGAGAGCAATGACTTCTTAACTCCAAGCCAACACCACTACAGATTATTAAAACATTAACTATACGAGCGAGCTTGTAAATGACAAATTAAATTGCAGTTTTATGCAATAATTCACCTTTTGAGGTTTTATAGCTGGCAGTGAATTGAAGTTAAAATCTGAGTTTATTGCAAATCATTTTTATGTGCGTTTTTTTTTCTTTCTGGGCACCACTGAATAAGGTTGAGCTTTAAAAATTATGACCCGGCATGTTTATTTTAACAGGGGACATGTCTTTTGTGGTTGGTTATTGAACTTGAATTTTCTAGCCAAGGAAGGAGGTCAATACAGAGGAAGAAGGCAGATACCATGGGAGTCACAATCAGCACAGGCTCTTGTGTTGAATTTGTAGTTTCAACTCTAGTGTGTATTTTCCTTATGGCCACTTGAGATGTGCCCTACTTTTTTGTCACATTCCATCTATTGGGAGGCTGTGTGAGAAGTATTTACCTTACGGAAACCACATGCTAGGAAGCTGCTCACTGCATCCCATCTAACACAGGGGGTGTTATTGTTTCTTTGCTGTCTCACAGCTTTTCAATTCCCAGCTTGAATTGCTGATGCAAAACCCTTGTGTTTAATTTATTTTCCCCCCCAAAGATATTAGCTTGTTGAGCCTGGTGCTCAAGGCTTGGTTTAATGTAGTCAAACATTTGGTTACCTTGTCATATTTTCGGTTGCTTTCAAATAATGATAAAAGAATCTAATTCCTAATGTTCAAGTAATTAGTTCAACAATCACGCTGCGCTATTAAACAACATGTTTAATTGATAAGCGATTAAAAATTCTTTTTATGTTCTGCAAGTTTAATAGCGAGGCTGGCATTTTCCTGTAACTTTGGGAGTCATCTGTCGTTGTGGTGGACTTTAGATTAAATGACTTGACACACAGTTATGGTACTTTGTAAACTTGTTATGTTTGCTTTTACATGCCTGACTGAGCCTAGCAATGAAGCACTCTCCACTTAAATTTTTTTGAATGTTTTTGAGGTTTAAGCTGTTCTAGTAAATCCTGTGAAGCATCTCGATGGCGCTATATCAAATGCAAGGATTTAGGGTGCCATATATAAGGGGCTATATCAAATGCAAGGATTATTATGTTATTGTGATTTTTCTCAGTGTAAAACTCTGCTTAAATTCTGCAGATGACTTGCTTTTTTTGTAGCCTCTCCGAATAGAAAGGACAGATGCATTCATTAATTAAAGAGTGCAGTGCTCTCTGTTGTTGGAATGAGCGATTGCAGAAAGCTTGTGTCAAAGGGTATGCCAAAGACATCAATCAATGTGTACCATTGGTAAACCATTAGAGGGTGGCTTGCAGATTAGAAGCAGTGGTGGAATAAGGACTAAATTCTGGGGGAGACGAGAGAGACACTTATAGTGTTCAGCCAAGAGATTTTCATGCTCAATTGGATTTGGAGTTCAGATAACGGTTAACTACTCTTCACACTTTGCTTTCCACTTTGTAACCTCTGCTAAACCGCTCGATAAGATCGCGGCTCTGTCATTTTCAGGTGTCCATATTTTTGTATGTGTGCATTATATATATATACATTGCAATGTACAGACATGAGCAGCAAAATACTACAAGCATGACAGTGCAGCACCATTGTCAGTGTGGGGAAATCAATGCCTTTTATTCTGTATCCATTCTGAATTGATTCCAAACTAAGTGTGACTTCCCGGGAGTAGTAGAGGGAAAAAGTTGCTCGTGAATCTGGGGTAAAAGGAATAGTCTTACTTCAACAATGCTAAATATTGTGTTGGAGAAATCTTAAAATGAGTCCATTACTTTGAGTAGACATGTTTACTTTGGACAGACGCTATAGCATTGAGCATGCCTACTGTTTTTTGGTAATTACTGGAGATTTCCTGTTAGTCCACTGCAGGTGCCACCAAATTGTTGCTATTTACCATAAAATTGTGCTTTGACCTTTTAGTATTTGCCCAAAACCCAAGTAGCTGCAGGCAGAGGGGAGATGAGCATTTGAGACAAGTTCCAATGTAGTTCGAAGGTTTCTCCAGAAGGTTCGGACTATTGGATGTTCCCTCCTGAGATACATCACCGCCTCTAATCCTAATCCTTGCATTTGATATAGTGCTTTTCACGTCGGGAGGACGTCCCAAAGCGCTTCACAGAACACACTGTAAAGTGAATTGACTGTATATTTGTGGGCGAACGCGGCAGCCAATTGCGCACAGCAATGTCCCACAAACAGTCGTAGATTGAAAATGACCAATTTTATTGTTTTNGGTTTTGGAGGGATTATTATTAGGCTCTGTGTGGAGTAAGGAAACTTGCCCAAGGTTTCGCCCTCTGCCTGGAATTGAACTCAGGTCTCTCACTTGCAAAGCGAGTGCTCTAACCACTGAGCTACAGGACTCCACTTGAATGACATATCCAGTATGTGGCATTGTCCCAATTCCCATTCAGTGGTTAGGTTTGCACGTCCTTGTAATTTTTATTTAACTTCCAAGAAATAAAAGATTGGGAACATATCATTTGCCAGCTCTTGCCGTCAAACTTTTATCTTATTTGGAGGACTGAGGAGCTTTGCTTGCCAGGGTCCTGTTTTATCTGGACAATATTCTTGTATTCCTCTCCACTTGTCTCTGCATACTGCTGTCTCTTATTTATGGCGAGTAGAAGGAGTGAAAGATGGGAAAAGCGTCAAATTAGATTTTTCAGACTCTGACAGATTATGTACTCGGTGGGAAAAAAACTATTTGCCGAATATTTCTGTACTGTTGATTTATGATTCTCCGTAAATAGAAGGCTGTTGGCTTTCTGAATCGAGGATTTCTTATTGCTGCCAAGTCAAGAGATAAAGCCTGCATTAAGATAATGCTTCTTCAGGTTGTCATTTGTGGGGTCAGATTAAATTTGTAAAACACTGCGACTCGACAAAATATGTACGTGCAGAGAGCGAGTGTGTGAGGTATTGTGTAGTAGGACGTTTTTACATGTTTGGTTACTGCAAAATAGTGCTCTTGTTAAACACAAGTGCTTCCATCATTCACTGTGCTGAGCTGGTTGTAGTTGTATGATTGATTGTCTGCCTGTCAATGTACCCTTTTAGAGTGTTGCTTGCACCTGTAGGCATTAAATAGTCATGGCATTGAAGTTCCTTCGGACAAGGTGCAGAAGGAAAAAATGTTTTTATTTGTGCTTTGTGACTTTCACGTCAGGAGGGGCTACTTTCACTCTTTATCTTGTACCTACCCTATCCCCCTCCACCCCCATTCCCCCTCTATCAAGAGGTCTATAGAGATTCAGATCTCTGTGGGGCAATATTTTTAACCCACACACTGCAATGCTGATGAGTAATACTTCAATGAGAAAGAGAGTGAAAGGTTAGAAATAATAATCCTGATAATCCTTGCATTTGTTGCAGCGCCTTATCACGTCTCCGAGACATCTCAAAGCGCTTCACAGATTACACTGTATGTTTTGTGGGTGAAACTTCTCTATTCTTAACCCTAACCTGCAAACATTGGTAAAAAATGCCCTGTTTTAAATAAACTTTTCAAAGCTTTTTCTCTGCTTATCCTTTTGTTATCTTTTCTCCTACGTTTATCTTTGCTTTTGTTTTACTGTTATCTACCTCTTCTGTGTGTTTTGTTGCTTGTGATATTTTTCAGGGTTCCTTTGAACTGCGTTCTCCTTTACTGGTTTGACATTAATGGACTTTCTCCCTCTATTTGCTCCCTCTCTCTCCTTCTCTGGTCTTCTGCAATACAGAATACTGTTCTTTTGCAATAGTCTGCCAGTGCAGAGCTGCCTGACCTAAGGGTGAACAATTAACCTGCTATTATTATTTACTGCTGGATTGTTCACGTCTCACAACCTCTTCCACAACCTCTTTAAAATGATGAATATTGCAGCCCTGGCTAGCAGTTTCAAGCCCTCTGTTATTGTGCAGTTTAAGGGCTGAGATCACAAGCCAATACATTTTTTTTTACCTCCCTTCCCCTTGCAGTCAAAATCCCTGACTGTCAAGTGCCTTGGGACGTCCTCCCGATGTGAAAGGAGCTATTCAAATGTAATTTGTTTGTTGTTGTAGCGGAGAGAATGCAGGTGCAGAAGTATCATGAGCTGAACCTGAGATGAGACCAATGGTGACTCTGAAGTCTCTTCTTCTCCCTGGGGTAGAACACCTTTCTTCAGGCTACGAGGAAGAGATCAGCGAATTGGTGCGTGACAAATCGCAGCTGAAAACTGGCATCTTTAACCCTGTGTGGTGAGCAGGATGAAGGGAGTTTCATCCAAATGTTCTCCAGAATAATCGGTCATTCATTCTCAATACATGGCTGTTTCTGGGACCTTGCTGTGTGTAAATAGGTCCACAAAATACTGTGCCTACACTCGATGACAATCACTATAAAGCCAGTTGAGACATTGTTCACGTATAAAAATTCCAGTCCTTTCTTTCTAGATATGAAAAGTACAATTTGAGAAAAAAAAACTAAACGAGTGTAGAAATACTAATCGAAGATCCCATTTTAGGGACATTTTCCTACTTTTTCTATCCATAATGTTTCACCCATTTTGCCTCTTTGAAGCTCTGTGCGACCGGAACATTTTAAATCTTAACTCGTCTAAAATTACAGGAGGTCGTCCAATCTTCATAGTGCCTCAGGTCGATGATTATCTGTGTGAATATTAATTCATCTCTGTGCTTCAGTGTTGGGCTCATTACTCCTCGAGGCACTTCCCCCCTCCCCCCCCCCTCCCCGTACTGCCAGCAGCCCTCATAATTTATAAATCTGAAAGAAAAAAATCAACAAAAAGACTGAAATAAACGGATGTTTAAAGTTAATTATAATTCGATGTAACTGTTTAATTTTTTTTTAAAAAAAGGGATGCTGATGGTGACATATTTTCTTTAATGACCCAGATGCCACAGGGGGACTTGGAAGTGGCTTGGCAAATTTTATGTATTAAAGTGGGACCATTGGACCCACCAGGGATTCTGCGAGTAATCTTGTTAAAACAAGAAGCTGCCATAAGGAAAATGCCGCAATTCTTCTAAGAATGGCTTATTTTCGCTCTTTCTCTCTCTCTCTCTCTCTCTCTCTGTGCGCCCGTTGCAGAGAAAAATACAAAAGACTTTGTGGGTTCTCCCCACGAGAGAGGACCCGGGTTCGATTCCAGGGCCGGGCCAAACCAAGGCACACTCCGCACGCGCCTCTGTTTACCTAGCAGTAAGCAGGAGCCCATTGATTGGGGATTGGCCGATCGTTTTTTCCCAGGGATAATAATCCCTTCCAAAAAAAAAAAAGAAAATACAATAGTAATTTGGTCACTCAATCCACGACACTCTGTGGGGACGCTGCTGTGCGCAATTGCCTGCTGTGTTTCACCCATAAAGTATACAGTCATTTCACTTACAGTATATTCTGTGAAGCGCTTTGAGACATCTCGAAGGTGTGATAAGGTGCTATATCAAATGCAAGGATTATTATTATGTTATATTATAAATGAACGTGTTGACCACAGACTTGAGCTGTCACTTGTCTGTGGATTGAGGGGCTGAATGGCTTCCTCCTGTTCCTATAACAATTTTGTTGTTGTGTTAAATAGAACTGAACAGTCGTTTTGGTTTGACTTTGGTTGCCTTGTATCCGATCCAATATATAAATCAAGTTGTTTTTGCTAAAGTAGCACTGGCAGCGCTAGATTTCCGTAGAACCTGAATTCTTCAGCATAATAATAATAATGATAAAAATCTGAAAATGAAATCCTACATTTACGTCTTGCAAATTAAATGTCTCATTTTGTTCCAGTTATAAAATTACCATTATGGAAAATATAGTCCTGTTCTTATCAAATGTTCATAAATGTTTAAAGGGCCCTTGGGTTGTTAGGATTTCTCAGAGATCTCCATTTTGCTATTTCTCGTGCCTACTTTGCAGCACATTACATTAAAGCCGTAATATTCTCTTCGGGAGTGTATCAATTCAGATTAAAATACCTTCTTAGCCATGTTCTCGGCTTAGTTATTATCCGAGATTGGGGAAAAAAAGTCGAGGATGGGTAGATTTATGGTACAACCGCGGTTTTAAAACGAGGAGTAGAATAAATTAGTTTTGTGACGCTATTATTTCATATTGACCAGAACTACATTGTTGTGAGATGCTGAACTCCTGTCTCACCTCAAACCTCCTAATTGTCGGCTTACAAGTCTCCAGCTCTGCAATGCAACCCGAGTGTGGTAACTACTGAGGAATATTATACCTATATGGATTTTGTATTCTCTACTGTGCTTGAACTCCGAATGAACCACAGAACCCACCAAACACCACAGACCAATCCTTTATAACAAAGCTGGAATGAATCCCTCTGCCCTCTGCAGGAGAATATCCACACTACTGAAACCCAGAATGCATTCCCTTAAAAATAGCTTTTAAAATCAGTAGAAACTTGTATAAACCTACAAAATATACAGTCAATTAATTTTACGGTATATTCTGTGAAGCGCTTTGAGATGCCTCGAAGACGTGATAAGGCGCTGTATCAAATGCAAGTATTATTACAAACAATACACATTTTGTTTGACGTGTAGCGTTATTTAAAAAATCATTTGTGGCTATCAAACAGGGAAACAGAAGTATTGTTTTAGACTTTGCATATACTGAGGCCCAAAATACTTTTGTGCGCGGAGTTGGGGCAGAAATGAAAACTCCATTTAAAAAAAAGTGCCAATCATCCTCCAGTTGCTTTAAAGGTAACAAAGTTTATTCCAAATGCTTGTAAAACTTTACAGGCAGCAGTTCAGTAAAAATAAGAAAATTTTATGTAGCATTACCTGCAAGATATCTATTAGGGAGGACTGACAGGAAGTTAAAAATTGGCCGGGCAAATCAAACAGGAAAGGTAAGTGAGCGGTTCTGTCAATTAGATGTGCATTTTTTGTTCTATACTGCGTCAGGATGTGGAAAATTTAGCCGCAGCAAGTGTAGATTTGTCAGGAAAGGAGAAATGCTAAATGGGGTCAAATGTATTAACCGTTTATGTATTCGAAGGATCGTTTTGCTTTCCTTTCTCAACTGTGGATTTGGATCCTTCTTCTCAAACGTTCGTAAAGTTTTTAAAGGGTTGTTAGGATTTCTCACAGATCTTAATCATAACTCATTAATTAATTATTTAATCGATGATAAGACTCCAGCAGCTTCTGTCTTGTTTCTTTCCGCAGGCCTCTTCACATTCTGATCCTCAACGCTGCTGTCTTTGGCCTTCCGTGGCAGTTAACGAGAGATGGGCTCGAGACCACTTTTCAAGTCAACCACTTGGGACATTTCTATCTGGTTCAGCTGCTTGAAGACATTCTGCGCCGTTCTATCCCTTCGAGAGTGATCATCGTATCTTCAGAGTCCCACAGGTTTGTGATACTTCTATTAAGTGTCGTTTTTGCCCCCCGTGTCAGTAATTCTTTGTAACCAGAGATGCTGTAAAATCTCTGCATGGTTAAAGTGAGCTTGAGTTTGGGGAGAAATGGCATCATTTGGAACCGGGTGTATTTGTGGGTGTTTAGGGTGCAGCTACAAGCAATGTGATGACACACATCTGAATTCTAGACTTCCTTCCTTGCTCTTGCCAGGCATAATCCTTCCATCGAAACAAATCTTTTGATGTGAATTATTCTTGCGATGCAGGAAGTTTAATGAAAAGTGGCCACTAATGCAGAATAATTGACCTGCAAATGGGAGACATTTCAAGGGGAAGTTTGACCCGCGGTTCCAGTTTCAGAATGGTGAATGGGAACTATTAATGTCAATATGCTATTCTGTCTCTCACTGAGCAATGACCATTGGTTTACAGTTGGTAACTGGGAATGCTTTTCATTTAATCTATTCATTTGTCAGCTCAGCTCTTTCCCTAATTGTTCCCGGGCTGATATTGCCATTTACTGCTCAAAGTTTAAACTCTATTAAAATCGTATTTTAAAAAGTTCACAGTTAAAAAAAAACAAGGGATAAAAGTATTTAAGCTAATCACAGCTCCTTTCACAGTTTGATTTTCGTGAGGGAATCCTAATTTGAGACTCTAAACCCTCAGATGAGTATGAATGCAAGTTGTTGCTATTGTTTAGAGTCCAATGACAACCACTTGTGTTCGTGCAGGGTCATTCACGAGGGGAGCACTTGTATAATTCGCCGATTGTAGCTGCTTTCTTTTTGATAAAGCTTTCAGTTTGTATGATTGAGTGCCGGTGGATTTAGCTTGTAGTGCATAATTTCAGTCTTATCCAGGAACCTGCTCTCCCCTTCATCCTAGTGACCCTAAAACACCCTCAGGCTCCTGGGAAGCTTGTGGGTTCAGTATTAATGATTGGCTACTGCGTGCTACATGCTCAGTGAGTTTTAAACCTGAGGATTATTTTTCAGTCTCAAATCAGGCAGTCGACTGTGCTACATTCATCATCTGACCTTCTATTTCAGTATCCGTCCCAGTATCGCTAGGTTACAGCACACTGACTTCATTCTGCACCCACCTCTCCAGGTAGACACCATAATTGCCAGGCATTCCTCCTAGGTTGTTGTGTTCAGCTTTCTTTTTATTGATTTGTTGCTCGTTGGCGAGAGCTGCTACTTCCTCTCAGGGTAGAATGAGCTCCACCACGGTGACATGTTCAGTCTCGGTTGACCACAAGGTTTGTGTCTGGTCTCTCGTTTTTTGGCAGCAGTTACCCTCGGGGGAAAATAAATCCTATCAAATCCCTTCTCCCAGGATTAAGCTGTTGACACAATCCCACAGTCGCCATTCGGCAGCTTGATAAATGTTGGCCCAAACTTTTGCAAGTTGACACTGTACATTCTACATTCTGCCTCCTCTAGTGACCTGCTACAGGTTAACAATACATTTTTTCTTCAGCGATTTGGCTATTGCCAATTGGACCTGATGCTACATAACGACCACAATAATATTAGTTTGAGCCTGTGGGTGTTTAAACAACGCTTCCAATAGACTGGAAGCCATGCCTCTGCCTGTGGTGCTTGAGGATATGCCACAGAAATTATCACGGGCAACAATAAGTTTTATTTGGATGAGGTTTGGCTGCTTCTGAACTGTGTTCTCGGAGCTTGTACATGACAGGGAGCACGGTAAACATCTGAAAATAACTCGCGCCGTATGGAGATTGTACTTTATGGAGCTCGCTGTCATTGTCACAGTGTTATTCACTTTATCATCCCAATCTGCAATCATGGAGGTATCACAAACCATAACAATGCTTCATTGCTGTAGCAGCCCCAGAATAAGGTCGCTGTCTTTCTATTTTACCTTCAGTGTAAAATCCCTGGGGTGGAAGTTTTCTCTGTTTATTAGGAATGGGAGGGGATTACCATCCTCTGGTGTTTTCAGGGCCAAAACTGAACAAGGGAATTAGCTGACTGAGCTCATTCTTTTCACTGATCCCCAAAATCACTTGCCAACCTTTGCACCCCTGCTCCTTCTTTGTACCTATGCACAAAATCAACTTTTCCTGTAGTTTGAGAGAGTGCAAGGATATAATATTAAAGCTATAAGTCATGGAAATTCTTTGCCCTCTTAGCCTCTATGTCATCCGATTGTCAGTTTTCTCCCACCCTCCTCCTCTACAAACCTGGCTGGTTACAACAGCCACCCAGTAAGCCCACTGGGCTGTCTAGGCTCTATAAAGCTCCAGCTTCCATGTTTGCGTACAAGTAGTGGAGGGGGGAAGAGTGATCATTGCATAATGCCTGCCGAGATATTTGTATTTACCTCCAATTGCAGTTTCCGCTCTGCATCCCTTCCCTTCCCTTCCCAGGGATATATCAGACCTCAGTGCCTGAGAATCTGTTTTGAGATATTTCCACAACGGCCTTTCTGAACGTGTGAGTCTACCTCAAATTAAAAGACCAGAAATGATCTATACCCCGATGAAGAAATGAAAGCTCTGCAGCTCTGTGTGTGTCTGTCTGTGTGTGTATGTGTGGACACGGAGCGCTTGGCAGTGAGACGAAAGGCAGTAATCGATTGAGGTCTGAGACCCAAGCTTGAGTTTGTTTCCTCCAATGTGCAGCAGGTGGTTGTGATCAAGGCTCAGTGTTTGATGCTGTCCACCACTTCTGGGCAGCACTGGTAAGCTATTAGGAGCGATGTTTGGAAGCGGCTTGAAATGGTTGCGGTAGTTAAGAAAAGAGCCTTAAAGTAAGCAGCGGCAGGTAGTAGGTAAAGCAGCCACACTATTATTTATGGTAGAAAGCCAAGGGGATTTCAGATAGCCAGCAGTGCAACACTCTATTTTCAGTAGTAAAGCTGGAACAAGCTTGTTTCAGGACATAACTCCACCATACCCGCCTGCACCAGTGTGACCGCAATTACAGTTTTCTTCCAATGCTCAGACCAGTTGGTTCAAAGGTGAGAGATTGATTTTGGCTTTGTACGGAATAAAGATTGATTAAATCAGAATGCCACGACCTTCATCGATTTGTTGTTTGACAATCAGTACAGCTTGCCAAGAATCACTTGATGTTACTGTAACATGAGAAAAAAATGCAATTAAATACTGCTTTGATGAAAATCAAGCATGAGAAGCTCAAGTGAAACATCAGGTCTGAAAATTTTATATATATATATATTTACTGGAATATTACCTCTTAAAATAACCGCACATTTTAGAGCTAATTTCAGAAAGGTTAAGAAACTAAGTTGCAGCAGTGTATTGGGTAACCGAGCCAAGAGACCAGTCATTGATGAGCAGTTTCTAGTAAATTATGAGCATTTTAGCTCAACTCTATTGCTGTATACTTGGATAAAGTATTTTATGCACAGACCTGCCGCAAAGCAGCAGTGCTATGGTTTCATGGTCTCTCCTTTTATATCATTTTTCACGAACAAAATTGTTATAGTCTTAAGAACTCGGCACGATAAAATTTTCATGCTGGATGAAGCATTCATGAATACCGCGGAAAATATTTTAATTGCAAAAAGTAATGAGGTTGTGGCACCAACGGCTATTGTATTTTATTCAGCCTGAGAGCACAGGGACCTGGAGCATCTGTGAACTGGGAGAGATCAGCACAATGTTCATTCAAAGGGTTTCTCCTTGGGAGTCGGTAGCAAGTTTGAAACTAGTTCTACCTCTGGTGATGGCAGTGGGTTATACGGCACGTGTTTGTCAATGCATTTGATCTTCCAGTTGTGGGCATGATTTTGTTCTTAAACTATATTCCACCCAGTGTTCTCATTAATGTCTGCACACGCACCGATCCTTTAAGTTCCAGCGAAACCACTGAGTTCAATTTATTTGCAATTGAGGAGGTTTATTGGAAAACTGCAAAACATTTTGTCCTGACAACTGAACCATTAAAAGTGAAGTCTTTAAGATACAAACTCGTCTCATTACTGTAGCCCCACTTGATCTCGTTTTCAGAAAACTTTTCCAGGACTTGATGCAACTCCTAATCTACACAACATCAACTACGTGTATTGATAGTGTTCTTCACGAGGGGTAGCGGTTGATTTCTGAAGTTTAGTAACTATTGAGTTCTGAAGTTTAAGTGATATATTTTTTACTAGAACTGCCTTTCACTTTGTGTTTGCTATAAAACAGCACAGGGAGATGCATCCGGCTGAGATTTAAGAAGACCTCAGTTAATCCTGGCTTTGTTGATTTATATTTAAATCATTTGTTGTGTAATGAAGGTCATCTGTCCATTGATTGAAGATGTGGCGTCGGATTGACATGGAAATGCTTATGTCCGTTGGAGGGGGATGGATGAGACCCAGGACCTTGGAAGCTGGCAGTGGCAACTTATTATTGCTGTCCTACCAATTGTTGATCTGTACTTATGTAGAAATGAATGAACCTGCAACTCCTCTGCAACAGGACATCGCTGACCTCTTCAATGCTCCTGGACACAGTTCATCTGGCTAATGCCTCCTCAGGCATTTGCAAATGATTTGATACCAAGAAACCTACAGACTCTCTATGTTTAACTTACTGTTCTGCCATTTTCCATCTTCTACCAACCAAAGTGCTAAATGGCATATTCGTTGCATTAGTCAAATGGCTAATTTGTACTTATTAAGAGCGGTAACTTTCAATAATTTAAATTAATATCTGCTTGAATGGCTTAGCTTACCATCATCAATAATTTAAGGTCCAGTTAATAGGCATATTCAGTGCTTCTAGTGTGGTGCTGGAATGCAGGGAAATGCTGCTTGAAAAGGGTCTTAAGTGCCTTTGGGCTCAATTTTATAAATGTTCCAGCCTTATATTTGGTAGACATTTATGGGTGTAAACTTATTCTGTTATTTTAAACTCTACAATGCCAACACAGTTATTGACTCATAAACCAAATGGTGTTTTGAAGCACTTACAATCTAGGGGTATTGATTATTTCTCTGCCCTGTCTACCTTTAACACTGGATTTAACCCAGAAGGGAGAGAGGGATCTATGCTGGTCAGGATCTCGTTATCTAAAGGAGGAAGGGAACCTATTCCGGGAGGGATCTGCTTCTGTGTTAGTGAAGCAGGGTTAGAAAAAAAATGCCTTCCTCCGAGGGTTGTTAGGGTGTGGAATTCATTACCATTCATTACCACAAGTGGCTATTGAGGCTGGATCAATAGAAGCTTTCAAAGGGAACTGATGAAGCACATAAGAAGTGGACTTTAAGGGATATCAGGAAAGGACTGGAAAGTGGGATACAAAAAGAGGGACTTAAACAACTGTGTGCGTTTGGTGGGAGGGGGAGAGGACTAACACACTGAATAATCTCCTCCTATGCTGAAATCTCTGTTGGATCAGCCGAGGAGTAATATTGAAGGTGTCCGTGGACATGTCTATTTTCAGGATGGGCACAATTAAAATTCCCCATTGTGATGTGCGGATTCAGAGGAGAAAATGATTAAAAAAAAGGTTTGATCAAACCACAGGTAATTACTGATTTACTGGCGCTAATCTCGCTGTCCTCCTTTTTATTATTCTGTTTAATGGTGACCCAATGCTCATGAAGAATTTAGGATATTAAATACTTCAAAAAGATTCATCTAAGTCTTCTCTTCTGTACTGTGAACAGAGTCTCCTGGTTCAATAGTCTCCTGGTACACAGGTGCAGAGTTCCGGCTTCACGTTCAGAAACGGATTGTATGGACAGAACAGGAGAGTGATTGGTTTTGATATTATTTTGGTGGTATGCAACATATGTTCCTTGTTTTATCCGGCAGCTCTTTGATTTAGCCTCGAGGGAAAGCCGCACTTTGGAGGGAAGCAGTTCAAAGCAGAAGTGAATCACACCTTTGACCTTGCGATACCAATGGACCTAAATAGGTTTCAAATGCCGAATAATTAATCCAATAGAGGGGGAGAGAGAGAGAAAAAAAACACTGCAAAAAAGAAAACTTTCAGATAGAAAGTGTCGGTTTGTGGTTTAATATGAATTTTGACCCAAATTCCAAGCCCTACTGCTTCAGAAATGTAGGATTGGGCACATTGTATTCTGTGAATTGCTTTGAGACGTCTCGAAGATTTGATGAGACGCTATATCTAATGCAAGGATTATTATTATTATTATTATTTGTGGACTGCAGCACTTTTGGAAGAAAATAGGAAGAGAATGTCTAACAACCAGTTGGACTTAGAAGTCTTGATTACAAGTCTTGATGACAATTTTAAAACATCGATATTTAAATTCAAATAAACTCCTGGCAAGTTGCTGTGGAAATGGTTACAGGTTGGCAGCTGGATTTTTGGATGTGACAATCCGTTCGCAGCTCATGCCTTCGGGACGGGGGGAGGAAATGAAACCTGTAGTATTGAACCAGTCTATGACACTGGGCTGTTTCTCTGGAATGAGAGAATAGGATGGCATTATGGACAAGATCCTTGAATTAGGTTCTCTCTGGTTGTTGTCACTTGTTCTTGCTCGGCTAACCAAAGTCCTGTAATGGCAGTGCTGAAAGAGAATAGCATGTGTCTATCGACGGTATTGTGCAAAATCTAGTCTGATTCAGAGATGATCAAATTCTACCTTATGGCACCTATGAGATTAATACAGGTTGATACAATCTTTGCAAATGTTCTCTTGAGCCATATGATTATATTCTTTGCAGAAATCAACATATTTGTTGCTGAGTTCAGAAAAAGAAAGTTCAAAAGCTTCCGACGTGAAGCTCCCTTTATATTTCTTTTGCACGCATGTGAATACAGCTTGATTTCGCTTGGAAATACACCAGCTGTTTAAAATCGGACCCTATTGGCATGTTGAAAGGTAAGTCTGTTTGAAAACTGAGCACAGATACCTTTTTTTTGTTTGCCTGATACCTGCTCAAATTGGGACCATCTCAGTTCTGGATATAAAAACAGCGTCGAGATCAGATGTGAATTAGTTTTTTTTAGGTGTGTTGACTTCTGGTTGTTCCTGACAGATAGCTATGAAACTTGCCAATAGATCTACCCTAAACTGAAGGTGGACACCCAGGCTCAATGCAAGTGACTGAAACGTCTGCCAAAGGAAATGTCCGCTAAATCGGAAGGAGACTTACAAGAAGAGAGCCTTTCAATACAGAAGATCAGAGTTAAAGAGACAAGAAGCTCAAGACCTTCAACATACCGCGACGTCGGGAGAGATATTCTCCACGTGGCCACACTGGCCACTTAGATATTCATGGCTTTGCACCATTTTCCAGAAGATTTCCTGATTAAGGGTAATTGATCTTATGAGCAATTTGGACACGGGCCATTTGGAAGACCTGCTGTATGTTACTCGTTGTGTTTGACCCGCTGTTGCTGCTGAGCTAACTCAGGAAACCAGATTTTAGGCTGTGCCAACCTGACAGCAGCATCTATTGCCTGAGCCATGAATGGACAGGAATAGCTTTGATGATGCCCATTTCACAGCTGTCATCTGAAGTGATGGCTGAAGTGTGTGCGGACTGATTATTCGACACGGGCAGACCGGGCACGTGTGAAGGCAGAGGTGGACTTGAAATCCCGTGTTTGTTGTGCACTAGATATTTGTAATTGCAAATGTCTGGTGAGGAGTAATGCTGAGTTGAAGATGGAGATTTAACAGAACGGTTTCAGCGTAGAAACTAACCTCCTTGACGTTAAATACTTTTTTTAAAAGGCTATAAACCTCCCATTTCCTATGAAATACCCATATTTTGTTGAGGAGGGCTTAAAAGACCTTCTATTTATGAATTCCCCCACCCCCCCCTCCTCCCCGTGATGGTGGAGTGCTCCATTGGGAACCTCCTGGATCAGATTCTGGATGCTGTTCAGGAAGTGCCTGAGCAGGAAGGTTCCACACACACCAGCTGAGTACACAGTGGTTCTCGACTGTTTCTGGCGTTTCCTGGTTCACGTGGCTCCACGCCAGCCCCAGGTGCTCCCTGTGGAACCTCTCGCTCGATTCCCTGATGTGCCAGATCTGTTGCCAACGCCTGTCACCAGAGCAGCAGCTCTTCAGTATCAAGTTACCCAACATGGCAATCTCCACTGGGATGAAAGTCAAGTATAAAACTGAGCACAATTTCCTATCAGGTAGGAAACGCAACCCTGTTTTTTCTTTCTTTCAAGTTGGTATTTAGATGGGTTATTGTGAAAGTACTCCCATCAATGCAGGCTTTCTCGCTCAATAATGGTATGAAAATATAGCATGGATAGACGTTTTCAAAATGATGAAGGGATGATTCGATAGGGTGAAAAAGGAGAAGCTATTTCCACTGGCGGGTGGGTCAGTAACCCGAGGGCACAGATTTAGAATAGTTGTTAAAAGAAGCAACTAGGGGGGAGGTGAGGAGAAATTTTTTCACACAGCGAGTTGTTGGGATCTGGAATGCATTGCCTGACAGGGTGGTGGAAGCTGATTCGATAACAGCTTTTAAGAAAGAAGTAGACAGTTATTTAGGGAGGATAAGTTTGCAGGGCTATGGGGAGAGTGCGGGGGAGTGGGGTTGAATTGGATAGCCCTTTTCAAAGAGCGGTACAGACACGATGGGCTGAATGGCCTCCTTCTGTGCTGTACAATTCTATGATTGAGATAAATTAATATTGACAAACAAAACATAGGATTATTATTTCCACATTCATTATCATAAAAGCATTATAGAATCTGAATTTGAAATACATTTGTTAGGGTTTGACTGCATGGTTGCTGGTACCATAGCGAGTCCCAGCTCAGGGTTCCCATCCGAAGACGTTCATATCTATCAGTCACACTTGCGATGAAACTCATCAGTCCATGGTTGGGCTGCTTTGTGTGACACTTTGCAGTAATAGATCATCTCACCTCAGGGAGAATTACATTGATGTACTGCATGTCAGGCCACAGCAAGCCAACCTGCTGTTGGCTGAGCAATGGTACTGCATCAGTGACAAAGGAACTGCCATTGTCCACATCTTTACTCACCTGCCTTGTAAAATACACTCGTATTAATAATAATAACAATGTTTGCATTGATATAGCGTCTTATCACATCTTCGAGACGTCTCAAAACGCTTCACAGAATGTACTGCAAAGTGAATTGCCTGTATATTTTGTGAGCAAACGTGTTGCTCAAATGAAGGACACTCCGTTGGAGGCAAGAACTGTTTGTACGAAAAGAATCAATGGATTTATTAAAACATTTAAAAAATATATATCTTTAACCGCGGTAATTACCGCTTTATTTTATCTGCTCTCCAAACGTAACTTCTTTGCCGAATGGTAACACGGTAAGCATTATATCAACTGTTTCAGGCAGGAATTGACCATTGCTCCTACGTTCATTTGTTAAGTTAAATCCTTCTCAACATTAAGTGCTTAATTGACGGGTCTGGCGGGAAACTGTACCAAACTGTACCTGAGCTATACGCACTGTACCAAATGCAAAGGAGAGTGAGAGAGAGGTTTGTTGTAAGGTTTACATTCTTCTCTCATTCAAATTCGCCAAAAATGATTCATTAATCCGTGAGCTTAGATATCTGAGGTTGGGGGAGAGATTGGAGAGGATATCAATGTTACAATGGCTAAACTAGATTACAGTACGTTATTCAAGGGGGATGGTCTTAAACTCAGAAGGGGGTTATTGAATGGACAGTTAGATTTAACTACTTTACAAAGAAGGTAGTTGATACTTGGAAGCGTTTGCTCAGGATAGCGATTAACGCGGGCAGTTTGTAGGGAGAATTAGATTCATTTTTAACGGGTAAAGAGGGTCTGGGGGATTACCTGAGATAGGGAGAGATGGTGCTTGAAAAAGGGGACTGGTTATGGACACTGGATGATCCTTGTATTTCTATATTGTGTTATTCATCTCATTGCTGCTTGTGGGACGTTGAATATTCCTGTTTATCAGTCTCTGTTCTTCAGAGTAACTCATTGCAAAACACTTTTTGACGCAAGGCGCAGGATCACTTGGAAATATTTATATTTTGAGAGAACGTTGCAGAGCTTTTCCGCGCGAGATTAATAGGCAGAGCCTACGATGGGGCTGATTTGAGTTTGCTCAATGGGAGAGATGGGCTGAATGGCTGTCCTTGTTCAATATTTTCTAATGTTATGCAATGTTTTGCCTGGCTTTAAGAGATTTAAATCACAATCTCTGTCATTCTTCTAGATGTTGTATCTTATAATAAAATGCTGGATCAGGAAAATACCCTTTGCCATCTTAAAATATGGGCTGTTGGCGTTATGTGAAGTGAATTCCAGTTTGTAGGCTTCGAAACTCTTTTAATTGTATTCTGAAATAGGCAACGGTTACGAAATGAACGTTTTAAAGTGTCTCCCGTGCACCATTATTACAGGAGCCAGACATTTGTTGTTTTTGCCAACTTTGCTGAATCCGAAGCAGCATTTGGGAACATTCCACGTTAACCCCTTCACAGCTGCAACTGTGCTTCCTGAAAGGGGTGGGTGGGTGGGGGGCAAAAAGTTCCGCAAAGAGGCCAGTTTCCAAAGTTGCCGAGTACTTACTGCTGGAGACGTTACGGAATAAGTCTTTTTCTGCATGTTTCTCTCGCACAGTACTGGCAACCGGCCAGTATGCCACGTGACTTATGTGGTAAATGTTTTTTTTCTTTTCTTTTTGGGTGTCTTGACAAATGCAAAAACCCATCACTGGTTTGAAGGGTCCAAACTGGACTCTCGGAGTTTCACATATATATTTCACACATATATATATATATATATATTTTAATATATATTTCAATATATTTTAAAGATCTATATATAATATATATCACCTGTACAAGGACATTTCCCGGTATCTGGACTCGGTTTGTCTCCAAACATATCCCCTACACCCACGCTTGTGAAGACGCCCTGTATTTATGTTCTGAAGATGCTCTTAATTCACTGTCTAAAATGAATGTTGCACCTGACCCTGCAGGAGGAAGTCCCTTAACAACAAGGAATTACATTTGTATAACGCCTTTCACCTCGGGAGGATGTCCCCAAGCGCTGTGCTTTTAGAGGGAAGTGAATGAATACAATGTGTTTCTGCACTGGAGAAAAGGATAATTTCTAAGACAGATTTTCTTTTGTTACATAAATTTACCTGTTGTATTGATTCAGTTCTGAGACAAGTTCTTGAGACTATCTCAAAAGTGGTGAGGAACCACAAAAAGACCCTCACACAAATGGTAAACTCTTGTCAGATCAAAGAAAATGAACCGTTTCTGTCCTTTAATTCAATCTAACAATGCAAATAACCCTTCCGTTTGATATATCGCCTTGTTACAATGCTGAAATGCCTCAAAAAGCTTTACAGGATTTACCGTAAAGTGTAGTGACTTTATTTTTAGGCGAATCTGACCTGGAATAATGGATGATGCTCTCGTTTCTCTTCCCTGGTTATTCCCTTTGTAGACGTTAAACACAGAGGGAGGGTTGAGTCTTTCAAATTGATCTTCGATATATGATGAGTGCTCACACCTGCCTCCTCTAAGATATTTTCCCTCGCCTTTTCAGAGATTCCAGTCACACCGTTCATCAGATTATTTTGATAATATATTCTGTTAAAAAGCTGTTCGTAGCAAAGCTTTACTTTAGCCACCATAACTGGGCTGCCTGCCAACGTTAACAAAAATGCAACCTACATTGTAATACTTCCAGTCACCTTCAGCAATGCGGTGGATATAAATAATGTTCTGGATTGTATCCCGCTAATGTGACTGAACTATTATCCACAAAGATTGGATCCTTCAATGAAAGATGACCTTTTTTAAATGATGCATGCTACCGCGAGGATTCTGTGATTTAGTTACACAAGAAACTATTCGCTGTAATGTTCTCTCGGGAACTCCTGCTTTGATCACACTGAGCGACTGACTTCCAATAACCCAAGCCACCATTTTGTGCTTTAAAACATTATGTGCTGCTCACTTTTAAGTGCAGATTACGAAACATAAGAGGCTAACCGAGTATCTGGTTCATAAATTGAAGAAATTCAATTTGGTGGTTTCTTCTAGTGTGGATACCAGTTAACATTTATGTACCTGTAATAATCCTTATATCAGAACGCCGTGAACATCAATGACTCAAAACGCTATCAAGGATAAGCGGCTGTCTATTTCCATACAAGCTGCTGTGAAGAGAATGGCCAATTTGCCTGGAGGATCGTTCACCGGGACAGTGGGAGAAACTTTCCCTTCTCTTTTCGAATCATGCTGTCGGAGTTTTTGACGTCCACTTGAACCAGTCAGGCGGGATCTCGTTTTAGCATTTCATCCAAAGAATGAACCCCCCCACCCTCTCCGACAATGCAGGGCTCAGATAGAACTTGCATTGCAGTGTCAGGCCAGACACTGAGCTATAAGTCCTGATGTGGGGTTTGAACCCATAACCTGTTGAGAATTAAACCCACTGAGGAAAACTGAAAGGTAAGGCATTTGTATTTTGCGTCTCGTGCCTTCTGGGCCTCAACTGCCATTAGTGTCCTGTGAGCAACGTGAGCACCTGAGTGTCTTGGGCAATATTGACCGTCGAAAGTGTAGAAGAGAGTTATACAAGAGAGATTTCACCAACGAAAGTTTGTGGCAGCGTTTTCACTCCCACTGGTCCGAATAGAAGCAAAGTAACGGCTTCTGCAGGAGTGACTAAGCGCTCTTCCCTCTCATGGCATTTTAGTTCCATGTGTGTCTTCGCGATGGATTTGGGAACTGTGCGCTATTGACCGAGAAATAGTCAATTTAGAATTTCATAGGGGTAAAATATCAACCTGTGGGACGGCAAAATTGGCGGTTGTGAGGGCACTGCAGAATAAATTGGTCTCGTGTCTGTGAATGAATCCCATTTTAAAAACTCTGCGTGTCTTTATTAAGGAGGTTAAAGAATGCGGAGTTGTTTATTTTTGTTTTTTGAGCATTTTGCATGTAGTCTCGGTGCAAAAAAACATGCAGCGATAATTTTTCTTCCCCCTTTAAGTCTTTTAGCACAATCTCAAATCTGTTTTCATTATTTCACAGGAGCAAACACCAGTACTTATCTCAAACTGTTATTAGGTGCAAACATCTTTATTTCGGTGATGTACTGCATTGCACTTGCTAAGTTTTACTTGACAGTGTTATAGTTTTAATCACCTATTAACTGGACATGATGGATGATGTGTCAGTGACGAAAATTAAAATCCAACCTTATTTGCATGTAATTGCATTTAAAGAAAAATGGTACAAACCGTTCTTAATAGCGCAAATGAAAGCACGTTGTCACCAAGCAACTCAGATCTTCTCCATTGCAAACCGTAAAAAAAAAAAAAATTTGAGGCAATGGGGCCTTGCCTGCATTTTGCTCCACACGGAACATTTACATATTTCTACTGTGTACGAGTTCAACCGCATTATAGTCTTGTGAGATGCATAACACTTGGTAAAAGCGAAACATCTGGTGTTTAACGATTATGTCAGAGACAATTAAACATCACCGTGTAGTTTCTTTGTTTCATGCTCCACTGAAGAATTTGTTTGTTGCCTCGTATGTCACCATCCTTTTATAGATGTAGGAACATCAAACCCTGCCACATTAATTCTGTTTGTAAGCGTTTTTATATATATATATATATATAAATCTATTATATACAATATATATTTTTTTAAAGTTCTTCCTCTGTCCTGTCCTCCCTTCAGAGTTCACTGAGGTGAAGTTATTGCGTGTGGGTGTGAATATGCACTTGATCTTTGAATCTCGTCGGGATGGCTTAAAATTCAAACTATCATGGTGCTCCTTGTGTCTCTTTAGAATGCTTTCTTCAGGACGTTTCCTGCCTAGGTTTCCGAGTTAACTCAAAAAAAGGGAATTTGTTTTTTCCAAACTTGAAATGCAAAGCTTGAACTCTCTTTCCTCAGTTCACGCTGGAGGTGAAGGTGATTTTAAACGAAAAGAGATGGCCTGACTAAGTATCGGGAGGCAGGAGTTAGACTTCCAGGTTGTCTGACAAGGTCCTCGACCATTCCTGCTGTTGTGTGCTCCTCAGGCTGGTGGTAAGACAACACGTCACCACCCCCACCCATGACAGCAGGATCCAACACTTTGTCAGTCTTACTGCAGTGGACAGGATCCAGCACTTTGTCAGTGGCTGCAATCTAGTGACATGATCCTATCACTATAGTTGCAAAGGAACAAGAGGAGGCCAGTCAACCACGTCGATATATATGCCAGCAGCTCATGGTAGATCTTTGTTAGAACTATTCCTACATTTCCTCCTTATTGCTCAATCACTTTGCTTCCCAAATATAATATCCACTCTATCCATGTTATCCTGGTTGTGTTGGTGCTTCACAATCAAACAGTCTTTAATTTACGTTTTCTTTCCTTAAACAATCAATGATGAATGTTTGTTTTTTTTGCTCTATTTTCCACACACACTGCTTCATCTTCTTTCCAAGGAATGGATCTATACAGTCTGTAGGGACGTCCTTTCACTGATGCAAGTTTTACAAACAGCGGCCTGTGTAAAACCTGTGTTTCACTTTGAAATTCCTTACTTATTGCTCATCTTAAATCAAAATGGCATCTGTGCATTTAATAAAGCTCTTATTTTACAGCACATCCCTTGGGTCCTGAGAAGTGTTTTGCAAAACACTCCACACGTCGTAAATTTCAGTGTTCGTGACAATATTTTATACGGTTGAGGCAAAATTGCGCACAAATTTACTTTGATAATGAATAAAAGTAGCAATTACTGTAGATCAAATTAAACGTCTAACCTTTTCAAAATGGTTGTAATTAGTAAAGCTCTGACAACATAAATATTCAATTCCCTTTATGTGGGATGTGCCCATTATTGAGGTTAAAGTCTTAGATCTAGAACTGTCTTAAATTTAAACCGTCCGCATCATAAATGGCGACTTCTGGTCATACCAATAATTTGTCTCAAAACACTTTTACTCACTACACAATAATTCATTTGATGGAGATGCACTTGACTCTGTTCATAAAATGTTGGATACTTAAAAAAAAATTTGCTGAAGATGAGACCCTGGAAGTCACGTTGACATTAGGAGCGAGGAAAAGTACATCAGTATCTCTTTGTGATGTTCAATAGTCGATCATAGCATGACACAAAGCAATTACTGCACTGGGTATGTGAACAATGCCAAACTTTGGAAATGTCTACTCATTGCCTGAAAGCAATAGATTAGTCATATTTTGGTTTACCTGGGAGATGCGGTGGAAAATAAGAGATTTACCTAAGGTTTGGAGTTGCTGACGTCAAATTAGCTTTGGGTCATGGCTGAAAATTGAGTGACTATTCTGACATGTGGCTAAACATGTTGTTTCTAAGCGCTCTCTTGAAAGAAAATCAGGTCCACTATTAGAGGAACAGTTAGATCGACCAGGACATACCACATAGGTCCAGCAGTCACCAGCAGTTCAATTTATTTTAAACTATTTGCTGAATGAAGAGAGAAAAAAAAATAATAATAAATTGATCGCTCAATCCACCACTGTGGGGACACTGCTGTGCACAATTGGCTGCCGCGTTTTGCCCATAAAATATACAGTGTATTCTGTGAAGCGCTATGAGACGTTTCGAAGGCGAGATAAGGCGCTATATCAAATGCAAGGATTATTATTAAAATGTTGAATTAATATGTTCAGATCTTACACAGTTCAAAGATACTGCTTTCAGGCTGAACAAACCACAATAGCCTAGTGCCACAACCTCATTACGTTAGCAATTAAAACTCAGCCGCACTTCCTGACTCGGAAACCTTGTTACATTCGAGCTTCAAGTCGGGAGGATCTGAATTTCAGATCTTCTGGAGGCAATTGCTCATCTCTCCACACAGCCCTCAGTGTTATCAATATCATTAGACAAATACTGAAGAAGCGGTTCTCCAGAGGGTTTGTGTATTAATTTATATCAAACTGATGTTTTGAACTCAAGCTGTGATCAAATATTTTGAGAACATTGGTTGCATTCAATTAAGTTGAAAACTTTTCCCCACCCCCAACTTTTATATTTCCAGATTCACGGACCTAAAGGATTCTTCAGGGAAACTCGATTTTAATCTGCTTTCACCTCCCAAGAAAGAATACTGGGCCATGTTAGCCTACAACCGGTCAAAGCTTTGCAATATTCTCTTCTCGAATGAGCTGAACAGGCGCTGGTCACCTCATGGAGTAACATCCAATGTTTTGCATCCAGGAAACATGATGTATTCCAACCTGCACCGCAGCTGGTGGCTGTACACCCTCTTGTTTTCCTTGGCTCGTCCGTTTACCAAGTCTATGGTAAGTAACCAACTCACACACCACTTTAGTACGAATCAGATTGCAAGTCCTGCGAGGTCTCAAATTCTCATTAAAACACCAGCTGTACAGATTTCAGGCTACGTCAGATAAACTGTGTGGGCAGTGCCTGCATTGGTGTTGGAGGCTTATATTTACCTGATTCTAAATGCGTGATTTTTAAAGCAGTGGGATGTGGAGAGATGGGAAAGGACAGGGACGGGGTGGGACAGGGCTGGGTGTCTGTTGATGTTGGGGTTTGATATATGGCGTTTGATGAGTGCAGTCGCAAAGAGCGATTCTTGACTGTAATCGCAAGCTTCCCATCCTGATACCGACTCCTTCTCCTGATCAGCATACATGGGATCAGTGGTAGCCAACCTGTAGCCCTCGGGCCGGTATTGGCCCCCGAACATTCGCACAAGTCTAGGTAAGTCTGTGGTCGATTGGTCCTGTGTTTTCAGTTTTTTTCTCTTGATTTATGGCCAATTTATTTTGTGGCAAACATAAAGATTGGCCCACCACTGTATTAGATCCTACTTCGACTTATCAAAAAAAAANGACTACTTTTTCTGTGACGATTTCCACGGTGTGCCATGTTACACTTATGTAAAGTGCTGGAGCATATCCCCTTGGCTGTTAGTGCTGTAAATTCTGGATCCTCAGCCAAGGAAAACAGGATTCTAACATCAAACTGATTGTTTGTTTGGCCGCAGGTTTTCGGATGAAACCACCTCTCATCGAATGCCACATAAGTGCCTGCGGGTTACATCTATGTATTTCAAATTCATGCCTCAAGTGTTGCAGTTTATTTGTTATTCTGGCACGGCTAAGAGCATTAGATCTGGAGATGTGAGAACTATTTTGATGGCAAGATGAATGGTTTAAAGAAACATCCGTGCTAGTCTCGATGATATGGCCTGTGGTAAAAGGCTTGAGTCGTTTTATTCTTCCTGAAACGATTTCCCCTTTTATCCAGATGAAGTACTTTTGCTGGAGAGAAACGAATATGTCTCTGGAATATTTTCCTCCCGAAGTCTATCACGAAATATTCCAGTCGTAAGCACGTTTATTCCCCTTAGACCAATTTGTTCACTCTCAATGGGACTCTCTCGCGAAACTGTGATGGTGAAGGTGTTACGAAGATTCTGAATCAAAATGGCAGATCTCCACACAGTGGGCATTTGGAGAAATGTGACTTGAGGGTAATAAGCGGTTGGCACTGGAATCTTTTCTGATTGGGTAGTGGAAGGGCGGGGAGAGTAATTCTTTGAACAGATAAAGCACTGCACTACTGGACTTTGATTACCTTTCACTCATTTTATTCCCATCTACTGTGATCACCATTGTTCTTGTGGAGCGCAGCTATAATAGCAAGAAACTAGGGTGAGGGGTTCAATAAAAGTCTGTGTTCTCTTGCATTCTGATAAATATTGGATCCATAACTAATACACCATAGGAATAAACTACTTTTGGAGACCCAATGGGGAGCTTGGATCCAGGGAAGCAGTGACTGGAAGGAACTTGTTTGAACTGGTCACTAGGACGAGATGTGAAATTTGTAGGCTTGTCAGGCAGATTACCATTATCCCCTCGCTCTGCACAATCCTTCATTCGGATAAATATTTTTGTTGGCAGGTTATGAGTAGAAGAATAGTGTGTGTTTGAGTAGCAAGAGCTTAGCAGATGTTTCGAGCAAACTAGAGTGTGTGTTTTTTTTTTCCCCCCCAACCCCCCATTCCTCTCTTGAGCGATGGATCAAAATGCCCAGAGCTTGCAGAAAAAAAAGTTCTGAGACTATTGGGTTTCTTTTCCGGTTCTCGCCGATTGCCATCCATTGTGCTGGAGTTTTAACAGATGTTCTCCCCTGCTTTAATAGATGGGATGCAAACCTAACTTCTGTTTGAATGGTATAAATTATCTCGCGGTAAAAAAGCACCAATCTGTCATTTGGTTTCTGGGGAACTTCCTTTTCACCTTCTTTCAAATCAGGTGGGGGTTTTATTTAAAAATATTGCTCCATTTATGAGCTTCATTCAGGGAAGGAAGACCTCTTGCTTTCTTTGGCATAGGACTGCATTAGTTTGGTATCTAACTATCTAGAAACTCCTGCAACTTGAGTTTTTATTTCATATCCCTCCCCATCCTTTGAGAAAATGGATCTTAACAAACAGAATGTGTTTTCGTTGAGAGCTGGTCTTACAACCTTCTGTGTTACAGAAACTGGAACTGTAGCTGCTTATTTCTCCAATTTTACCTACTTTTGTGTTTGCTCTGTACTGTATAAAGCCTTTTGCTGCTTTTTAAAACGATTACTAGTCCCATACTAAAATATCTTTAGAACTCTTGACTAAAATACTAGTTAAAAGGTCTATTTTTAATGCGCGTTTCAATCATGTTCATTAAAAGAAGATTTTGTTTTAAGGAATCCGGAGTAATCTTGAAAATTGACGAATGTTTGTTCAGCTGGATGGAGTATATACTTTATCCGAGCTAAAAGGAAATCGCTTCTGACTTAGCAAATAAAAGAGAGTAAACAGGAGAATTTTCATTTAATTGTAATGAGAGTGCCACAGCGTTCAAAACACTGCAATAAAAACGTAACCGTGAAGCCTAAGAAAATATATCTCATAGGTTCACTGATTTATTAAAGTTGGCAATGCTTTTTCTCCTTAAAAATTGTGGGTTTTTACATTGTTCGAATGCATTTTACAGTCCAGTGTACTGCATGGATGTCTGAATCAAACTAGTTGTACATGATCAGATTCTGTCTTCTGTTTCTTTCTCTCCCCCACCTCCTTCCTTACCCGTCACTTCTATGCAGTGGTACAATAACTCATATTAAATACATTAACTTGTACCAAGTACGAAAACCACAGTGGATCCAAAAGGATCATGTGTCAGGGTTTTGGAGCTTTTCAACGTTTATTTCCTTCAGTCCTTTTTCCTTCTCATTCCTTCCATCTGTCATGTGTAACTATTAAACAGAAGGCAGAGTATATTACCAAGGCTCCACACTCTTCTTTCCCTCCCAGCTATAATTTGAAGAAACGTACAATATGTAGAAGAAAATAAGGCGTACCAAAGTTTAATTTGCAATTTCCATTGCTAACCGAAATGTATCAGGAACATTTCACAACTACTCAATCTGTTACTTTCCAATCTGTGCACAAAGTGAGACTTTATATGTCAAGATCTAACATAGAGCAAAAACACAGATTAATTAACCCACGTGAAATCAAGGTGCTAGGCAATTGCTAAGTACATTATCAATTGCTTACCAACTTGCTCTAAGGAGAACCCTTTCCTTCAGCGATGTGTTTGTGCATCGTTTCTACATTTTTACATTATACAAATGTAATTTTGTATTGTGTTACTGTTTGATGATATCACTCATTGCCAGTGCACTCCTGTGTAAGGTGAATCTCAGACATGTCACCTGAACAGATAGATATGGACCACACGTGATCGATAGCAAGCCGTGCGAGGAAGTAAGAAATTTGCAGTCCTGGCCTGGTACTGAAAATAAGGTGCAAGCAGTTGAAAGGAGTGAGCTTGATGGACAAAATGATCTTTTTGGTTCCACCCTTGTGAAGGCACAGTTGAGATCACAAGCTCAGTATGTGGGGGAACACAGGTCTGAACTTGCAACCTGCTATCTCCACGGGGCAATGAAATCATGCTGCAAATTGGAACATCACCAGAGCAAACGTCATGCTTTATGTTCTGTACAATGTGAGACTCCTGCAATGGGATTAACGAGCTGGGTGGAAAGGTTCAGCAAAGACTGACTTGTGTTGTGAAGCTCTCTCTCGGTCCTTTGAGAGGTGTGAGTGTGTGTTTTTTGGAAAACTTGACCCCAAACTCTGCTTTGCACCTTGAGTCGCTCCTTATCTTCGGAATGATTGTGCTTTTGGAGACACCAACTGTTATCCAACCGAGAAACAGAGCTGTTTTTTTATAAAAAATAAACAAATAATCTATTGGCTTTAGCAATAAATGGTTAGGGAGAAAAGTAGCACAAAAATAAAAGTTGCAGCAATATGGAGTGGGCAGTTGGCTACGGTAATGTGGGAAATCAATCAGATAATTACAGGGAACTGGGACTGCAGCCAGTACAGGGTGGAGGACCAGCTTATGTGCTGAAGAGAAATCTAGTCAAACTGTTGGATCCCAACCGAAGGAAGAGATTGATTAATTTCTTCTTTGTCGTAGTGTGTGTGTTTAAAAACAACCAATAACCGCGAAAGGTAGTATTGGTTCCGTCCGGTCTGTCTCAGCTGTAACTGTGTGGGAGATGACCTGATACGCGAAGGTAAAGATGCAATAAAGAAAGGGAATTATTAAACAAAAGTAAGGGAGAAGTAATTGGCTTAGAATGTCACACTTCATACATGATCCACATAATGCAAGCAGCAATTCATCTAAGTGATTTATTAGAATGCCTGCTGTGTTTGATTAGAAGCCAGGGACAGGGGAATTTCACCACCTCCTCTCAAGCCTCTTTCTGTTGGTACTTTTTTTCTCATAATTGTGCATTTTACCCCGTTTGCCTCTGAAATTTGCGGATTTGTTCTGCAGAGCTAAAGTTAATTAAAACTTCTTCAAGCAGTCTTAACGCGAGTGTGGTTCATTTTGATGATTTTCACACAAAGGCGTTGCTTCTGAGAGAAGAAGAATCTGTTTTTATTAGACCGAATCTTGCACCATCTTTAAGAAATCCTTATGCCCTTTCTCTTGTGTAAGGTGGGCATTTCGTTTCTCTTGCCCACTCCTCACATTTGTTTGGTAATTTTCAGTTGCAAACGTCATCTAACTTTAAAGCTTTGTGCTGTTATCGCGCTTACGTTGTGTGTCGAATATCAGGAGAGAATCCAGAAATGGTAGCTATCTATACGATCACAAGAGATGTTCTGAGGAAGAAGGCCATTTGGCTTATTTGATCTCATCCCTTCCAAACCACTCATTACTGTTCTTGATTACCTTTTGTATAAAAGATATAGCTCGTGTTCTCTATCCTGGCTTTTGGCTAGTTGGGGCTTGGTGTAAGATGGCAGGCGTAGTTTCTGTAACCAGCATCAGACACAGATTCACCAAACCCTTCAGCTTGAAATTTCCTTCTGCCTCTCTTGTCGGCTCGTGTTAAACAACAACAACAAAATTGCATTTAGACTTTATAGCACCTCTCACGTCGGGAGGGCGTCCCAAGGTGCTGGCATTTCAAAGCCTAACAGAAATATGTAAACTTGGCCCAGTCTGAGAATGTTATTATTTTTTTTAAAAAATTAACAAGGTGAGCGTGAAAAAGTAAGTGATTTTCATTCCCTCATCAGTTTTCCCAGCGTCTCGCTGTGAGGCAGGGGAATAAGACCAGTTCTCAGACCTCTGGTCTTGAACCAGGAGCCAGGAGGCAAGCCTTCGTCTCTGTCAATGTTTATGTTCCCGCTCTGCAGGGAAATGTTTCTGCCCTGCTCGGTCAGGCTGAATACAGGATTGGGCTGTGTATGGACAGTCATGATGGAAGGGGTTGGGGGGAGAGAGAGAGAGAGAGAGAAAGAGAAAGAGAGACTGCATCATGTGCTTCAATAGACTCCTTTTGCAGTCAGTTTGTGAAATAAATGATTTAATTCCAATAATTGTTCTCGAGAAAATTGTTCATTTAAACGTTGTTGCCCTTTGGCAATTTTTGCATTCACTCTCAGCAGTTCAGCTAGTAAATTGGCTGGCCAGTTGATGTTAAACATGTAATCAACTACAAATCAACCAGTGCTTCATTAGGAATGACTTCCAGCCTGCTGGAGACCTGGGTCATTTGGGTTGTGAGAAAAACAACCATTGTTCTGGAATATCTATTATTTTTAATGCCACAAAGTGAAAATTGCGAGGTGGTGTGTTAATTAGCGCTGTTAATAATTAACACAGCACTAGAAAAAACAATGGAGCCAGTTGATGTCTTAATTTATCAACTGGTTTGTGAGTGTGATCCTGACCTCTGACTCTGTCACAATGGTTGGGCCTGAAGTCGCGTGTAGAGCGCATTGGATTATCATCATGTGTTGTTGATTGCCTGTTAACAGGAGAAAAGCTTAACGCAGTATAAGAATCGGAGGAAACCATCACTTCTCGAGAGATGTGTGGTTTAAACACGCAATGAAACAAAATCCTCAAGCAGGTCGATTTGCATCTGAGGTTCACTGAAGAATCCCACCTGGAACTTTAATTTGTTTGTCTCTCTCACATCCTGGTCGACTGCCATGGATTAGCAGCGCTTCAGTTTTGGTTTTAGGTTCGCACCATCTGCTATAAGATTTCCATTTTATATCTTTACGCTTTGATGTTGCTCTCGAACTCTGGGGTAACTGACCTGAATATCTGATCTGCAATTGGCAGCCTTGGACGAAAGAAAGTGCTTTAAATATCGTGGCTGTTTGTTTGCCTCTGAAGTTGTCTTCGAACAGGGTAGCCAACCAGATACTGTACTATACTACTATATTATACTATTAGACAATATACTATAATACTGTTCTACACTACTATGCTATACTAATTGGCTGCTGGGTTTCGCCCACAAAATATACAATCAATTCACTTTACGATATATCCTGTGAAGTGCTTTGACACATCTCAACATGATAAGGCGCTAGCTACATCAAGTGCAAGGATTATTATTATTGTTATTATTACACTATGTAGAAGCAAATGCTTTGTCTAAAGGTTTCCACAATTCGAGCATTTCCTTTCTTTTAATGCTTACGTGTATTTATGTGACAAGGGAGTTTCTCCTGGTGTTCCAGCCAACAATCCTCCAGATAAATTGATCATTCACCTCATGGCTGTTGTGGGACCTTGATGTACACAAATTGGCTGCCACATTTGCCTACAAGTACACAGTCATTGCACTTGACAGCAATTCCCTGTGAAATGCTTTTGAGACGTTTCAATGTTTTAAGCACCACAGCAAATTCAATGGTTATACACAAACAATACACACACTATATGTGTTATATACACACAGTATAGAATTTTTATTCATGTAAATGTTTCTGGATTTTGTCTGGAGTCTTAGCTTTCGAAACGTTTGTGTCATTTGTTCTCTTTGCCCACCCAGAGACGGACGTACTCGAACACACAGTCTCTCATTGGGAATATTGTAATGTTCCAATATTGCAATATTCTGTTCACGAAAACCATTGTGTGCAGGAACGGGGTTTGATTTCAAGGCAGTTAATAATAATAATAATAATAATAATAATCCTTGCATTTGATACAGCGCTTTTCACGTCGGGAGGATGTCCCAAAGCGCTTCACAGAACACACTGTAAAGTGAATTGACTGTATATTTGTGGGCGAACGCGGCAGCCAATTGCGCACAGCAGTGTCCCACAAACAGTTATAGATTGAAAGTGACCAATTTATTATTGTTTTGGTTTTGGAGGGATTATTATTATGCTCTGTGTGGAGTAAGGAAACTTGCCCAAGGTTTCGCCCTCTGCCTGGAATTGAACTCAGGTCTCGCTTGTAAAGCGAGTTAGTAGGAAAATGTTCCACACACGCCTCAGGTATCCTGAAATGGAAGCTTTGGGTTTTAGGCAAGTGCATCACTGCTGTGCTTTTGATGCAGTATTTTCCCCTGCTCTCGTCTCTACGTTCGCCCACAAATATACAGTCAATTCACTTTACAGTGTGTTCTGTGAAGCGCTTTGGGATGTCCTCCCGACGTGAAAAGCGCTATATCAAATGCAAGGATTATTATTATTATTATTATATTATTACGTTTACTCTTCTCAGGGCACTGGCTTCGGCTGCATGAAATCTGGGCTTATTTCTCAGTCTTCGTGGAAATCCATAAACCTCTGTAACAACTGTGTATGACGTGACACAGTGCACTCTGTACTGTAAACCGGGGAACTCAGTTTCAACGCAAGCTTAATAGGAATTATTAATTAAAAGTATTAAGATGCTAACTTTTACTTTCAATACCTTTTGACAAAAAGCTACACAGATCAGCCTTTTTCTAAAACAAGGAGTCTTAAAATTTCCTTTTTACAAAGGCAAACAAATTAATGTCCCATGAAGAAATTAATAATGAGAGTTGGTATTGACAGTCATCTACTCTGTCATATATATGTGAATGTATATGTATATATATGTGTGTGTAGATGTATATATATATATAGCAAGGATGCACTAACATGGATAATATTTAAAGTATTTAACTGACAACGATCCAACCTGATTATTTTACAAAGACAACTGAGACATGGAGTAAAAAAAGAAGTTCAAAGTGATCTATTCTGGAGCGGACTGAGGGAGATCTGAAGTAGCATATTGGTTGATGATAGAGAGTTGCATAGAGAATAGAAAGGGAGTGGGAAATCAGCGGTCTTTGCTGTACTATATCTGTTTTGGATGTGCTGCTCTGATAAGCAAACGAGGATAGCACTGGAATACTGTGCAGAAGGACTAACACCAAAGTGACTGAGAAGAGATGAAGCTGGTGTTTACTGTATAACTTAGTGTCATTTATATTATTGAGGGGACGGTGGGGGGGGTCTAAAGTGCACAATTTCTAATCGGCAGCACAATACGTATAGTATCTATTCTTCTTAAGGGCATAAGAATTGCTCGATGAAAGAAGACCAAGGTCCATCCAGTTCGCTTTCCACCGTCCTGGCAACATGTCATGTCCCAAATTACATACCGTAATCTGTTAGGGCATGTTCACGGCAGCTTACCTTGATGACCACAGACCGCTCGCTCTTTGCTCATGAAGCCTATGACTTCCTCCTCAACCCCTTCTATGCGTTCAGTTCAGTTTTACGCATTCAGTGAACCAGGGGTGGAAATTATACCAAGCTTTTTTTTGCCATTTACCAATCTTATTTTGTTTAAACTCTCTCCCAAACGATCAGGGTTTTAAGGCAGGAACTTTTGTAAGATTTTTTTTGTGGGTGGGGGAGGGGGTAATTTCTGAGGTCTCGGAGGTTAAGTGGGATTTACTGTAGCAGGAAAGTGCAACGTGCAAATATATTTGAATAATGAAGCTCCGTGGAGGGGTCTGGCAGCTCCTGTTGTTTCGTAGGAACGAGCAAATGTTGCAGGAATCCACTTGAGCCCAAACATCCATATCCATTGATCCCAGTGCGTTCCATTTGGAGGAGCCTCTGTAGAGAGCACTTTCAGCATTTTACCGCAATTATTTTATTCCACTGCAGGCCCTTAGACAATCCAGTAGCTTTTTACATATGCACATTATGATCTTTTGACCAGAGTAGACATGTATTAGGCAACAGTCAGGTTTAACAAGTTCCACTGAGCATTTTTTGTTTGGTTTGGGTTGAAGTTCTGTGCGAGAATCCGTGTTGTTTAAGTACCTTGAATTAAGGTCACCACAGACTCTTAATGATGGACTTCCCTTTTTTTTCGCCTGCGAGTTCCTGGAAGACGGCAGAATGAACGTGTCTCTTTTGTGTGTGATTGATCTTTACTCACCAACTAACAAGGCCACTGATTCTATTAACGCCGTACAAGAATGAAAGAGCAGCGATTTAATGAAGTGTCTAGTGAGTAGATCTCAGATATATTGTGTTGCCTTTAATTTGCTGGGGCGTTCTATCTCAGGGAAGCTTCTCTCTGCTGGTAGGCAGGTATTTTTTTTCTCTCTCTCTCTCTAAATTGTCAGAAGGTCAAGCGTGGTTGTGTGAAGCAGGCAGTGCCCTGCCTTGTCCCTGCTTCTCGGTGACAGCAGCTGTGCTGTGCTCATTGAAGCAGAAACGTGAGGACCAGAGGTTCTACTCCAAGTCCCCTTCAGCTGCTGCAAGAGCAAATGAGCTGCCAAGTAGGGCTAATAGAGCCATAATTGGCGATTAGGACTGGAAGGGTGCAGTAACATCTCAATACAAACCGTTGTGCATTAAATCTGCTGGCAGAAGCAGTAAAGTTGTAAGGGCAGCACAAAAGGACCACATTTTGCTGTTAATAATTCCGTGAAATGAGGCAATCCATTTTTTTACTGCGGGATTGTACAAATGCAGTAAAGTTAGAATGGCTATTATTTTAAGGTGACATTACTGTGGTATCTGCACTGTGCTCATCAGATGTGCCTTTAAAGGGGACACCTGTTAGAGCGCTGAATTAATCCTGACCTTCCGAGCCCTTGAGACAAATTAGGTTTTGAAGGTTAAAGGGTTAAAACATTAACATGGATATTCTGCAGCAAAGTGAAGGAAGCATTTTGTTGGTATTCGGAACAATATTTAACCCTTTTGTGTACTTCCTATCCACATATAACCGTCTGTGTACGTAATATTATTTTAAAAAGGAATTAGATGTCTGAAAAAGAGGGAGAATTTCTCATAGTCTGACTGTTAAGAATATTATCTTCCAGTAAATTGGCAGGTAATGAACTTAAGAGTAATGGTTTTAATTTCCACGACTGTTTGTGAGGACGCTGCTGTGCTCAGTTGGCTGCCACGTTTTGTCCACAAAATATACAGTCAATTCATTTTACAATATATTCTGTGAAGCGCTTTGAGACGTCTCAACGGTGTAATAAGGAGCTGTATCAAATGCAAGTATATTATTATGAATGGCTGGGATTATTTAAAGACCGTGCATCATTTTGGAAAATTCTTAAATGCTTTCTTAAATTTGAGCTGCTTTCCCTCCATTCAGCCTTTACTCAGAAGCCTCTCTCGCCTATATCTTCTCTCTCACCCCCACCCCATTGCTTGGTGTCTGACCCCCACCTTTGGACAGCACTTCAAGATGTTATTCTATGAAAGTAAGAGGCTTGGCTTGAAGGAGAAAAAGGGACAGGGCAATGGAATTGAAAGAACAGCTCACTGTGAGAGCTGGTGCAGACGCAATGGACCGAATGGCCTCCTTCTGCGTTGTAAGTTTCTAGGATTCTAAGTCTCAACTCCTCCATAAAGTTCCCTTTCAGTCTTCCCTTTCCGCGAGAGAGAGGTCCTGGGGTGGCCAAATCTAAATACTCTTGTGAAATATTACAGTACATGATAACAGATGTGCCTCCTCTGTTGGCAAGTATTAGTCTCAAGGATTGTGAAAAGTAATTAGTGTTAATAATTGTGTAATGCTGTGTGTACATACTCTGGATTCATTATTTTTCCAAGCTGCTGTGGATGTTCTCATCTGTTTTTAATTCAGAACTGCCACAGCTTGAAGCAAAGAAGTGGGAAACATGCACATTTTGTCTTGTTGGGCGCTGAATAATCTGATGGCTGGGAAAAAAAAATGTTTGCCTCTTGGAAGAAGTTCTGCGAACCGGGATTTGTATGACAATGTTGCTAGCACTTTGAGCCACGATATCTCTTGTGCTGTTCGAATACAATTTCCGAGCTAATCTGTGTATCCTGACGTTCATCTGCCGCACCACAGGACGGGAGAGAGATATCAATCTCAAGCTCAGAATGAGCGATGGTGACATTGTGCTACCCCCAGGTTCCGTGTTGTGTTCTTGCCTGGACCGCCTACAGGTAAGACTCAATGTGGCTTCTCGAAGGAAGAAACAGGCTCACAGTTCTGAGCTCCTATCAGCTGTCCGCTGAGCAGCATTGGCATGAACCACAGAAACGTCCACAGTCGGAGACAACAGAGAGGAGATGAGTGCTGTGGAAATGATGTGTATTTGTTATTTTTATTTCAAAATGTGTGCACAAAAACTAAGAGAGACACTTAAGATCATCTCAATCAGAAGCACTGTCAGCTCTGGGTCAGAAGATTGAGTTCAAGCGAGACCAGGACTGTTCATCCCCTAGTCTAGGCTGACGTTGCAGTACAGTGCTGGGGAAGCATTGCATTGTTGGAGGTGCCATCTTGTAAGTGAGACTTTAAATCGAGGTTCTGACTCTTCAGATGGGTGTGAAAGATCCCCACGACACTATTTGAAAAGAGAAGGGAATTTCTCCCTGTGTTTCAGGGGGATAAGTTGATCTTACAGATAAATTGTCATTCATTTCACAGCCCTTTGGGCAGAACCTTATGTTCTGTGCAAATTGCCTGTTGCGTTCGCCTGCAATTGCAAAGTCACTACACTTGACAGCGATTGCTTATGAAGCGCTTTGAGAAGTTTTGACATTATAGGTTCTGTATCAAACGTAAGGATAATTGTTACGTGCATTTATTTATATTTGAGTTCTTGTCATTCAAGCCTAATGCGTTAGTACAAGGGCACTGCACAATATAGTGTATTGTTAGATCAGGACACTGAGCTGAATGCGCTCCTGCACTATTTGTGCTTCCATCTGCGTGGATTCAGTTCACGCACCACATGAATTGCCAGCTTGACAGATCCACTGAGTCCTTTGGAGCTGCAGAAAGACATCCAATTCACATTAGCCATTTAAACCAGTCAGTTGCAAACTCCCCAGATCCCTTTAGCTGTGTTTTAATATCCAGATGATGGGAGTTTTGTTTGACTGTGAATTAAAATCAGAGCAAACAAATCTTGTGCAATTTTACAGGATTTTGTTATTTTAACTTTGATCCAGCATCAAATACATAACCAGTGCAAACTATTGTAACAGAGTGGTGGAATATGATATCAAGGTATTTTAATTGGGGCAAAAAGAATTCCTCCAATTGGAATTTGCAGGACATAAACTGACCTATCTAAGGACTACGCAATTCATGATGTGAAGATTTTAATTAATAAATAAATAATAATTTGTTTTTACTTATTATCATCTTATAATAATTTGGTCGCTCAATCCACCACTGTTTGTGTGACATTGCTGTGCGCAATTGGCTGTCGCGTTTCTCCCACAAAGTATACAATGAATTCACTTTACAGTCTATCCTGTGAAGCGCTTTGAGACGTCTTGAAGACGTGATAAGGCGCTATATCAAATGCAAGGATTATTATTAATAGTATTATTTTAGCAAAATTCCATTTTAAGTGCAAATCATGAAATTGGCCCAAATTGCAGGTTGGGTTAGCAGCATTCACAATTCTTTCTGTTCACGCACACTTTCACATGATTAAGCAGATCTGCAATTGTTGCACGTGAGCTGTTAAGCCGATTTGCAATTTGGATCCTAAAGACTCTATACTTAGCAGTGAGGGAGGTTTCAGCCAGGAAAATCTTTACTTAGCAGGAAATAGTGGGGTAGTCAAAAAAACGCAACAAATCTCAGATTGTTCAGGATTGCCTTAATTCGTTCATCTCGAATAATAATAATAATCATAGTAATATCAATAAACCTTGTATTTGATACAACGCCTTATCACGTCTTCGAGACGTCTCAAAGCACTTCACAGAACACTGTTAAGTGAATTGACTGTATATTTTGTGGGCGAAACCCGAGATACAATGGCATTTAATCTCATTTTAACCAAATGTTTGTTGGAAGAATTTACGAACAGCCCTGCACCTCATTCACGTTAGCAAGCCCTTCTTCGGTGGAAAGAACACTTATTGCCATGGGAACTAAACACAAGTTACACATTTTGTAATTCCTGCCCTGGTAGCCTCTTGAAATAACAAGCTTATTTTTTTTTCATCCTAGAGGCTTTGCGTATTCCGATTACAGTGTGATAGCTGTGGAAATATTTGCATGTATATGCATTGCTAGCTGTGACAATATTGTGATATTTTGATGCTTTATTTGCTAATACAAGAATGAAAAGCAGATGTTGGAACTGTGCAGGCTTCCCTTTGATTCTAAAGCCTTCCAGAATATTAATTCTGGTTCCTCAGAAAAAGATTTTTATTTAACTGCCTGTGTTCATCAATAAGTCCTGAAACCTGGAGCTGAGGAAGCCATCCACCATCTTGCTTGCGAGTGGCTGGGATAATTTGGGATAATATTAATCCTTGATATGGCGCCTTACCACATCTTCAAGACGTCTCAAAGCGCTTTACGGAAGGTACTGTAAAGCGAATTGACTGTACTTTGTGGGCGAAACGTGGCAGCCAATTGCATACAGCAGCGTCCCACAAAAAGTCGTGAAATGAGTGACCAAATTATTTTTTTTTGAAGCGATCCTCCAATCGACTAACAACCGGGTTCCTACTTACTGCTAGATAAACAGAGGCGTGTGTGTGGAGTAAGGAAAGTTTTTTTTTTGGGACGTCCTCCCGACGTGAAAAGCGCTATATCAAATGCAAGGATTATTATTATTATTATTAAAGTTGTCCAACGTTTCACGCTGCCCGGGAATCTAACCACTGAGCTACAGGACTCCACGATCAGGTTTTTGAAATATTTGCTAAAGTTACCTGCTGGACAAGGCAGAAAGTCAGTGGAACATATTGCTTTCTTGAACCATTCTGTCAAATAAAGGATCGCATTAATGCAGTTTTGAGCCATGTGATATGTTGTCAGTTTCAATCGCACGGTACACTCATGAGTGCTTTTCATCTGTGCAGACGGAGTGTTCTGCTCACTTTGACTGAGCCCAGAGCAAAAGACGTGCGGAGCTGGCAGTAGATCTACAGTCTACCCGCTCACATCACACTGCTATAGGCACCGAGTCAAGGCAGTGCCCAGTGGTAGAGCTGCACCATGGATCATCTTTTTCAACCAGAATAGATTTAGTTGTCCTTACGTCTGCATTTCAGGGACTCCAAACCTGGAATCATCCTTGCTGCCCTTATCCGATTCCTTGGTAGTGTTTTTGATGACAGCTTGGCACAGGTAGCAAGGGGGGGTGGGGGGCATTGGGGATGGGGGGGGAAGCACTCTAAACTACCCGGTTTGCTAAAACTAACAATCTTTTTTGACTAAGTCTGTATCATGGGATTTCCCCGTTATGCAGAATTAAGTGGAAATGATTGCCACTTTTAGCTAGCGGTGTGTGTTGGATATGTTGGAATTAACTCATTCTCATCAAATCTTTCGAGGTATTAAGTGCCCCTTCCAACAACACCAACAGATCACATTTGTACAGCGCTTTTCACGTCAGGAGAACCACCTCAGGCAGTCAAGGATTTGTTGCTTTGGTTCCTTTATGTAAAATGACACAAATGTGATTAATCTGCCCATTTAAGTCTTGTGGACCTATTTGAATTTTTTTTCTTTCTCTTTGGTGATGCTCCCTGTAGTATAAAATTAACATATTATGTTATGGTATTAAAAAGAAACTTCAAGAGCATTTCTAAATATTTCAAACATCATTCTTTGTGATACTTTTTTTTAACCCCCCCCCCACCTTTCCTGACTATTGTATTATCCTACATCGGGTATTTTTGGTAACTGTTATCCCAGGTCTCCTATCTTATGTCCATTTCTCATTGGTAGCCGGGCCCTGTGTTGCTCTGTGCAGCTGCTCATTATTAACTCAATGTCAGCTGAATCAGAATCTTTGGGGACATGGGAATGAGTACATTATTACACATCCTACACAGCCGTTTTTCAAAATGTGCTTTAACCCTTTCATTCCCCCCCCCGGGGTAAAACCTGACGGATTGCGTAACAGTAAAAGAAAAGGCAGAAAAAGCCACACACCATGGGCCACGGATCCTTGGCCCCATTGTGAAAATCAGCCCATCTCATGGTTGGAAGCTGTGGCTTCTCCTGCGTCTCGAATGGGTTATTTTCAGCAAATGGGGTTATTGGCTGCGGATCTGCGTTCCCGTGTTCAGTTTTCCTGAGTTTTTCCGCCCAGTGCCTTAGCTCCTGCTGGCCGCCGCCTGAAATCTCTGCCTCTTTCCAATTCACTCCCGCAATCCCACCGGGGGCCTGAACAGCATCCTCAGCTCTCCTCCGGGTCCTCAATCTGTTCCTCGTGGTATTCCCAGTACACCGCACCTCACAGGAACAAGATGCAGTCTCCTAAAGCGCGTTAACACTGGTGCCACTTAAGTGCCCTCCAACAACAACAACAACAACAGATCACATTTGTACAGCGCCTTTCACGGTCGGGGGAACGATCCAAGGCAGTCAAGGATCTGTTGCTGTGGTTCCTTTATGTAAAATGACACAAATGTACAGATAACCTCTCAATGAATGAAGAGCAGTGATTTCTCAACGCGGAACAGAACCCCTCTCTCGGAAGAGAAGGACCTTTGCCGATGCACTGAAATCACTATCCGCTCCGAATTCAGGTGGCAAGTCAGGAGCTCGGCATCAATTTCGTTCCACAGCACCTGCTGCAATTAAAAAAAAACTACAGCACTGAGCTCTGCGCAACTTTGTCAGCCAGCTGATACCATAATTAATGACTACAAGATTTAGAATATGTTGTACTTCAAAGTCAGGCCCCCTCCCATAGATACATATATTTTTTTATATATATATATTAAAAAAAATCACTGTAAAAGACTAAATTGGCAAAAAAAAGGCTTACAAAACTTTTTAAATATTTTATTCCCCCCTGCCCTCTTTTTCCCTTCGACGGAAAATAATAATGCAAGGAATAGAGCTGTAGAGTTCAGCGCTGAGCAGTGGAGTGGGACGGGCCTATCAAGGACTACATTCTAACATATTAACTTCACTTGATTCTGCAGGGAATTGATTAATTCATTTCAATTAGTTTTAAGTGTGACATTTCATTTGAGAAGCGATGCGTGTTTTTATGCACTCGGAGTCAGTAACTTAAGTTAATACGTACACGCTACAGGGCTGAAATTCTAATTCTCGCCATTAGAACTGGAAAATTTCCTGATGTTCCAGCTCTTTTATCATGGGAATTGAAATGTCATGCAAGTTAGAAATAGATCAAATTTAATTTTTAAATGTAATAAACTTTTTAAACCCCCCCCAAAAAAAATTCCAGGAGACGGAGGAACTGTTTCGTTGCGAGCGCAAGCCGCACATATTGGTACAGACTCAAATGGACAAATATTGTGTTTGCAGGAATGGTTGAGGGGGAGGGGGTGGGAGAGAAAGATGATGGCACCACTAGGCTGGCAGGCGGGTGCATTAAATAGTGGATGGTTGAATATTCTGGAGGTGTAATTACCTTTGAGATCCAGGATATTCCTCCAGGGGACAGAGGTTGGGTAAAAGCCTTTGAAAAGTTTGTGGAAAGGCCAGACTTGCTGAGCTCAATGGCCTTTTCTCTTTGCATGTTTTCCTGTGGATTTTTTTTCGGTAACATATCGTGCTGCACATTCCACTTGCTGAAAGGATTTTGAAGGGTAAAATTCCTACCACCGGCACTTGTTTAAACATATAGTAAACCGGAGCAGCCTTTAATGTGCAAAATATGGAGCTTTACATCGGGCCTTTTATTTCCCGTTTGACATCTTTTTTAAAAAAAATTATTCTCTGTGAGAACTGCTGATTTTGAAGGGAGATCTGAGAGGGTTTGAGATCAGTCTCTCTCTCTCTCTCTCTCTCTCTCACTCCTCTCTTGCATCCTTCACACCTTGATTTGATTTTTAAAATCAATTAGAATCCTTTCAACTAGCTAACCAGTCAAGGTTAGCATAACTGTACAGCAACCAGAGGATTCACAGTTGGCTTCTCCAGCCCCTTACATTTAACTTTCAATTATCATGGGGTTTTGTGCCTTGACGACCGTTCCAAGAGTCTGTCTCGAGTCCGTTTTCTGACATCGCACGAGTCTGAAAGTAAAAGAATGAGATGGCGAGTGGTTATCTGGTAGTTGGAAAAGGCCAGCTGTACTGTTTGTTTTCTTAGTCAATCAGAGTTAGCACACAACCTGTCCAAAGGTGCCCATCATAATAGCCTTCTGTTATAAGGCAAATTGTGATCCAAATAATGGGACCATGTGTCAATTAATTGGAGTAGTTAAGTATGGAGGGAAGGTTGTACTTTACACTGATTATATGGCATTTGAAGTGTGTGTTGATGTAACAGAAACCCCAAAATTAGACTATTATAGTGATGATTGGAGCTAACTGAATATAATTGCATAGTTATGATACTGTCAGATAAATTCAAAGCAGTTAAGTAAATGCCTGAACATTTGATTGTTCATTAGAGTGGTTACTGTACATGGATTCAATTATTAGCTGTTTTTTTTAGGATTCCAAGGGAAGTATAACCTTGAGAAGACCGCACGAGGAATATTTTTAATCCAGCAAAATTTCACTCAAGGATGTGCGTTTTCTCACCAGCGGGTTCTGTAGAGCAGACGAGATTATGTTTCAATACTTTCCACATGAATCCCTCCTGTGGAAGGCAGGGAGGGTGTTGAGGCAATGTGAGACAGGTAAAGTGAGCTCTCAGTTGAACAGCTGTTATTTAATTCAGTGATCAATGCTTTGTATTTGTAAAGACAAATTGGATGCGATGACACTCATGATTATTTTCTTTGCTACAAAGTGCTTTTAAAAGGCAAAACGGAGGCTTGCGACACAGACTACCAAACTTAATGAGGAGTAAGATTTCACACAGTGCGTGAAGGGGAGACAGAAGGCAATTTTTTTGTTTCAGTAGCTGTCCAAATAAATATTTTATTGATAGCTGTGTGTCTTGCACACCTTTAACTATTGTTCTGCTTCCACCTTTAATACACTCTCCACACTTCATTGGGATGCTGTATTCCCCCTGCGGCAAGGATCATTATAAGGAGAAAGTGTGCATAATAAAACATGATGTGAAGATCACTGCGTTATGAAACCATATTCTTCTGAATAGAAGTGAGCTTGAAAGCTTAACCTTGCGCCGTTCTTTGAGATAAATCCTGGAGTGCTGAATGGGTTAACTTTCTGGAACACATTGTGTGTAACTAAAGAAAGAAATGTTCATTTTTATAAAGCCAAAATCTCACAGTAATTTACGGCGGGTGTGGTGACTGTTTTTGTCATCAAACGTGGCAGCCATTTTATTCAGAGCAAGTTCCCACGCACAGCCGTGAGGTGAATGACTAATTTTACCTGGAAGATTGTCAGCCAGGCCACTGGGAGAGAGAAAAACTTGCTTCTTCTTTTCAAACAGTGCTGTGGGATCTTTAATACCTAGCTGAGATATGGAACCTCACAGGCTCGGCCAGCACTGCATCGGAGCGTCAGATTAGACCGTACCTTGTGCTGCCATTGTTATCTGGAGCAGTGGAAGCGGGGCTCTGGATCATGTCTCTTTGCTTGATCCTGTGTTTTTAAATTGATTTTAAAATGTTTTTAAGGAATCATCTTCTGTCCCAGATTACCTATTGATTTTATATATGAAGAGCTCATTACATAGGCGGCAACTTAAAAAACAACCACTGAACCTTTGCATAAATCCTTTAATTGAATTTACAAAGCCTGTGGCTCTACATTTTTTAATTAAATCCATTTCTTTCAAGTGTTGGTTTTAATTTGCACGTTCTGAAGTAGCTTGTGTCCCAGATAAACTGCCATTGATCCTTATTAAACCTAACCTCTGGGCTTTCTGTGAAAATAAAACGGGGAAATTGAAGCATTCATGCTTTGCTACACTGACTCGCTCCGAGATGACATTCCAAAAAGTAGGAGTGATTTCTAGAAATTAATTGTTAGTTTTATGTGGACACTCTTTTTCCTCTGTGTATAATTGATTACTTAGTTAACTATTAATTGGCCATTAATTTGGTACAGCGGGAGACTCAGAGTGTGTGTGGCTTGGCTCCAGTGTTTAAGCATAGCGAACGGTACAAAAAAATATCTTAGTGAATCGAAAAAACTGGAAGGTAAAGAGGCTGTTGGTGTGAGGATCTGTGGATTTATGGTCAGTGAGGATTAGACTGATTGGAAATCTATTTGCATTTGGAGAACAATGGAGAGTTTTATAATAATACTTACATTTGATAATCCTCGAGGCGTCTCAAAGCGCTTCACGGAATAGACTGTAAAGTGAATTGACTGTTTGATGAGATCCATATGGTGAGCTGAGTGGTGAGCAGGCATTTACCCATTACTAAGGGGAACCACACAAGATGCAGAGACCTATTTTCGCTGCCAACAAGAGTTTTATTGCCTCATGAACAATTCGCCCTCCTGCCCACAGGACTGTACCGAATTCAGGGATTATTATTGTTGCCTCGGTTGATCCTTAAGGCAGCAGAGAGAAAATCAGCAATGAATTCATGTAAAATTGGAACTGCCTGATTTTTCTTTTCTACTTTCTTTTCCCTTGTGTTGTGATATCTGTGTTTCTAATGCACACCAGTATGCCTCTGTCTGGTACCCACTGAGGTGTCCCACATAGTTGCCTTCACTTGTGTTGAGTTGATTTGCAATCCTTTAGTGTCATTCCAGACAGCCAGAGGAAATCCCCTACTGTTTGATTCCCTTAACCCTTTACACTGCTGTTCGAGCCAGGACGCCATATGTTTAGCTTGACAAACGCTATGACAAACGCTTCAAGATCTAAGCCCTTCCGCCGGTAGATTGCGTTTGCTGCAAAAGCTGCCGTTGCAAATACGCACGGCTCCCAACCGATGTGGAGGTGCCGTTTCTGGAGCTTTCGCCCGCCCATTTTTATCGAGCAAACTTTTCAAAGGATAATATTTCGCTCGGGTCTTGGCTGAGCCACCATCTGTTAGTGGTCAAGTTCGGCCTCGCTGCTATGAAATGTGAGTCGCTTAAAAAAGGAACGTCTTGCTGGAAATGTAGATAGAAGTCAACAACCTGCCCGCCCGTAAGGGTTATGTTTTTTACTGCGTCTATTACTTTACGTTGAGCTTCTGATACGGTGGGGGGGATTAATTTGGTGGAGCCCTGGAATGTATTGGTTCGAGCGCTCGCCTCACGAGCGAGAGGACCTGGGTTCGATTCACGGTCAGGGCGAGTTTCCTTACTCTACGCAGCTCTGTTTAACCAGCAGTAATTAGGAACCCGATTAGTTAGTCGATTGGCAGATCACTTTTCCAGGGGTAAAAATGCCTTGAAAAAAAATGTAGTCACTCAATCCACGACTGTTTGTGGGACAATGCTGTGTGCAATTGGCTGCCACGTTTCACCCACAAAATCTGCACTAATTCACTTTACAGTATATTCTGTCAAGCACTTTGAGACTCTCGAAGACTTGTGATAAGATGCCATATCAAATGAAAGGATTCTTATTATCATTTCTAGCATCCGTATAGCAAGGAAGGAAGTGGCTTAATTCCATACAGATATAGACTGCCAAACTAACAGAAGCATATTTTATTGTGTGTGTGACACGCGGTGTCAGTTTTGACACTCTTTCCTAAACCGTTAAACATATTTGAAACGGGTCGCATTGCTTCTGCGACAATTTGCATATGGAATTCATTGCGTGTTTACACACAAACCCGCTCGCTCGCTCGCACGTTTCCTGACAACATGTTAGAGTTACGCCAATCTGGGTTAATTCTGCTAAACGGCGCGGTAAGTTATTGCAACAAGCAATTTTNCCTTTGTAAATTGGGAGGAAGAGATGTTTCACAGCAGTGGGAGAGTCGCACCAGATACAAACTACCACTGTCGAGTGAAGGACATCTGCTCGCAAATGAGTGATTGTGCTTTTGATTCGGAGCAGCACCTCCACTTCAACGCTGGCTTTCGATGAAAGGAACAGATTGCTGTTGTACTGCTTTTGTGAAGATTCCACGACCCAGCATGTGCCTCATACATTATTGAGGGAAAATCCACTTACACTCTAGGCTTGCTATGGTTATTTGCCAACTTACTCAGGGTGTCAGCCAGGGTGGATTGCCTTTGGAAGACAAAGGCCGTCTCAAGATCAACCTGATAAATTATTCAGCGCCTGTAATTATCAGCGAACAAGTTTATTAAAGTTCGCTGTTCCGTTCAGAGCTTTGGCTTTTTAGAAGTGAAAAGGTGAAACGAAATAGAGGAACCCGCAGTTATAAGGGTTGTACCGTTTAGCATCACTTACTCTTAGGCAATCGGCAAAAGGCAAGAAAAATAGCATTTTTAAGAATTGTTAATTAAAGAGCTGTAGAGAACTGCTCACTATCAGTGAGTTTCATTATAGATAGTAAATACAGTGAGGATTTATCCTTACCCCGTTCCTCTGAAAGGGCAACCGAGAATGAAACCTGTTCCTATATACTGATTGCCTAAAGAGTGTCACTTCTCTGTGGTTCCTTAAAGCCTCGTATATTCTTATTTTGGCATGTGACTGGTTTAAAATGCACAAAGTCAATTTGTCTCATTTGAAGCTTCATCTCAAGATCATTACTGCGATATCTCCTCCGAGTTACCCACTGTGAGACCTCTCCTCAGCGATTGCTGATATGATCAGACGTACCAGAAGTTAAAGCAGCACAAAACAGTCTTATTCCTTTATGCAAAAAAGGATTCACTGGCTGCTGCAACACACAAACACCACACACACTCGCACGTAAATTCTTGGCAGGTTCATTGTTTGTTGCGACCTACAGTGTGTTTTACCTACTGTTTGTGCCACCAAGTTAACCCTATCCTTACTTTGCTATTTTGTGTTGGCATTGACTGTCTTGGCTCCCAGCATAAGTGGCAGCTCTGCATATTTTCTAGTTGCATGTGAACCAAAATACCCCCCAGATTCCTGATGTTTGTTATAGGCTATTAAACTTGCACTTGATAGATTTGTGTTTGGTGGTTTACGGGTCTCAAGTGACAGAGTTGGCACTAGATTGAAACTCTGTTCCTGCTACGCTGCTTACACTTTCTTTCCAGCTCCTCTCTGTCTCCCTGCCTGATCTGTTCCTCTCCTGCATGCATCTGGCTGTCTTCTGGTCCTGTTCCCTGCTCAGTCTCACTGTTCTGTTCATTCCTCCTTGGCTCCTCTTGCTCCCTGCTGCTTTCTGTTCCTGTTGTGCCTGGGTAACACTGCGCTCGCCGTGGCAAATCGCCATAAAAAGAGCAACTTGATTCAGGATCTCGCAGGGCTATCGAGGTGCCAATTGTGCTGGAGCCCAACTGTTCCACGCCGCTTGGCACCAGGCACAATCGCTCCGGTATAAAGCCAGCGATTCATCATCACTCAGACATGGGACCCTGAAGTTCATATTAATAATAATATAACAATCCTCGCATCCGATGCATCGCTTGGAATGTCAGAGCGTCTCCAAAAGCTTTGCAGGTATTTGCTGTCAAGCACAGGGATTGTGTATTTGCAGGCAAATCCGACAGCCATTTTGCGCACAGCAAAGTTCCACAAACAACTATGAAGTGACTCCCAGTAATAAGCACCAGTCCGACAGTATCAGTGGCAGCCACGACTTGGGCCTCTTACACGTTTAGTGCTAATTGTGCTGCAAGGTTCACAATCTATAAAAATTCGGTGAGTGTGCAAGGACGCACAGATGTTAAGAGGTTTGTTAAAAAAAAACCTACGTGTAAACCGAGTGAAACTTGATTCCTGGGAAGGTTCCAGGTTGGAAGATGTTTTTTTTTTTGGGTGGGGGGAAGGGGGTGGGAAAACAGATACGTTTCTTGGTGATGATTTTCCCCCCGAGCCAGAATTCGATTAGGGAGGGATTGCGTCCTCGGCAACCGGCTGTGAGGGTTTTTTTGAGGCGCGAAGCTACATAAGGATTTCCGTTAGGTGAAATGCTGCGTGGTGTTGAGCTCAGTACATTTTACACAGTAGCCACTGGGAGGCATAGTGGATTTAATTGTCATAGACGTTCTCTGTGAGCAGATCAGAATCTCTTCGATACCTTGGCTCAATATATCGTCATTTAATACAATCCGACCCCAAGTTGCTTCCAAATAAAATCAAGGGAGTTAAATAAAATGAAACAAGCCCTTGCCATTGTTCGTAATTCGGTCACTCAGTCCACGACTGTTTGTGGGGGACTGCTGTAACGCAATTGCCATGTTTCGCTCAGATAAATAATCAATTAATCATTGTGATAATCATTGTTATCAATGATAAGGTGCTATATCAGATGCAAGGATTATTATTATTTATTTATTTGCTCACAATTCACTTGATGGCATATCCTGTGAAGCACTTTGAGACGTTTCAACGATGTGATAAGGCGCTACATCAAATGTCCAGGATTATTATTATTATTAGGAAATTAATGTTGAAGCCAATTGAATTGTTTCTTTTTAATGTTAATTTTTAATGTTCACACAGTTGGGACGTCCTCCCGACGTGAAAGGCGCTATACAAATGTAATTTTGTTGTTGTTGTTGTTGCCTCCTGCCCATTAAAATGTTCCTGACAGAAGGCACGCAATCAAACCAGAGGAAAAAAAACCTGAGCTGCTTCATCACATGTTACCAGTATTTGAGCTGGTCAAAAGATTAAATATCCTCGATAAAAGCTGTGGTCGTGTCAGGTCTGTCTGCAGTTTTATTCAGAGAGAAAGCCAGGAGAAAGTGTGTAACGTTCAGTGCTAATGATCAGCTCGCTGAATCCAGCTTCACCCATTTGCTTTTTATGCCGGTTCGAAGCTTCAATCAGATACGAGTTGCCAATAAAGTTTATTGTTGCATGGCTTAGTGTCAATATCACCAGCCACAGCACCTGCCCACTGTGCCTCTAATTAAAATGCCACCCAGAGGCCTGAACAAGCATCAGAATTTGATGGCTGATTGATTTTGAGTTCATCTGGACAGTTGCCCTCCACTGTTTTCTGATGTTAATGGCAGCCTTGTGATGGCTTTTGTCAAGTGGTTAGTCGAGGCCAGCCAGCGCTGGCTCGATCTGATATTGAACACCATTCTGGAATTATAATAAACAACTCCTTTTCTATTTTGCCCGTCGCCGCGATTGGTTTCACTGCCCACCCCCCCCCCCCTTATCATTATCTCTCGATTACCTGCTGGGTTTTCAGGCAGACCTTTCTTCTCCTTTTCTACCCCCGAGCCGGACAAAGTGTAAAGAATAATAACAATTATCCTTGTATTTGACATAGTGCCTAATCAAGTCTTCGAGACGTCTCAAAGCGCTTCACAGGATTGACGTTATATTTTGTGGGCGAAACGCGGGACACAAAATATACTCGTTGGTAGCTTCTGATGTTTAATTATCTTCCCGTTGTGAGAAAGGTCTTGTGTCGGGGTTTAATTTGTAGCAAAGGAGCGATTCCTGGATGCATCTCTGCTGCAAATGCAACTCCGAGGGAATCGAACCCCAGATTGAATTCCAAGAAAATCGACCGTCATCCCATCCGCACTTTATCACCTACAAATCCTTTCACCAACCTCGCAAAATGCCAGCGTTACCCAGGCCGCCTCTGAGCTCATTTGTGTCTCTTTCAAGTTCGCACTAGTAAAAGGGTGCAATGCTCTATCACTGAGTTTCTCTGCGTGCTAAAGATCAGCTTGTATTTGCCTTTCCCTGCACCGTGCGCTGTTCTGGCTGCGTTCACCCTGTAGTCTCGGTTTTAATGGCATTGATTGGCACGGGATGAAGGGTGAAGTCTCCCTTTTTAGAAACACAAGCCGGTCCGCAGGCACACTCGCACAATGTGGTTGCCATCACCTGAAAGGAGCGAGACAAGCCTTTCACTCAAACACCGGCCCAGATGGGAGATCTCTGCTGGAGCCTGTGAGACTGATAGATGTTGTACACACTCCAGTACAAACACTGGGCTAATATAAAAGGCGGATGTATAACATTACGTACAGGGCTTGGCACACTCTCAGCATAACATCACTTAACCCAGTTATCCTCCTTTTTGTGTTTTCTGTCCACCTTTTCTGCAGTTTCCGTTTTAACCAAATAACGTCTGGGAAACAGTTGTCATTGTCTTGTGTTAATTTTCTTTTGATTTTTGCCTTATTGATTCTAATTGAATAGATTGTGCGTGCTATTACACACATACACATACACACACACACGCTGTCATTGATCTTAGCCCCAACATTGCCTGTTCTCCTCAGTTCCCACTCACCAGATCCAGAGGATTGAATTTAGAAATCGGGTATAACTTCTTGATGGGATTAAAAAAATTAAATTACAGCCATTCATTCGGGAGGCCGCTCCTGGACACCTGAGCAAATCATACCAATTCACAGGATATTGGTCCCAATCCACATTTTGAAATGTAGTTCCTACAGATGTCTAAGAATTTTAATGGGGTACTTTATCAAGAAATATGGTGAATTAGATCCAGTGTATAAGAGTTTTTTTTGGTAAAGTTCCTGTAAAGTTAAGTTTCTCCAGTTTGTATCCCTGCTTCTTTGTGGGTTTCTAAACTCTTTGCACTATCGCAGGTCTCATTGGATGAGCTGCCCACGTAAGAGTGAGTTCTTGATCATCTCTCATATATCAGGGTAGCTTCCATTGCTGCCCTCAATTCAAAAGGTCAAGCCTTCCAGCGCAGTTTATTTCCAGTTGCCTCAGTCCAACTTGAGCTTCTGCCGTAGCGCCACCAATAAACCATTGACTCAAAGAGACGCAGAAGATGTGGGAATAATACCCTGAGAGAAGAGACAGCGATGGAAGTGGTCTGCAGCTGTCTTCATGCTTCACCGGCTTCCCTGACCTTTTGGGTGCTTTTATAATTGATGCTTTGTGCTCCAGTCAATAACTGGTCCTTGGAACCAGGGAACATTGCCTGGGTTTATTCACACTCTGTGTTGCTATCAGCCTTTTCTCTCTTAAGGCGGGAGATTCTCAAACCTGGCGATAAATGGCCGAATTTAACTTTCTTCAAAGATGAGAAAGTAGGTAAGAGGTGAGAATCCCTGATGATATTCGCCTTATTACTTCTGGAATCAGGGAATTGTCAGCGCAGCCCAGTCGGGAGCACTTTTGCCTCTGGGTCAGAAGATTGTGGCTTTCCGACTCATGTCAGGATAATAATAACAACAACTTGCATTTATATGGCGCCCTTCACACAAGGTAGTGACCTGGAGTGCTTGACCATAAGATTGGGGTCCCAGGTTGACCCTCCAATATTGGGAGGGACGCTTCTTTGTCGAAAATATCTTCCTTGGGAGGAGAAAACATGATCCTGAGGTTCTGTCTTTCTGTTAAGGCAAATGTTAGATATCCCATGACTCTATTCCGAAAGAGGAGGGAGTTTCTCCCAGTGCCCTGGCCAGCATTCCTCTAGATTAAATGGTCGCTGACTCTGTTGATGTGTGCAAATTGGCTGCACACAAGTCCACCGTCACTTCAGTTGGCAGCAATTAACCTGCAAAGTGTCTCGACATATTTTGACACGGCAGAGAGTATTGTTATACGACAATTACGTGATCGTGTAAAATGTATCCAAGAGGTCAATGAGGACCAATTTTTTTTCTTTTTGAAAAAAACATTTTTATTTAAAGCATTATTTTTCTTCCCTCTCGGTTTTGAACCTCGTCACCTGCCCCCAACGCCTCCATCCAGAAAGGTGGACTTGCCTTGCGAACCTTCGGCAGTGCTGAAGCTGGCCACTAGGAGGCATATGTGAGCAGTTAAGCTTAGCCCACAGTTCTCTGCTCCGTGTGGCGCAGTGTTTGGCTTCTGCACGGAAACCTTCTACCAATGGCCCGGCTAAGATTGGTAACTTGGCTCGCGGGGACAGGAACGTGACTCTTACCATCCTTCGCCCCCTTCAGCACGCCACGCGTAAAGTCATTTCAAACTGAATGGTTCCACTAAGCGGTTCTCCATTTGGCCTTTGAGAAATGCCGTTGACTGTGAAATATTTCGAGGAATGGATAGGAGGAAGGAGTTACAAGACATCGTTACAATGAAGAGATAAAGCCATAAACCATGAGAGAGGGGAATTCAACACGGTTTATGGGAGCTATCTAAAGCTTGGGATTGTATTACTGCCCTTAGCAGTCACTTCCACATCTGGGACTTTAAATATATTTTGGATTTTTATTCACGGAGGTTTTCAGAGTTGCCATTGTGGAGTTATCTCAACTTACATTATGAGCAACGTGACTCAGACATGTGCAGGATATTGCTCACATGACTGAGTCACTGTGGGGAAAGGGCAGAGGAATGGGACTAAATAAACGCATGAAAAAAATAATCCTTGCAATTGATATGTTGCCTTATCATGTTGTCAAAATGTCTCAACTTGGAGTTTTACTGTGAAGGATTTTACTGTGAAGTGTAGTGACTGGACTTATAGGCGGATGCCGGAGCCCATTTGCACACAGCGATGTCCTACAAGCAACCATGAAGTGTATGACCAATTTTATCTGGGTGGGAGAAACACCCTTCTCTACTGGAATCGTGCCATGGGATCCTTAATGCCCACCTACACAGGCAGAACAGTTTAAACGTCTTATGGAGAGTTCTCCCAGCACTGCATTGGAGTGTCAGCCTAGACTGTGAGGTCAAAGCCACCATGTGAGACAAAGTCACAGAGGTGTTTCCCCCTATGTGAAGAACGCTGTATAAATGCAAGTTGTTGTTGACTGATATTATTGGTATTATTAACTATGAGCAACTGGCTGTAGCGTTTCGCCCACAAAATACAGTCACTCCACTTTCCAGTATATCCCCTGAAGCGCTTTGAGACATCTCGACGACATGATAAGGCGCTATATCACATACAAGGATTATTCCAGGCAGGGGACGAAACCTTGGGCAAGTTTCCTTACTCCACACACCTAATAATAATCCCTCCAAAACCAAAAACAATAATAAATTGGTCATTTTCAATCTACGACTGTTTGTGGGACGTTGCTGTGCGCAATTGGCTGCCGCGTTCGCCCACAAATATACAGTCAATTCACTTTACAGTGTGTGTTCTGTGACGCGCTTTGGGACGTCCTCCCGACCTGAAAAGCGCTATATCAAATGCAAGGATTATTATTATTATTATTGACGTATACCTGTACCTGAGTGTGTCGCAGTTGGTCGACTGAGTGAAGCAATGGGACCCACCCTCCTTCGGAAGCTGTTACCTGTCTCTCAGATCTCTCCTAGATGCTGCGTATTGCTGCTGAGAAATGGCCAGATTGGGTAGGAGCGATATTCCTGTTTTTATTAATATTTTATCAGCTGTGAGAGGTAATGGGATTCTTTAGCAACACAAATAAGTAATTGAGCAGATGATGCCTTTTGACTGCAAGCGCGGGTGGGGGCGGGCAATGCAATGCAGAGGTTAACGGGTACCCCTTTATCGAGAAACCGATTAATTTATATTCCGTGTAAAACAAAAGAAAGTATTCTTTTTTTTCTCAAAAAAAAAATCATTATCCTCTCTGGTTCTTGCTGGCTCCCATGATATGGAAATAACTACCACACTTCCCCTCTCCATCAGTCCACTCCAACAGCACGCTCAAATGTGTTTGTAAGAGAAACCTGTCATTCCTGTTCTCACAGGGCTCTTGCATTATTGATGAACAACACTGTATAGAGATCAAGGTGGAAAGCTCTGATTTCTTCTTCCTGGATTCAGCTTGCATCTTTTCACATCTAGTTTGAAAGTAAATGGTTCCAGCAAAGCATCACTGCAAGGATTCCCGGGGCTCATGCTGGAGATTTTTTGGGGCGCGCATCAGCCGGTGCCTGTCGCCTTCGGAAACCCGTCACCGTGCTTAAGAGTACCCAACTCTGGTTGAGAGTTCCCCGTGTGCACACCCACCCAAACATGGGAACGTCCTTGGGTCTGGAATGGCTTGGAGGGATGCACTCTGCTTACCCAATGCTGGAGAGTATTAGGCGCTGGTTGGCAAGAGCCAAGGCTTGGGGAAGGGGGGGCATTGGAGTGTGTGTTGGGGTAACTGCTGGAGTTTAACCAGCTAAGCAACAACAACAAAATTACATTGGTAAAGGGCACATTGCACATCAACAGTTATCGATCGTGACTGCCCAACTACAACCCATCACTGGACGCAGTAAGCACTAGTCTGTAGCGCGCAGATCAGTAATAATCCTCACACTAGATATAGTGCCTAACGACTTTGAAACGTCTCGACGCGCTTCACAGTAATCGTCAGACCTGCACTGCAAAGCCTCAGTCTGTGCATTGGCCCGGGCTGGCTCGTGGGTGTTTAAAACAATATTTGGATCTATTTTCTCAGTCGCTCGTGTGGGTGAAACACCTCGCCTCGGCCTCCTGTGTCTTCTTAAGCAGGTGAATCACTCCGGGACCCGAGCCCTGTGTGAAGGACGCTGTATAAATGCAAGTAGTCGTTGTCGAACTGGTGTTCATTTTTTGCGCTGTTTCTAGCTGGGGATTTTCAGTCCCATTGAGTGAGGCAGGGCAGGGCAGGCAGGGAGGGAGGATCACCCCACGCTTTTGTGTATAAGACCTCTAACTTTGTTGTTTTATCAGCACGTGACACCAGCCATGCAGTTGAAGAGGAGCTGACAGTTCTGATGACCTTAAGCTACCTTTCCCTGGCTTATGCCCTTCTGTTAAACCAAATAAATGTGCTCTGAACACTAAATAATGTTGGCACTTTCCCCTCATTTACTGCAGAGTCTGCACTTCACCCACGAGTCAGCTGCAAAGAATTTTCATCTCTTAACCCTTTCACTGACGTACGCATGCCTATTTATTGATTACGCAGTGTGCCATCTGTTATAACGCAGCCTGAACTATTCTAGTAATGAACCACAGGTTAGCACCCTGTAAACTGAGGCGACTGTGTGACAATCATTAGTCCTTCTTTTAGGGTGTCATCACACACAGTGTATGGTGGATGTTAATGTTCTCAACGACAGCCACCTCTTCTGCTAGAAACTTAAGTGTCCGGGCCACAATCCCACTTACCCTCCCCCCCAAAATAAAATAGTCCATTCACTTGATGGCTGTTTGTGGGATGTTGGTGTGTGCAAATTGGCTGCCTTGTTCACCTCCAAAATACCGTTGCTGCACTTGCTGTACAATATACCCTTTGAAGGGCTTTGAGATGTCCTCCCGACATGAAAGGCGCTATGTCAAATGTAAGGATTATTATTGCTGAGAATAGGAGAATGGAATAAAGGCTGCTCCTTCAACTCTTCATGTTATTTTAAATGAAGTGCACGGGAGTGATTTCCGTGTTGGAGTTTAGGTGATGGTGACAAAACATTTGAGCATCGGATTGAGATTACTTTCCTTGGTGTCCATTATTCTCTCTCGCTCTCCCTTTCTCTACATTTGTATGAAACATATAATCGATTATGGTCAGTGCAGGAACCCAAAGCTTGATAAAGATGAACGTCGGCTGAATAGAATTATACAGGGTTTCACCATAAATGGGCTTTGAGCGAACACGCAAATGCAGTATAATAAGCACTACAACAGAACTGCTTCAAACATTCAGTCCCAACAGCAGAAGTGAATTTGGTGCCAAAATTAAAGGGCAGGTGTTGTGTATGGAGTTGGTTTGCACGCAGAGAACATGGATAATGTGCAGATTACGAGGCCTGCATATTACTTTTTTTGCCTTGGATAATATTGACGTTTGTGCCACTTCGACTACTGTATAATTGCACTTTTTTGTGGTTCTCATAAATAAATGCATCTACTGGTCGCATAATAGCCGCCTTGGGGATTTCCGCACATTTTGAATGGGTTAAAATGCAAAATGGACGAAGAACGAAATCGGGGAACGAAAATTCCCCGGAATCAATCATACACGGAGAAATAAGCAGACGATCTATCTGACTGTTCGCAAAGTGTGCAACGGGTGTAAATAGGAGCACCGGTATGCTGTACGGACACAGATCTGCACCAGCAGATGTCCTGTGATCCACGTCATGGTGCCTGCAGGATTTGCACTTCACGAATCCTTCTGGGAATATCGTAAATATCTACGGTGGCGCCTGTGGTCACCTTCCCCCCCCCCCCTCCTCCCCCCCCCGGCTCAACATCGTGCTCCGCCATTGTCAAGCGCTCTGGGACGCTATATAAATGCAAGTTGTTTTTGTTGCTGCACGCGAACATGAAAAATCCTCCTGGACGGAGTCAGTGCCGTTGTTTTGTTGACTTTTTTTTAAGAAAAAAGATTCATAGTGCTGTCCGGGATAAATGCCAGATTGAAAGCGTGTTCTCCCCGTGTAAAATTCATATGTTGTGAAAGGTAGATTAATGTACTGTGCAAAAGGCTCAGTAGATTTTAATCACTTTGCTGGCACAGTGGATGCTTATTGAAAAGATTTCATGGTATTGTGATCTGCTTAGTTTTAAAGTTCACTTTAGTTTGCTGCGCAGGTTTAATTTATTCTGATTGTATTGAATAATCTCATAAAACGTTCCTTGTGCAATTTGTTTCCTGAATGTCTGCTGTGGAATAATAATAATAATAATAATAATCCTTGCATTTGATATAGCGCCTGATCACACCTTCGAAACATCACAAAGCTCTTCACAGAATATACTTTAAAGTGAACTGACTGTGTATTTTGTGGGTCAAACAAATCACACTCGGATGTTATTAAAAAAAAATCCCGTGAAAAAAGTACAGCTTGGAACTAAACCTGGATTGGTACTGGGGGAGGTTTAGAGAACTGTGGTTTGGGCTGTTTTTAATTGGCCAATAAACTAATAATAAATAATAAAATAATAATCCTTTCATTTGTTGTAGCACTTTATCAGGTCATCAAATGTCTCAAAGCGCTTCACGTGTTTCTATTGTAAAGTGTAGTGACTGTGCACTTTGTAAGCGAACGCAGCAGCCAATTTGTGCACGGCAATGTCACACAAATGGCCATGATGTGAATAGATGATTTTATCTGGAGCAATGATAGTCAGAGCACTGGAAGAAACTCCCTCCTCTTTTCGAACAATGCCATGGGATCTTTAACCTTCACTTGAACAGGCAGACGGGACCTTGGTTTAATGTCTCATTGGAAGGAAAAGGTCGCAGATCGGTAAGCCAATCTTCGCGAAAGTGTTGTGCCATCGCTTCCGATAACCAGTGTATTTATTATAGGTGATAAATAAGACTTTTTGTTTAGAAACGGGATCTTCCACGCAATAAAGGCCAGTGAGTGAACGTACATGGTTCTGCTCAATAACGCAATGTGGTGCCTCACTCTCGGTACCTAGATGAGTATTAATGACATCAGAACGAATCCTTAATGAATGGTTACTTTCAACCAGCTCACCACAGCAATGCCTCAAATCTTTCGCTCAAATCATCTCATTGAAATCGGCAGCTTTGATCTCAGCCCAACGCAGGGATTTGCTGGCTGCTGGCTGCTGTCCTGGTTTGTAGTGCTGGAAGTGTTCACAAAGAATCATTCTGATGGCCTGATGGGGAAAAAAACAGTTTTGCATCAATGTGTTTGAACGTCACACAGATTAGTCATTGTGCTTTGAATGTGTGCGGTTTTCCAAGTATTAGTAACTTTGTGCAGTGTAGAATACTGGAGTTTACTTTGTATTTACTGTGACATTATCTGTTTAGGAGCTGGTTTTACAGAAGAGGAAACAAAAGTCTGTTTTCATCCTGAATAGTCTGTCTGCCGCTATAAACAGAGTTATGTATTCTCAATTAATATCAGCTAAACCAGCGTTTATACCAGAATACAGTGAAGGTTGTGTTCCATGTGGATGACCACCATGGATAGGCAAGGCTGGGTATCTATACCAGAGACAGGTTTATTGAAGGGTGAAGTGCATTTCTCCTTTAACCTTCACCATACTACTCATTGAGTATTTATTCAGGAGAGAAGAATGTCAGATTTGTATAATATATTGAGTTACTTAGCCAGCCCTGTCGACGGTAAATTAACAATGAAATGTAGCCGATAAACACTTTGCCATTTCTCCTACAGTTACAAGCTATGAATCTGAAATTATTTTACCTGACAGCTCGGATTAAACATTCAAATCATTTTATAATGACTAGGTTCTTCTTACAAGTTTTTTTTTTCCTTAACCCCCCCCCCACCCCTCAAAAAAAAAATGATTCTGTAGTTGAAGCGATTACTTCTGACTACAGAGGCAGTGACAGTATAACCTCTGTGGTAAAACAGACAGCAGAAATCTGCATGTTAATAGGTTTGGTATGAGTCATAAATACATTCACATCATGTTTGAAATGTGCAGCTTATTTTAATGTGAATTCTGCATTGCATTCAAATTGATTGAATCTTGCTCGCCATGTTAATCTTTTTGTTCAACTTACTTTCATCCGAATGCTTTTAGCTGAGGACCAATGGAGGCAAGCTTTCCTCTTCTCTGCAGTAATGTCATTTCCCACCCCCCCCCACCGCCCTCTGCCTCCTAATCTCTTCATCAAGGCTTCTCTGAAACTCATGATACATAGTTCACTGGTGTTCATACCCTCCATTAATCACTGCATCTCACTTCAGCTTATCTACTTTTTAGCCATCTGTTAAAGCAGTCACTCAATATTGGCAGGAATCTGGGAGCTTTCCAGACACATGATTGAAGTGGCATTGTTTGGTAGACAAGATTTTCTTAATCAATAGAGAGTCTTACCAAATTACACTATACATGAAAAATGAAGCTTCACCATGTCCAATCTAAGCCAATAAGTGCACACAGTTTGTTGCAGACACACATAAATCAGGCACTCGGATGCAAAGTGGAATGTAACGTCATAGTGTTTGTGTTCCACAGGTAGAAAGATTCAAACGCGACATTTTTTTACGTTGCCTTTTGGACATTGAAGAGATCCCCGCGACATGATTAGAAGAGAGAAAGGGGTTTTCACCCGGTAACCTGGCCAACAGTCCTTAGTCCAGATTAATCAGGCCATTCACCTCATGCACCTCACAGTATTGGCTGCAGTTTTTGTCCGCAAAACACATTATCGAGAACACTTGCCAACAATTAGCGTGAAGCTCTTTGAGACGTTTGTGCACACGCTACAAAACATGCAAGTTCTTTCTCTAACTTTGTTGTTTGAGAGAGGAGTGGGGAGAGGGGGGATTGGCGGGGTGGTTTCACCTGACTCCAGCCTTTGATTAACTTGCTTCCTTGTTCCTTGACAAACCGGTTAGAATTCCTGGGAATAGAGTTGCGATGAAAAAAAACATTTCAGTGCCTGCAGCCAATGGTCTGGTGTAATCCTAGCTATTAATCATAGGGAGTACGTTATTTACTGAGGTTCATTCATTGTTCCATACAGGTACCTAGAGGGTCAATTAGAGACTTCAGACAAGATTTTTCAAAGACACAGGAGGGTCAATTAGACCCGGCGTAATTTTTTTTCAGCCAAAGCACTGATTGCGATAGACATGCAACAGATGCCGTTGCGCAGTTGTGGCCATAAACTGCAAGGCCATTTGTTTGTTCGATGCGATTCTGTGTGGATAGGGGTATGGTACTGTGCTCTTGTCAGTCACTGGTCCAGATGAGGAGAGCTTTATCATCACCACCCAACTGCAGGAGAGGAGGGAGCAGTGTTCCCTTTGGGTCGGGGCATGCTGTGCGAATGGGAAGCTTTGATGATGGACTGTTCTGCTCCCCTCACAGAGGGAGATCATCGATCTCTGGCAATGTCCTGGGTGCTCTTCCACCGGTCCCATCTGCTCAGCAAACCCCCCCGCCCCCTTGGCTTTTCTGAGGCTCGAAGCAAACATACTTATTTTTTTTAAAAATGAGTAGAATACGAGCAGATTCAACCCCCCATCACCCCCACAACTCCCCCCACCACCTCCTACAGCAGATTTCTTTTTTTATTTCATACTATTTTCTTCCAGTGTTTAGGTAAATAATTGCAGCTGTCAGAGGTGTCCTATGTTGAACCGTTTCACCAGCACAAGCTGAGATGCACTGCGGGTTTTGAGCAAAATGCCTCCAGGATAGTATTATCCTATATTAAGTCTGAGCTGCTATTTTTATCTTCGTATAATCAATAAAATGTCTCCTGTGTGTTCCTTTCTGAGAAGGAACCACATTGAACGAGTGCTATTAGGCACAGACTTTTAATAGCTTTTTTTTAAAATAGAAAAAAAATCCTGAACGGAAGTTTACAATAGGAAATTGGGGTGAGTTTGGATCATTTTAATCTGAATTAACTTGCTCCGTTTGAACCGCTAATGCAGTCAGCCACAAAGCAATTGAATCCTTTTGGGACAATGTGTCATGCCTTACTTTGGCCTTATGACTATATAGGCAATGTGCAGCTAAATCTGTGATGGTCATCTTAAAAAAAAAACAAGCTGCTCAATGAGAGGGTAATAATAATAATAATAATAATCCTTGCATTTGATATAGCGCTTTTCACGTCAGGAGGACGTCCCAAAGCGCTTCACAGAACACACTGTAAAGTGAATTGACTGTATATTTGTGGGCGAACGCGGCAGCCAATTGCGCACAGCAATGTCCCACAAACAGTCATAGATTGAAAATGACCAATTTAATTATTGTTTTTGGTTTTGGAGGGATTATTATTAGGCGTGTGGAGTAAGGGAACTTGCCCAAGGTTTCGCCCTGACTGGAATTGAACTCAGGTCTCTCACTTGCAAAGCGAGTGCTCTCACCACTGAGCTACAGGACTCCACAGGGTAAACTGCTACACCCATTGCCTGTCGACATTTGTACCAGTTATTGTACAAATGCAATGATTATCCTTGTATTTTGGGGGCATTGAATAATGGCAGCTCAGTGATTAGTGATTTTGTTTAATATTTAGAGCAGAGACGAAGACCTTATAGTCAATCAACCACCACGGGTGATCAGGGCTGAAAGATATGGTTTAATCTACGAGTGGTCTTCTATCAGCCAGATTTCCCATTGCCCAGTGCACTCACTGGCAGATATGTGGGTATGTGTATATCAGGTTAGAGACATTTCAAAAAGGGAATTAATTAAGTGCTTGAGGAAATGTAATGTTAAAGGGAATGGGGAACTAGCAGAGGAATGGGATTAGAGGCAATAGCTTCAAGGGGGAAACTGGTATGGGAGGGCCAACATTCAGGAGCTTGGGAGGAACAAGAGCGGAAAGTTTAAGTAATTTCAATAAAATGAAGGAGTGTGCTTGGTTTCATATGAAAGTGGTTATGGAACTTTGAAATTTCCTGGTGCAAATTGGCTGCCATGTTTGTCATTTTCAGAGACATTTGATACGAAGGAAATGCAGAGTGGGTTACGGTGAATTTCTGATGTGTATTTTCTGAGATTAGATTGCATCGGAAGCCGTGACCAGCCCCGCTACTGAGTTTCGAATGCTGGCAAGTTGCTTTTAACACATATCAGTCAATCTTCACTCTTAACAGTGGAGCTCAGTTTTAATCTCCGTGTGGTATTAAATGTGCTGAAGTTTGCCTTTTTCTTAAGTGGTCATTAATGGCTTAAGAAGAACATGAACTCCAAAAATCAGGCTGGTTCCATCCATAGATGATCTGGAGACTTCACTGCTTAGTTTTCATCGGGTTTTACCAGGTTGGTTTGTGGCAGCCCGACTGAGTGCAAAACAATTGCATTCCCGACCAATATTAACTTTGAATTAATTTGGATACACAATCTGGATTGAATGCTGTTCAGATTTGATCTGAATCAATAGTTCTTGTGCCAATGGGGCTTTTGATGTATTTATTCAGCACTGCTGAGTGTTGTGGAATTGATTAGCGGAAACTTGTTTTCATTTTGAGAGATAAACTGCGTTCCTTAATTACTTTTGCATCCCAGTGAACCTTCCAGAGCTCGCTGAGATCTGCATTGTGTTTCTTTATGAATATGCTAGGGACTACCTTGTATGTGTACATAGCTTCGAAATTAAACCTAGAAACCAAAACGTTATTAAAATATTCCACACAAAGATAGCAATGATTTAGTGCGACGATGACCAACATACTTACAATTTACACATTTACAAACAGGAATAAGGTTTGTTTGCAATGAGAATTACTGATTGATGTGAACGTGTTTGTTTTTAAAAAAATGCTTTACTGAATTTGCGATAACACACGTGGGACTGGACAGAACCTCCCAGTGTTTGGTTCTGACTTAGTTTTTACCCTAAAAATATTTGCCCCATTCAACTGCGCTCGAATTGTAGGCAACAGTTCTAATTTTACTGAAATTTGGGCCTATGTGTTGGTGTGGAATATGAAGTGTTCTGATGTTGTTGAAGTTATGCATTTGTCCTGTTTTTAAAATGATCTTTATTTAACCCAAAGCCTTTACTGCACTTATGTATAATATAATTCATTGGTTGCAGGGGAGAAGACAGGAGAAAATAGTAGAATCTTTCCTTGTGAGTTTAAGTGCGTTGGTTAGTGTCCAACATGGGTAGATTGCGGGACCTCTGTGTTTGATGGACTGAATGCCCTTCTGTCAGTCTGTGCTTTATGTACATGAATCCATGGCTGGAGCTGTACATATACACAGAGCTGATTTGTTACAGACACTTGTTGAGCTTGACTTAACGTAATGAAGACCTTGACGTGGATTGCCAACAGGGCTTCTATGAACGTACATTTTGAAACCGTCCACCACTTTACATCCTCGTGTCTGTCAGCACCAGCTTTCTGGGTTGTTTGATGAAGTTTGTTAATGTGCTCCAGTACTCTCCCAATGAGGTTCATTTAGACAGACTTTTTAGAAGGATATTGCTTACATTTGATAGGGCCGCTTTCATGTCGGAGCCTCTGAGCGCTTTTACTGTCATGTGTAGTGACTGTGTATTCTGAAGGTGAACTGTAGTAGCTGCAGTTACTTTGTGTCGTGGTGGGAGTCCCTTGCACCGAGGCACTCAGAACAGAGGACTGAGCAGAAGTCGTGACAGTACAAGGTTTAGCTCAAAGGCTTTCTTTTGTAGAGGATTGTGCAGGTTATGGAGCCTCCTATGAGCCAGGGGCCGGGGCTGTGTGTTCTATTCCCTTCCCACCGATGAGGTTTTTGCCCTTTGTGCTCCCGAACACCCTGACCTACACATATCCTACCTGGAACACTGAGTAATGGCACCGTATGTGTGAGCACAGTACAAACGGACAGAGGCGACCTGCTGCACATCCATCTTGCTGACCCCCAAGTGTACAAGTGCCAAACTAGCACTGCCTGCCTCCTTATCGTTAATTATTACCACATCTTGTGAATTATCCTTGCAGATTGGTCGGCCTCGTTCTTCGTTGTTTTTTTTTTATTGTGCACGTTTTTAACTTTTAGTCTCCGTCGGTTTTCCCGACAAAACAGGGATTGGCGCAATCCCACTTTCGGATGAAGTGCCGCGAAATAATGTTGGGAACAAAAAAAAGCCACTTGATTTATTGCCGTTTGTGCAAAGTGATTTGTCGCTGCAGTTTGGTGCAAATGTGTACAAACTTTCCTTTTTCCAAGGGAGGAATCGAAGAAGAGAAAATGCGAATGAGCGTATAATTTATTATTACCTCCACTGGCTTCAGACGGCGGAAAGAAACTATTTGTTTTTAAAAATAATAATGTTCGATAAACTGTAAAGTAATCTCATATAGTGTGATCAGGTTTAGGCTCATAGAGCGGAAATAGAACCTATTTTGGCGTCAATGAGAATGCAGACCATTACCCATTTCCACTGGATGCAATTGATCAGTACTGGCTATTTTACGGACTGGTGTTACAAGATCACAGGTGCGCTTATAGACCACAACTGCACTCACATGAGAACTCGGGCTTCAGAGACGCGGACTGATCAATACTGCTTCTATCTTTAACTTAATGGTAAGTCTCAGACAAAGCTTGGGTCCGACTTGAGGTCGCGTTCAAATGCAGCACCGTACAGTAGAGAGCAGGAGACCAGTATAAATATGGCCACATATAAATACAACAACATCTAGATTCAGCATGTGACTTTTTTCCAGTAGCTAACAACTTCTGCATTATTAAAAATAAGTCAGACCATTAATACATCTCCATTATTCGCACTACACAAAGGTGGTGGTTGTATAAATATTAATAGAGTTGCGTGGGAGATTATAAATTTTTAGGTTTTTTTTTGCAGGTGCTCCGGGAAAAAAAAACAGGCACACATTACCATGTTACAGAAGGGATGCATTTTCCTGAAATCGAATCGGGAAATTGATCAGAGCGCAGTAACCCGGGATATTCTGTGAGAGCAGTCAAGGAAATGTATTCATTGTTGGCTCTTAACATTAGCTTGTTCTTGAGGAGGGCAGGAATAATTGCGTCCCATTCTATAATGTTCTTGAGCAGCACTAAAGATACACAGAGGGAAAATGCTTACTATGCACTGAGGCTTGATCTACTGATATGGCTTAGCAGTTAAGAATATTTTACATTTTTTTTCGCACAAGAAAGTACTGTCGACTCTGTTCCTGATATAAAGGAATTCTTACAACAACAATTTACATTTATACAGCGCCTTTCATGTCGGGAGGACGTCTCAAAGCTGTAGTTGAAGCCAATTCAAATGGGAGTGTAGCATTCATCCAACTAGCTACTCATCCAACTTCCTTCAATATAATCATCGCCTGACAACCCTTTTAACTCTTATAACCACGCGTCTTTGAGAACTATAGTTGTAGTCTTGAAAATATTCCAAGATGTCTTGATATTTAAAAAATTGCTTAAGATTCGGAATACACACAATTCTTTGTTGGTTTCTTGTGAGATGCAGGTAATTGGGAAGCCTGCACAGACAGTTCAGTATATAACAAAGGTAATTTCCTAAAAGACTCTTTCCCCCTCCCCTTTGTTAATGTGAATACATATTGAGAGAGCGAGGAACCAAAACATTCCCAATACGTTGGGCAGAGTTTATTTAATGGGAGCAGGTGAAGGGAGGAGCAGTGATTTTGCTCATCGCCTTGTCTTGTGAAGAGGTGTCCAGCGCAATAATTGTTTAATAGAGAAAGTAACGCCCTTATCTACGGTCTCCCATTAACCTTGGTTCCTCTTGAATTTTGTAAAGAACCTTCCAGAAGAGGTTCTCTCCCATTATGAGCAGCCACTTCTCCGTGAAGCCACCCTGTCTGCTTCTGATTGTTTTGCTCTTGGCAATGAAAGCAAGCCACGATATGCCATAAACCCCCGAAATGGATAATAAAACCAGCTTTAGTTCTGTGAGCGATGCTGCGCAATAAAAAAATAGATATAATAAAACTGTCTTAAGCACTGTGTTCCCTGCCTCTGCGGCTTTAAGCCATCTGCAGATAAAGCTAATGACATGAAGGCTGTCACACATGAGGGCTTGTTATTTTTCCAGCTATGTAAACAGATGGATAACCCAGATGAGTACTAGGGGCTTTGTGCCTTGTTGTAGTACATGTACAATGAGATTGTCAGGCTGTTTGTCAGGGTTTATGGTTCATTACGACCACTAAGATCTTCGTATAGATAAGGCTGTCACCAGGGTCAGGCAGGTTACCAATGGCTAGAGCTTCCATGTGTACACGACTGTTATCACCGGGGTTATGAATGGTATCAGAGGATTATGAAAGAAAGCTCTACTCTGATCCTATTTTGGCAGGAGTAGTAAGCATGGCAGAGTAATAGGTACTGCCTAATTGAGATGAGCTGGACAAATACCCACAGCATTTAGCTGTAATAGGTTTAAAAAGATAAAAGAGCCTTTCAAGTTGGCTGGCCACGCACATACTGTTCTCACTCCCCAAACATCTTGGGAAATGAATTGCTGGCTTAACAGGCAGATTGGAAGAACATAATGTTTTTTTTGTTTGTCTTTTGTTTTCTCGCTTTTGTTTAAGTTATGGCCAGAGCTGTCCTGTGCATAGTTAGAAGGCCCAAGCTTCAGTACCTTGACAGCAGTCTTGATCGTATTAGCCCTGTGTGTGGGAGCAGCCTTCCTGAACATTAGCACACATTGTGCTCACTGTAAGCTTCAGTGCAGAAGGAAAACTATGAGGGTTTTATTCATTGAACTGCTGGATACCTTCGGCCCAGAGTCCCATTCTGCTCTCAAAATCCGGTGGTCTTTTTCTCCTTGACGCACGTGCAAAGATTATTCTCTGAAAGTATCTTAACAGTGAACGCGATACACACAGCAAACCGAGAAATTGTATTTTGTACAGTTTATCCTAACCCTTTCACATTAAATCCTTTGAAGCGCTTTGGGATGTCCTCCCAGTGTGAAAGCCTCCATATCGAATGCAAGGATTATTATTAGTAATAATAATAAGTTATATTATTAAATTATTATTATAAAAATATTAACAAAAAGCATCAATGGAGTTTAACTTCATAATAATTATTATTTTTATTATTATAATAAAGCTAAACTTTATTGATGCTTTTTGTTTTAATGCAGAAATACAACTGCAGGGTTCAGTGTGAATTTGCAAGCTATTTGCAAATGCTCTCGAACTCGCCACTGAAGTAGTTTCTCTAAGACATACACTAATTAATCAAGAGAAGACATGTTTTAGGAACAAGAGCGAGGGAAGTAAAATGAAAGGGATTCTGAGAAATGTATTGAAGAATCACTGTACCTACAAGTCAGTGGATGTAAGACTTTTCAAGGGGACATGTTTCATTGCCCGACAAAAATGATATCAATTGTACAGAGACGTTTCCGTGTCTGAAGAGAGCTTAAATTCTTTCAGCAATGAATTCCTTGCGGGTAACCTTTCTGCATGTAATACCAGTAATTAAGTTTCATTATAATTTTTTTTCATTTGTGAAAATCCATTTCAAATAAAGTATGTGCTTTGCCCCAATTTCTATGATAACGTTTCTGGTAAAAGGTATAATCAATTCTTCCTCTCCCATCAAAAAATCTGCTATTAAAAGAAATCAAACTTAATTTAGTTTAAAATGTACGGCGAATATATTTTTCAGTCATGTTTTAAAGAATTAAATGACTTAGTGTCAGATATTAGAAGACTAAACCCTTCATTTTATTTTTAAACTCAGTGCGCCTTTTTAAAAGGAATATTAAATTGCATTCTGCTGAATCGCATTCAGACACAAATTTGTGTGTCTTTTCGGTGGTTACTTTAAGCGTTGTCATTTATTTATGAGGATTTCAAGATGATATGGAAATTTCTTATGCGGGAAATCATATAAAATTGATTCCAAGAAAATTTTCTGACAGATTTATTCTCGATGTTGCATACAGCGAAACAATGAATTGTTAAAATTTGCCTTCATTTCTACTTAATTCTCCTAGGGTCCAGCGAAGCAGGTTGAGTACAAAGTGGATATAAAATCAGAGAATTTTACAGCAAAGAAGGAGGCCATTCAGCCCTTGACTGCTCTCTAAAAGAGCTTTGACCAGTGCTGGCCAAACTGTGGGCCGCGTGCCACTTCTAGTCCACGGGGCTATCAAGAAGTGCCCTCCCCGCCCCCCACCCACTGAACATTCACACTAGTCTAGGAAAGGCCGTGTCGATCATTAGTGTATTTCCAGGTTTTTCTTGATTGAATATTTCTTGATTTACGGTGGGAATCGAGAACATTTATTTTGTTGGGTCGACCATAAAGATTGGCCACCGCAGAGCTCGACCTTTTTAATTGTCTTTGTCAACTAATTTGTCCAATTCCCTTTTAATAATTATTCTAGATTCCACTTAACCACTATTTGTTAATGTCCTTAAAATGGCTCTGGGTAAAAAAAAATTCCCAACCACATCCTTTGTTTCATAACGACCTGAAATAGATGTCGCCCTGTTTGTTCTGTTGGGCCAGGTGAAGAAGAGGGATTTTTTCTTTCTCCACCACATGAAAAGAAAGGTTGAGCTTTTTTCACAGATCAGCTCATGCGAAACCACACCAGGGAACCAGCTGGATAAATAAGGCCGGATTCAAATAAACTGTTTTCAAAAGTATTGACGATGTGAAGCCTTGTTTGAATTGGGGATGTGGTTCCAACCAGAATAAAAGCAAGAAATTCTGTGGGAACAAAGGGACTGGAGATCCTCGGTACTTGCAGTCGTAGCAGGAAGCACAGACCGCAGAATAAAAACGGGCTCCTGAACTATCTCTGTCTGTCTGTGCGCGTGTGTGCGTGCCTGTGCATCCATGTAGATGTGCTTGTGTGTGTGTGATTGTGTGTGTATTCGCTGTCTTCTGCTGGGGTGATCAATGCTGTCCGAGACGTGTGATGATTATCATCGGTAATAATTATGACGTCAGAGAAAAGAGATGTAAACGTAAACGAAACCTAGTCTTTAATCATTGAGAAGTTTAGGAATGAACACACACACACGTGCGCACAAATTAGCTACACCAGTTTGGCCTGAATTTGATCTGGATTTCCTGCAGACCACCATCACGTCGGCGGGGGGTTGGGGGGGGGGTGGGGGAGTTTCCAAAAAGTTTACATCCCGTGGGGTGTATAAAGACAATATATAATCCTTCCAGAGATTTTGGTTATTGTGCAGAGTGTTCCGATGGGGGTTATTTCAGAATCCAGCAGAGATATTTTCCCTTCAGCCTAACCTTCTCATTGCCTTCTCGCGAAATACAATTTCTATTTTCACGGGCAAATTAACACAGAGCCTCATGAGAGGATGTGATTGACATTGAGTTTCCTGTGCATCAGATTTGCTGTATATTAGGCATGGGAGTGGGGGCTGTGATCTGTCATCAGCAAATGGGCACTCCATGAAAATCTCTGTCAGCCTTAAAAGTTCCTGTGTGAAGACAGTTCTTTTGGGCAGTCTCGATGTAGTTTTTAATGGGTGCAAATCCACAGCACCAAACTGCCTATAATTCAGCACAAATGAGAAATATGGAAAGTGTTTTTAGTTACAAGCCCACCAGAGAGTGATAAAGGTATTGTCTGCACAGCAGTGGATATTCTTTATCGGTTTCCTGCTGTACTTTCTCAACCTTTAATACACATTACATTTTTGCACCCATGTCGTGTTGGATTGAAGTCTACACTGTGTGTGCGTGTGTGTGTCTGTGAGGCACATATTTTGTCTTGGCAGATCTCTGATGAAAGATAGCTGCTCTTTGAGAGAAAGGTTAGATAACGTAGCATTCTTAGAAAAATGCCTCTTTCTGGGACAATCTGTGTAAGTGCTATGAAGGATTGCTATAATAATAATAATAATCCTTGCATTTGATATGATAACAATCCTTGCATTTGATACAGCGCATTATCATGTCTTCGAGACGTCACAAAGCGCTTCACAGAAAATGCTGGCAGGGAATGTTTTAAAGGAATGCCCCTCTCGATTTCATCCCAACACTAAGCTTGTAGAAAGCCAGTTATTTTGCGGGGACCGTGTTTTATAGCCAAGTGTGTGGAAACGCTCAAAGCGACGCTGTTCTGCAGCTGAAGCTTTTTCCCAGAAATGTGCGATTGTGTTATCATCATTTCCGTACATTTGACTAAAATCTGAAAACCAACAGCAAGCTTCATTCCACTCTCAGTTTGGTTTTCAGTGTGATTCAGGATACTAAGAACTTACCTCATGAAATCTGTCCATTAAACCAGAGAGCTTTCCTCTGGATTTTACTGCGATACTCTCTGGTCACAGATAACGCTGCCGCATTCTGACGAGTACCTGATCCACGCATCAAATACATTGCACTTGACTACAGTACAAATGTAGTTTAATCAGATATACTGCGACAGATATGGTAATGTGCATTAAAGTAAAAGTCAGGACAATAGATATCTGACGAAGGTCGGGGACCCGAAACGTTTATAGATTATTTGGTTTGGTTTGGAAGATGGCATATGGTAAGAGGAGAGTTCAGGGGTGTGATGAAGTGGCAATGATAAGACAGACACCTGCTACTTTACACACAAGATCGTTAACAATTGGAACTGGTTGCCAGGAAGCATGGTACAGCCAAGATTATGGACTCTTTTCAAGAAAACGCTGATATTGTAATGAAATATAGGGTGGGGATTCTGCAAGGATGAGATCAAATGGGGCAAGGGATATTCTCTGTCTGTACCTCTCTCGTGATCTAACGCAGTAGGAATGTAAAATCTGTACTGTATCCTTCCGATTCCCCGATTGACGACCTTTGTTTTTAGTTTCCACCCCAAATTGACTGTAGGTTTAACAAGTTATGATTTAGACTATTCAGTGCGAGACTTAGGGGAGTACAGTACAGTACTGCAGCTTGTAGTTTGAGGGTGTATTCAGCCCTGTGGGGCGGACAGATAAACAGACATCTCAATGCCAGAATGTTCTGCTCCCTAACTTAATGGCAGATTGCCTGCATACCAGGAGAGGATATGATACTGTTAGAAATTATTGGCATTCAATAAGAGGAGGACTTGCAGTTTATTCAAAATGCAAAGGCTGAGCAGTGGGCCCAATTATGTTGTTGTATGTTAGTATGTAAGCCGTTAGGAAGTGGGTGTGATGCTGTGAGATCTTTGTGGATTGTGAAGGACCAAAATCACAGTGGTGTGGATCTGAAAGATGCACGCAGTCAAATGCAATTTGGCAGCTTCGCAAGTTAATCCACAAATGTCCTCCATTGCTTCCTCTCCCCTTGTTCCAACCGTTGAACTTGCCAGCCTCCCTGATCAACTCTGTTTATATACACCTCAAATGCCCATCTCGTAAACAGTCATGGGGTGAATAACCAATTAAACTGGAGGTTCTCTTGGCCAGGACACCGAGAGAAACGTATTTATCCCTCAAACAATGTCCACCTGAACAGGCGGACGTCTCATTTGAACCACAGAATCTCCGACAGGGCAATGCCCAACCCCCCAGTAGCACAATAGAGTGTCGACCTGGTCTGTGCGATCCAGAAGTAAAGTGTGCTACCAATTGAGCCAAGCCAACACCACCGTATCTAATGCAGTGCCGTCTGACCATGTCGACTTGCTGAATAGCTGAGTGGATCGTGCCGAGGACAACGATAGAGAACAATGGTGTACGGGTGGGGGGTGGGGAGATGGAGAGGGGAAGGAGAGGAGGGAATGGAGAAAATGATGAGCTCTGAGTTGCCGTAAAATCTGGCCAGCCTGGAGGATTAGAAACGTCAGGCTCGTTGTAACCCTAGTCCTCTCAGTTTAAGTGAATACCTGATCATTGAATGTTCTGTTAAGTGAGCAGAAATTGAAACTCCTAAACCATTTTCTGTCTGTACCCATTGTATTAATTTCTATTAACTGAATCATTCAGTTGCAAAGTCCTTCCAAAGGGGAACTCTAGCGTAAGGGTAAGTACCAGTCCCTGGATAAGTGGCAGCTCATTAGTTTTATTCCCCTGAGTATCTGCTAAAACACAGAAAGGACTCGGTCGGAGACTGAGGAAAGAGGAGAGAAAAAAAGATCTGTCTGAACAGACTATGGTCGACGTGAATGTGGTGTTGGATGCACTACTCTAGCATTCCTCTTATCCCCTACCCCTCCGTTGTGCAAATTCCTCTCAAATGGGTACATTCATCCAAGGCACAAGATCATTTTAACTATGATTTTTTATATATAATATATTTTTATATATATGTATTTTTACTAATTACCTGCCCCATTCCTGAGGGGTCTACGTTCCGTTGATGTCAGCAGCCAGTATCCCTCATCCCCCCCCCCCCCCCTTAATTCTCACCCAGACAGTCTGCGATGGCGGGGTTTTTTAACCACAGCAGGTACAATACAAATTATAATACAAATGACATTTATTATAGCACATTTCATGTTGGGAGGACGTCACAATGAGCTCAAATCACATCAGAACCTCAACCTCTTCCCCACTCAATGTCCACACATGCGCAGTTTCCAACAAAGACTAACTGGATAGTGATAAGAAGCAAGAATGTAGTTGGTAAAATCTACCGTCTCTGTGAAAATATGTGGACTCTATTAATTAAAAAATCCAGTGGAAAAGTTGCGTCTCCATAATTACGCTTTTCTTTGGGGGAATGGGAGTGGGGGTGGGGGGGGCTCTGGGACATTACCCTGCGTGAGGGGAGGGGACTATATACAAGCAAGTTGTTGTTGTTGTCACCTTGCCCAGGCCACAGATCCTAAATCGTAGCACGTACCAAACTACCGGGTTGAGTGGGATCTGCTAACTGAGCCCAGACCAGGGATTCCATTTGGGATCATCTGTTCTGGGGTTGTTGAGCCAAGTGCTGGTTACGCCCAAAGCCACATCGGGCAGCGAACAGAGACCTTCAGCAGTCTCCAGCCCAAAGCAACCTGCCGCTGTCTGTGCAACAGAAGTGCGCTACATGCCTTAGATTATTTCTACCGAATTATAAAACGACAGCGAGATAAAAGGCGTTGAGCGATTTAATCTTTGTGAAAAAAATCTTCCGTTCCAATTAAAAGTCTATAAAGTAAAATGATTAACGGTCTATTGTGAAATGGCCGATGAATGGGACAAATGTGTTTGATGCAACAAAAGGTGTTGCCACATACCTGCGGCTGATTAGGTGGAACACAGTGTTTAAGCTGAAGAGGTTATTTATACGGAACATGCGACTTTTACTGCGTGGTCTACTGATGGAAGCATCACTTCGCTCGTTCAACAGAACATTATTATTGTCAACAACCTGTAAGCAAAGGAAAATGAGATCTCTGGAGCTCCACAATTTCATCAACTAGAAAATGTATTGGTCGAGCGACTTGACAAACAATGACCTTTAATTAAATCCAGTCAATATTTCGGGACAAATTGTTGGTGAGGAAATCAATTTAATAGAAATGTGTGATCACATCTAAGTACTGTAAATTTAATTGTGCACTTTTTACGTAAAGATTAGCTGAATTTATGGTATTAATTTAGATGGCGATTGCCGTTCATCCACATGGCTGTACATATCATTTGGATGAAGCTTGAGATACAGCTCTATCATTCCGGCAAGAAACTAGTAAAGCTTCCCCTTTGGCACGTGCGCAGACTTGTTGAATTCGCCCACTTGATTGTATTTCATTGTCGAGAACTAACACTTACTAATTTGGCAGCTTTTAGCCAGCTATCCTGTGGTGACACCGGGAGTAATTGGGCTTTTTTTTGCACTAATAGGAGATTCAGCTGAAAAAAAATGAGAATGAAAGCAAGAGGAGAGAAATTTCGAGACTGTTGCCTATTGATTCTGTTGATTGTGAACACAGGGGAAGCTGACCTCCAGTGCACCTAATTGTGATTTTATTGACTATCATTTCTGCCTTGTTTATACTGCCATGAGTCGCAACTCACCATGACTGATGGCTCTCGTTCAGACGGAACGTTGTGATTCAATCCACGCATATCCCAGCTATTCAGCGCTCTGAATGCAACGGTCATGCCCATACACTTCTCCCAATGGGCTGAGAGGAAAGTAGAGAATAATAACCCAGGGGCATGACTGCAGGCACCGAGGTTACTCCCTCTGCAACTGCACTAGGCTGTGCTTCATAGATTAATGCAATCAGTTGCAGACCAGGCAACTACTTCGATTGCAGAACGAAGCAAAGAATCTGTTAGAACAGTTGATTATATACAGCTTATGGTTTTACACAGAGCACTGGATGATCAATCTGGTCTCCCTTTTTCGCAATAAACTCCTGTACTACATTGCTGGTAGCGAATAGATATTTGCAATATTTGCACAATTTCCCCCTTTATGCTCTACAAGGCGATCACAAAGGCACCGCTGATACTTGTCCTGCCACCGTGCAGTAAATCTCCAGGCTGCGGTTCATGAATTAGCCATGAAGATTTTAGTCAATGAGATTTAAAAGGGTCGCGTTGAGCCAGTCATGGATTTTCTAACTACTGAAGGAGTTCTGTAATAGAGGATTTAGATTTTTTTTTAATAATGTATTCAGTGTATTAGTCATTCTACTCCAGTGTCTTAATGCAGTATTTTCTGATCTAAATAAATAAATTTACAGTGTGTTCTGTGAAGAACTTTGACACTTCTCAAAGACGTGATAAGGCACTATGTCAAATGTAAGGTTATTATTATCAAATACAATAATTAAAAACCTTGAATAGGCAATAAATCGGGAGCGTAATTTCAATGAATTTTTCCATTTCCTTTTTTTTGCGGTAAAACTTAACAATTCCAATAGCCCTTTGGTAAAATAACATTTTCATTGGCTTAATTGGGTGACATTTGTCCTCGCTTGCATGTGACCTCAGGAGAAGAAGCGAAATGCTGATGACACAGAGTTAGTATTAAAACATTGACTCGGATGTGCAGAAATCTTTTGCACTTGTTCGTGTCAAAAATCATCAGCTACTGGTGAGGAGCAATGGATTTTTTTTTACTTGGAACAAAGAAAACCGTGTTAGGAGGGCGGAGAAAATTATCACAGCAGCTGACCGCTTGAGAAACACATGTTTCATATTTATTATATTTATATATATTTCATATTTTGTATATATATATGGACTTGAGGTCCAGATCAGCCATAATCTAATCGAATGGTGGAACAGGTTTGAGGGGCTGAATGGCCTCCTCCTGTTCCTATGCTCCTATATGGAGCAAAATAATATAATAGCTGCCAGAATTCACTTTTCTGCTTCAAATGTTATACCAAGAATGTGCAGGACGTTCTCTGCGAACACACAGCGCTCAACGTTGAATCCAGCATCAATAAGATTCCTGAAAGTTGTCTTAAGTTTAATGTCAAAGTGGTACCTTGCAACTTGCAACATCTAGCATACACCGATGTACGCAAATGAGATCTCCTTCCAAAACTTTATTGCCTTCTTCATACGTCCAGGAAACTTGCCCGCCCTACTTTCTCTTCCAGCTGCGGGAGGTGGGAATATTTCAGCTGCTGAGTGTCATCAATGCTGTTCTGTGATTCTCTCCAAGCCAGGAGAGGGTTAACAGCCATCTTTGTGGACACGGTCCTCTTATGGAAAGATGTTAGCACAACCAGACTCTTTTCTTTTGAGCACTTTCTCCGTGTTATGCACAAAGACAATAAACACAAAGGAAAAGGAAGTCAGAAAAGAAACGTAGAGAAAAAGAGAATGTCCGAAACCACAGAGGCCCATCAAACCTGGTACAATACAGTAATTGGCTGCTGTGTTTCACTCACAAATATACAGTCAATTCACTTTACAGTATGCTCTGTGAAGCGCATTGAGAACGTCTCGAAGACGTGAAAAGCTCTATATCAAATGCAAGGATTATTATTATTATTACCTTCCACAGGCTCTCCTGTCATGGAGTTCGTCCAAACTTACACAACCATATAGTGGAACAAGGAACTAGAAAGGGAAACTCTGCCCCAGCTTAAAGTGTAAGGTGTAAGTGTAAACATGGTCTTAAGGCTAAGACCATGTTTGGTTAAATTGGGAAAGGCAACTCGCTGATGGTAAACTGAGGGGTAGTGTAACACTGAACGAAAAGCAATCTTTAACACGCACCATATTCCCCAAGTTGTCTGTCTCAATCCATGTGCCAATGGCTTGCACCATCCATCCCCCACCCCCCAAATAAACAGAAAGACACCAGCTGCTTAAAGAACAAATTACTTTCATTACACCATTAGTTATTCCCATCGACGAACTGCTGATGCCCAATTTTTCACTTGCACGAAACTAGCTGTGTTTAATTGAGTAATAATGGATTCATCTGCTATTTAATCATTAGTTTGGTGAGACGTTACAGTCCCCTTAATATGATGGAACAGCCCAGCTTCCATTGTACGGTTTGGTCTTATGACGATTGCCAGTTGTTGTTGTTGTTGATTTCCTTCCAGGTGACATGCAAACAAAGCGCTTTGTAACCTGCACTTGATAAACCCAACTGTGAATAGGAGCAATGGACTTTTAAAATAAGATGCGGGTTAAATAAGGGTCTCCTCTCGCTGGGAATGAGTGAAACGCTCCCCTTCAGTTCATGTCTCTCGTTACTAATGAGGTGTATTCGCAGAATGAATAATTGCTGGGATGGGCTGCTGTTATTTTTGCATATTATGTTTCAGTTAAGAACAATACGACAGATTAAGCTGATAATGGGACAGTAAAAATAAGCTGTAAATGCGCAGTCAGTGTGGTGTATAAACTTGGATTAATGAGGAAGATTTATTGGAAGGACACGACACTCTTTCATTACACTATAAAAAGAGAAGAGCTTCTGAAGGGTTATAAATGCAATGGAATAAAAGTAGTGGGAGTGAGCGAGCGAGAGACCCAGACCTGAGATTAACATTCTTGTCACGCACCCGTTACAATTCCGAAGTGCTGCTGACAATTTTTTTCTTCTGTAATGTGGAATGAAGCACCCGTCTGTTCCAGGGACAACTACACAAAGATAGGATGTCACTGGCACCAGACTTAATCTTCTGTTTAATCCAGAAAGATCAACTGCAGTGTAGTTGTAAAAGTTTCATCGCATTAAACGCCCCCGAAACATTGTGACTACGTGAATGCACAAATAGGCGCACTGCAAGGCATGAGGTCATCTGGTTATTGATGAGAAGGATCTTTTTCCACCGTATTCTTCTGCTTTTAATACGCTCCGTATTGTTCTGTTCTGTAAAGCCCTGGTTCAGTTTTTTTTATATAAAAAAAAAGGGAGAAAAAAAATCAATAGTCCACTTGTTGGGCACAAGTGAGTTATTGTTGTGTGAATGTAATCCAGCACTTGCACAGTCCAGTAAGCAGCTTTGTTTGCGAGAGAGATGAACTGTGGAAAATCATCTTCAGCACACAGTAATAACACACTATGTAAGTTAATTTTTATTCCATATAGTGAGGCAGCTACTGTCCTTGTGTAGGAGCAATTGATGGGAAGAATCCCCTCCCCCTCTTTCCATTACACTGGGACATAATGCATGGGAACCGTGCGAGCACATTGAGGAGATAAAGCAATTTGCAGTTGAAAGTTTAACCCTGAGTGCACTATATTTTGCAACAGTCACCCATTACTTGCTGCCTGTGTTTTTCCACGGATCCGTGAACACATTAGCCTGTAACAGCGATGACATTGAATGGTCTGCTGGGGGACAACATGTGGAATGAAATGCAGAACGCGTCGTTTCTTATAATAATACTATAATAATAATAATCCTTTGCATTTTGATACAGAGTTTCAGGGCTTCCAATCAAACCGAAAGACATTAAATGCCATAGGTAGGAGTCTCTCTGTGGTGTGGCTCTGTTGTGCATAGCCTCTGTGGATGTTACGCTAAACTTGTCTAACGGAGTGTACAGACTTGCGTGTCTGCGCGTACAATTCTTCAAAAGACCCTATTCCTTGAATCATTCACCACAAATGACCTTTATTTAGCAAAAGGCACATCTCTGAACTGGTTGAACGTATGATTGCAATCTGTATGAGGAATGCTTGTTCAGCAAGGTTCATTTCTGGTCTAGAGCAAAGTCCTCTGTATTTCAAGGTGTCCTCCATTGTGGTCTTTGAATTTTTTTTAATGAATTTTGTTCCTTTCACAGCGGGCTTGGAACAATATTGTAAATATTGCAGGCAAATCTCCTCCACTTGTATCCACCTTTTTATTCCGGTTTGAATTCAGCTGCGTTGTAGTCAAAACTAATAACAGTAATAATTCTTGCATTTGATATAGTGCCTTATTACGTCATTGTGACGTCTCAAAGCGCTTCACAGAATATACTGTAAAATGGATTGACTGTGTGTTTTGTGGGCGAAAATCAAATTTCAGACTATTGTTTCCTCTTTCTAAACTTACTCTGTGTATTGCTTGTTTTCAGAGTGGAAACTATTCTTGGGATGTGTGCTTCCCTCAAATAGGATGATGGAGATTGATAACTGGTGGGTGTCCTGTTTTGCAGTTTTATAAGATTTTTCCTTTTGCACCGAAAGATATACTGTACAGACCCTTTTGCACAAGTCTACAAGAGCGATCCCACCCATTGCGTAGAGGAACAGGAGGGTTAGCAAGAAAGGAATGATTTTAAAATTGACCGTACATTCAGGAGATTGTCTACAAGGATTGAAGCCTGGTACGGAAACGGGTCAGTCAACCCATCAAGGCAGTTTGTTCCTTAGCCTATGCATGACTTCCCTAACATTGACTCTCTTGTAATCCAATGCATTCCAGCACTCGATTTGCCTTGTTGACAACTGCTTTGCAGTGACTAGACACTTTCAGGCTATGATCAATGATCACGCTCAAAACGCTTTATCCTTTTCATTTCCACCTCTGTTGATGGACAGCCTTTTGTGGCGTACACATGTTTACTGTTTCCTTCCCCTGAATGCTACATTTATTCGCATTCAAACCCATCTGCAGTTTCTCAATCCATTTACTTAATTGGTCCAATTCCGTCTGAAGACTATCAATCTCTTTTCTACTTGTCTGCTGCAGGTACCCAGCTCCATATCATTCATGGAAAGTAGGAATGTGGCAAGGGAGTCTGTCACTCCCTCCGAGGTTTTTTATTATCCTTCGGGAAAGCTGCTGTCCATCAGTGTTTTTAAATTATGCTGTTGTAATCTGCGTAGGTGGACAGAGGTTTTTCACCAAAGCTGTGGAATTCTAGCATGCGTAATTCGCAGTTTCCAATATACAATGTAATCACTAAATAGAGAGAGGAACAATATTTTTGCCCGCACTTCTGACTTTTTTTTCCGAAAATTACCTATCAGCTATAAGAGATTTAATCACTATGGTATCCCCACTCCTCTCGAGCGCACGGGCTGAAAGGAATTATTGCTAAGTGTCCCATCTGTCTGTGTTCCTGCTTCTAAAGTGTCAAATAACTTGCGCTGTGTACTGAATAGCTCCATGATCTCAAAATGCTACGAGGTATTAATAACTTATTTTAAATTGACTTTTCCTTAACCATGCCTTCCGTCTTCCTGAAGACATCGCCTTTTGCTAGGGAGTCACTCCACAGGTGCCAGCCAGCCTCTGATACCTCACCCCAGGGGTCGTTCTTTACATACGAGTCTAGACTGTGAGTGGCAGCAGGATATTGATGAAGGGGGTGGGGGATGGGGGAATGTTAAAAGGTGAACCACAGCCAACCTCCACTGTCCTTGCCCGATATCTAGACCTACACTTTTAACACGTATCATTGGGACAATGATTCGGAACACAGTCTTGGTGCATTTTTCCCGTCTGTGGCGAGTTTGTGTGTTAAATTATGGAGCACGGTACTTATTTGATATTGGGTGGGTTACGCCAGTTTAGTGCAACATCAAGACTACATCATCAACACAAAATGCTGCTTAATATTCGATTCAGCTGCACTGCATGGTGCTCTGTCTAGTGCTGGGGTAACAGCTGCTGACATAATGGGGCGTTTATCCACTTTTCTCTCCTGCACTTTGAAGGTTTAACAATATTTCTAATGGCTGGTGGCCCTTTGGGGACAGAGAACTAACTCTTCATTTTCGATTCAATCCAATTTCCTTTATTAATGGGAAAGAAAGAAACCTTAAAGCTCCGCGCTGAGACGGTGCCTCCAACAAAGTGGTGTTGGATCGACTTGTTGTAATGTCTCATGTCAGAAGGTTTGGGTGGAAAAGCAAGGCTGCACCAAGACTACACTTGATTGACACACCAATATCAAATCAAGTGACGTACTCCATATTTTAACACATTAAACCCACTGCTGGCAAGCGACATCGGAGATAAACTGCAATCCTGATTATTGTCCCAATGACGCATGTTAAATGTGTAGGTCTAGCTGCTGGGCAAGGACAGAATGGAGGTTGTAGACTGAACCTTCGAAGAGGGAAGGTGAATAGGCAACCTACTGCTTCACCCAGAAACCGGTGACCATGTGGATTAGCCAGCCCCAGGGAGGCGCTGGAGGCAGGTTGTATAAGCGCATTAGGAAAATAAGGAACTTAGGAACAGGAGGAGGCCTTTCAGCCCCTGTTCCACCATTCTATTAAATGAAGGCTGATCTGTACCTCAATTCCAATTCAAGAGGGAATTGGATAGTTATTGGTCACAAAGTAGATGGAGGTTTATAGATTGAGAGAGTGATGCAGTACAGGATTATTTTTTTTTCCTTTGAGTCCGTCAAGTGGATTACCGTTGTCTTTCCTGGCCCTGGATGTACCGATGTTCCCTCCTCGGGGTACACGAGCCATGTTGTTTCGGAGCTGCCTATGAAGTGGCTTAGAAGGTCGTGCTGACCCAGGCAATGGTTAATCAGCCACTCGCTCGGGCCATCTCTCTCGCTGGGTGGCTGAGGCTGGCAGGGAATACACAATAGCAAATGACCTGCGAAGGGAAGAAGAATGGGAGGAGCAGTGGGGAGAAGAAAGGAGGAAAAAAAAATTAAAGGCACTGTGAACTTGAGCAGCGATGTTTTAATGGGAATAATCACTGTATTTCAAAGGGCCCCCTTTCCACTCTTTATCAGATTTCATTCCTTGTGATGAATTCTTACAAGCCCGGTATTTTATATGTAAAACGGGCAGTCTGTAAAGGAACTGCGTCTTCTTTCACTTGAAGCATTTTACATGGAGCGAGCTGAGCGTGGGAGACGTACAGTGATGCATCCATCGCGCTCAGTACATTGTCTCTTATTACACCCGAGCTGTAAAACATTTAAATCCATCTCTCGCAGGACAATAACTTGAATAGCTTATACACCTATTTTTGGCTGTTTCCGTATCAACAGAATAATGTAATGGTCTAGTGATTCATCTATACTTGGCAGAAATTCAAAGTATCAGTCTTTTCTAGTACAGAGAGATGCCAAGAAAAAAAAACTGGTGCCTTTTTGCACACACAGCTCGCTCTGTTTTAAGCTGCAGTATTAATGTTACATGACTATCATTTCCAATATTATCTCCAGTCTTAACTGAAAACAAATGTAAACCACCGGAGTGCAGTGAGAACACTTGCTCTGAGCGTGTGTTTTTTTTTACAACAGAACACAGACGTGAGGAACGTGAGATTTTATTTCAAAGTACATTTTGAAAAATGGGGCAAGTTACGTTTCTGTAACGTTCTGATCACGTCGCAAGGACTGGGAGCTTCACTGGTGATCAATAATCCTGGAAAAGAATAACTCTCGCATTTGATGCAGCGCCTTTCACGTCGGGAGGATGCCTCAAAGCGCTTCACAGGGTTTATTGTAAAGTGTAGTGACTGTGGATTTATAGGCAAACACAGCAGCCACTTTGCACGCAAACAGCCATGCAGTGAATGACCAGTTTTACCTGGGGGGATTTGTTGGCCAGGATACCGGGAGTGAACCCCATCCTCTTTTTCGAAGAGTGATCATTAACGTCCACCCAAGCAGGCAGGCAGGACCTCGATTGAACGTCTCATCCGAAGGACGAGACAATGCAGTGCATCTCCGGCACTGTATGGGAGCGTCAGCCTGGAGTGTGAGTTCAAACTGCTGCCGCGAGGCTTGAACCCACAACCCTCTGACTCAGTGCTGAGAGTGCTACCGACTGAGCCAGGCTGACGTACAATTAATGACCGTTTTGTGGGCCAAAATATTCTGCGTGTATTCTGGATTTTATGGAAAGTTCCTTCCTTCTGCCCTCTCGCCCCAATGCCTTCTCCTCTGTGGCGATGAAACATAAAGCCACCAGGCATTTTGTACATTGCTAGTGATTATTTGCACGCTTGACCAGGAAAAGACACTGATCAGGTGCTTGTGATATTACCGTCTCTTTTTACTTCTCGTTGAAAAATGACCTTTTCTGAATTATAAAGTGTTTCGAAAATGAAGCATTCATTCATTTGATTGTGAGGTGTGTGTGTGTATGTGAGTGGGTGGGTGGGGGGGGGGAAGGGGAGGGGGTTGCAACCAAGATAACAACATTTACCAAGAATGGTATCAATAAGCACAGTTAGGAGTAAGAAATTATGTTTCCATTGTTAATTTCCACCCACTTAACAGAGAGATTCACTCGTCTGATTTTAGCTCCAATCGGTTGCATACCCAAAGGAATTCTCAGTGAGCTCGGCATTCCTGATAATCAATCGTTCAGTTGGTCAAACGATTGTTTTTAACTCTTTCCCTCCCACAGATTTCCTCCCTCTCCCTGAAACCATTGACTTGGGGAACAGGGTAGGGCTTCATAGAAGCCCACCTTGGCAGTGGGAGAGCGTGGGCAGCCAATTCAACTGTAGGGGGCATCACAGTTTGCAGAACGTATACGCAGCTATTTGCAGTGGGGACAGCGATTGTCATGGGAAACCTCGCTGCTCTTTGTTTCATCTCCGTTTTCCTCTCGCTGAAGCGTAATGGCAAGTTTTTGGCCCAATTGGTGCCCTTGGTGAGGTCATCTGCTATCTCAGAGGGTTTGAACCTGGGTCCTTTCGTTCCGAGTCTACATAGCTCGCTTTCACTCCAGCAAAACACAGTTACCCACTGAGCGACTGGGGAAACTCATTTCATTTCTTTGTTGCACGTGGCAACCTGTCACTAATTATAAAACCCGTATTTTATTTATTAAACTATTTGTTCCAGCATTCTTTCACTAAACTCAGATCGCAGATTTGGAACTCATCCGTCCTCCGACACCCGATCGGACCCGCAAGCAATAAGACGATATTAAGTTGCCTCCTTTTTTTCCTGCGTAGATTACCTGATACTGCACCTGACTTTTCTGAATGACAGTGTTAATTGTCATTGACAGTAATAGAATATGAACATTATAGGCACTTGACACCATTTTAATGGTTTTGACTTTTCGGTGCTACGATAAAGAATCATTATATGTGTGCGTGGAAAGTAGTTGTCTGGGCTGGAGGGATTGTATCCCTGCATTCTATTTGGTGCTATTAACTTTACATAAAAGATCAGAGTTAGGTTCGTTCCAACTTGACGATAACGAAACGAATAATGCTGAGAAGCAAGTAGATCGGAACTGTGGCTTTGAGTAACGCCAGCAATGTATGCAGCTGTGCGCGCGTGTCCGTGTGTTTGTGGGTGTTCTCAACACAGCATCCAAATTAAAATCTTCATTAAACTGTAGAGTCCTGTAGCTTAGTGGTCAGTACGCTGAGCGCAATCGACTGCTGCGTTTTGCCCACAGAATATGCAGTCAATTCACTTTACAGTATATTCTGCGAAGCGTTTTGAGACGTCTCGAAGACGCGATAAGGCTCTGTATCAAACGCAAGGATTATTATTGTTAAGGATAGCTGCTGCGCCGTGAATTAAACAGTATTCTTTTGTCACTTCCTTCCCTAACTCGGCCTCTCTCAGCATCGGTCTCCAGGCATGTGCAGAGAGCCTTGTTCTTGGAGACTCTTTATGACAGAAACAGATGTTCGTTTCGTAGCCAGAGCAATCCCGAAACGTTAGATTTAAGGCCGCTCTTTAAAAAGCCATTACAATGAACCAGTGTTTTGTTTCTGCAGGTTAATCGTAAAGAAAGTTGGTAATTTTTAAAAAGGGACCACGTTGTTGTTTACTTGCTGCTAAACAAAACGACAAATTGTTCCGTCAACCATTCCAACGGTGTCGGTCGCGGGATGGAGCAAACGAGCGAGTGTGAGCGAACTGTTCTTCGGAGAAAACTGGAACACCAGCAGACGGACGCGTTTTTAATGTTTAAAATTCGCTTTGCGCTGTTCAAAAAAAAAACCTTAATTGTTGGGAAATAATTCAGGGCTCCCTGCTAATTTGAGTATCGACTTGAATTTGGAAGCCCTTTGCTGGCTGTTACTGAACACAAAATTAATTTCAATGGCAAAGCTGAATAGAGTGAGGTTTTGTCAGGTAATTAGTCATCAGCCTTTAGCTGCTCAGGGTCTATCACTCTGCTAATCCATACATAAACCCCAGCCTTTTGCAGTCAGATATAATCTGAGAAGCATTTTAACCATTCTCTTCCCCCCTCCCCCTCCCTCCGAAGCCCTCAGATGAAAAGTGCATTAATTTATGTCCCGGTTTTCTGGACTGGTTGTCGAAGGTAGAATTAATGAAAGTGATTTACATTTTCTCCCTTTGTTTGAAACCTGCTGTTGATTAAGTGTGGATGGGAAAAAGGACCATTGTTGTATCAACCTCCTCCTTCACTCTCCCTCCCTCTCTCTCTCTTATTTATTTTTATTGTAACTCATTGATGCTAAGTGAGTTAGCATTGAATCTAACTGCTTATAAGAATTGCAACGACTGGAGTACAGATTAAATGCTCATTACACCATTTACAATATGTGTTTTCATTGTTTATTTCTCCCGCAAACCGTTTTAGCTTTGTAAAGAAGGTTATGGCTGTTGGAATTGAGTGCAAATTAGGTAACTGGATCAAAAACTTCTTAACTTGTGATAAAAAACAGTCTAAATTTGTCTTAGTCTAAATTAATGGTGTAAGATGCCACTTCCTTTGATAAGACTTCCTGTGGGAGTCGTAGAAAGCGTTATAAAGGGGGTGTTTTATAATGGTTCTCTTTTAATGAGGGAACCATAAAAAGTGTCTTATACGAAGAGTTGTGGTGTGTCACGGAGCACCATTGGGGGGATCGACTGCACAGCAGAAGATCAGTGAAAAATATTACTTTAGTGTATTTCTCAGTGAAAACGTTACTCATTCGCAAGCTTACTGTACATTCTGCCGTGGCACGGAGTCTTGGTTTACCAATGCGCTGCACCAAACAGTTTATACCTGCATTTTCCCCACAACTTCATCGTGTCAGTGAGGGTGGCTCAGAGCAGCAAAAGCAGAACCCAGAGCCTTTCATCTTCGGATGACTACAAATATCGTTCGTTCTGGGACCTTCTGCAACTCTTACTGGCCCGACCATTCCCTCCGCTAAGCAAACAAACATCTGCCTGTTTCATATCCTGGGCACCACCATCGGTGATTGAGATTTCAACCATTCTGTGCCCGCTTTCTGGAACTCCATCCTGGAGCCTGTCCGCCTTGCTCCCCTCCTCTCTGTCTTCAAAACCCGCCTTATGACCTATCTCTTCAACTGCGCATTCGGTCGCTGAATTCGGTCACTGAGTTTTTCTTGAGGGATTATTATCAAGCGTGTGGAGTAAGGAAACTTGCCCAAGGTTTTGCCCTGCCGGGAATCGAACCCAGGTCTTTCGCTTGTGTGGCGAGCGCTCTATATAAATGCAAGTTGTTGTTGTAATGGCAATGTATATACACAAAGACTGTTGGATGGAGGAACCTTTTGTTTTGAAAGTGTTGAAGGGTGTGCTGGAATGTAGGTTCGAATTTCACTCGTTCTGCTATATCACGCAGTCAAGATTGAAAACGCCAATTAAAATCCAAATGAAAAAAGAACCAAACAACCCACACCGTTAGAAATATAAAGGAAAACCTGCAGGTCAGCAGCATATCAGAGGTAACCACAATGACCTTCAAGGAATAAGGCAACCGGGAATGTTCAATTTATGTTAATACAATGCAAAGATTTACATTGTATTAATTAAAGAAAAATGCATCTTTTTAAAGAAAAAGGGGAGGAGGAAGGAGCCTGCCATAATAGTAATAATAATAATACGGTCCATTATAAGTTGATTCAGATAGAAAAGGCAGCTGTTGAACTGAGCAAAACATTATCCCTCAACACTCGTGCTGAAATACAAGTGAGTAAAGAAGCTCTTCTTCTGAATTTGGTGTCACAGAGACATAGCGCAGTACAATGCAAGCAGAGTTTATTGTGATTTTATTCTGCTACAAAACACACGGGAGCATTGAATAAAATATTTTGCGCGTTTACCCCCTTCTCTCCCTCCCCTCCCCCCCCCCCACCACCATGCACGCACCAATATACCACCGTGGCTCCCGTGCAAACTGCACAAGCATTAAGCATCAGATCTGTTAGGGGGCACGTTGTGATTTATGACGTCTGTCTCCCCTTGACAGACTGAGCGAGGCCTTGACATGTTGGCAATCGGGATCTGATTCAGGAGCATTTGTTAATTAGAATCTCAGTCTGCAAGTAGCTGAAGCCAGAGCGGAGTGGAGTTCCTGTCGGTCGGCGTGACGTACTGGCGGACGCTGGAAGGAGTCCCCGTCTGCGTGACGTGGATCCTTTATGAAAGAATCTCACAGAGAAATAACGCCGTCTGGTTCCCTCGCCTCCCATAAACATACCTCACCTGAGGGCATATTAATGGGCAGGGGGTGGGGGAGAGAGTCACACTGCTGCTGATGACAATCTCTCCTCTATTTAACATTGAATCGCTCTGGTGCAAAACATCTCCGCTCGTGTGTGTGTTCTATTGTGTTCATTGCATTCAAGTCAGGATGCGAAATCTGCTTAAAACTCAGCCCGGGAGACTGGGGGAGAGAACCTGAATAATCCTTTGACTGTAGCGTAAAATTTTGTGCGCAAGTGGGTGAAGGGTTAATTTCTCAAACCTTGCGAATCATAATTACCTTTTTTTGCAAAGCGATGTTGCCTGGAATTGCTCGCTGTCATTGCAATTCCCACCCAGGCGGGTTAGTTTCCGTGACTTTTTTTTAATTTCAAGTGTGAAAATTGGTCATCTGCATGTTATCCGGATCTTTTTATGAGACCCTCCACCCCCCCACACTCCCCCCCCCCCCCCTACACCACCACCCCCGCTTCACCTCCCTCACTCCCTCGAATGTTATTTATAGTCTTTCTGATTCAAAGGGCCCAGACTGGGCAGTTTATTCAATGCAAGACATTGATTTCTTGTGTGACCGCATCTGCCTGATACAGAAAAGGATTGAGCAGTTATTTGTCCAGATTTAGTCTTTCCTTATCAAACATTTATGATTTAGCACTAAGAACAGCATCTGCTGGTAGAACAGTTCAGTGAGTGAGTTCCTTTAATGTATTGTACCTCAGCCTAATGGCAGGAGCCCTGGTTCAATACAATGAACTTGGGAAGGTTTTCTTAATGAAAGCCTTGACGTTTTCTGTATCGGGTCTACATTTATCAGCTGTGTAAAGACTTCATTATACAGAGAACTGCCACTGCATATTTTTACGGCCATCTATTCAGCATGAAGAGGAGCGGAGGCAGAGAGGTAAAGGTTAACGGTTGAAGCAGATGATGTCAGGATTATCCCTGAAGGCCAGATTTACTTAATTCCCACTGTGATAATTAGATAATTGGGAACCTATTGTCCCACGCACTGCTTCACGTTGTTCGAATTCAATCAGAGAGAAATTAACCGCAAAAACAACGAGTGCAGATCAGTGCCTGTGTTCGGGATATTTCAGCAGAGAGAGAGAGTGTCTCTGACCATTTCCCCCTTGATTTATTTCCCGACTGACACTGACCGGTCAGCCCTCTCTGTAATAGGACACTTTTAGGTAGCGCGGAACAAAGGCAACATTTAATCTGCAGTTTAGCCAGCATGTTGGCGCAAACTGTAAAACTCATCTCTCTTTCTTTCCTACACCCTTCCTCTTGTGAAAGCCAGCCCCGACCGACGTCCACCTTTAACAGGTTGTTTGTCATTTGTGCTAGATTGCAAGATGACAGCTCTTGAGTTTCCGATGATAGCAGCCATCGGACTTGATCTGAGTTCAATGGATCTCACTAAAATAGAATCATCGTCTTTGTGATGGATAGAAAAAGTAAAGTAATACATCCTGATAAAGCTATAGCTTTTCGACTGTGACCTTGTAAGATCTATAAGTGAGTTGCCGTCCTGGACAGTGCTGAAATGCATCAACACTTTGAAATTTAAGTAGCAGCGAAATCTATCAATGGGGTGAAGGTAGAATGGCCTGAGAAACCAATGGATCATGCTTAGAGGGCTCAAAGGGAAACAGGGTAAGTTGAAGGTCAATGTGCAGACACGTCCTAAAGGAATGCACCGAAACTCATTCGCATTCAGCCTTCAAAGCAATGCTGCAGTATGATGAAAGATCAGTGGAAAAATAAAACAGGAACCTCATGGAGCCTTTGCTTCCACCACCCCTTCCTTCCCCAGCAGTGTGTAAGGTGCATTTTCAAGGCACGCTCTCTCTGAGCAAAACGTGAGTGACTGCGGGTTACGAACGCGGGGGCAATGAGAAGATGGCATTTCCCGGTGGCTGGCATCACCGTGCCTCTGGTCGAGATGTGGGTCGCACTGATCCCAATTTGGCGAGAGACTTTGAACGCTTTCGAAAGCAGGGCGGCCTGCTCAGATTAAAACATGGAGTGGTGTATTAGGGTAAGAGGAAGGTTAAGTAATCAAAGGCAATGGACATCGAAGGTGGCTGGATGCGATAAAACTCGAAAGGGCATCAAAGTGCCCTTCCTACACTGGGATGCTGGTGTGATTTGAAACCATTTCCTATTCACTCTGAGGTCTCTGCTGGTCCAGTTGCTGAACTTTCTGTCTTGGCATCAAAGGTTCGAAATCTGCCATTGTCCTAGCCAAAGTGTCTTAGCCTAACACCCCCCAAAAAATCCACATTTTGAAAATAATCTTCATTTACCAAACGTTTTCGAATAACCTTCACGTTTCCCTGCAAAGGGAACGCTAGCTACAATTACTCTTAGATTGGCAAAAGGGTATGATTTTTCCTGAGCTTTTTCTCTAAAGATCCATCCTGTCCCTTGAACGCTCACAAGATTTAGTGCTTGAACCACCAGTACCAAGTTAATGGGATTTGAAACACTTAATCTTCAATCTCAGACCTCCCCAAAAATAGACCCGCACTGCTGTCATTTCAAAGGTTGACTTTAGAGATTCCATTGTGTATAATTCGTGCCTTTCAGTTCAGGGACATGGTGTGTTGAGAGTATTGGATTGCTACAAGTGATTACAAGGCTCTAATCTAATCGAGGGGGTCAGAAATGTTCATAACCGTTGTCTGAACCCTGAGATTAGATTATATCCTTGAAATTGCTGCCTTGTCTCCATTATTTCTTCACGTATATGTTTTTAATCTTGTACTCGGGTCCTGTTCACTATTGGGTCAGTTTTAGTGACTGTCAGTGTGAATAATAATAACAATCGTCGCAATCGATGTAGCCCCTGTCTAATGTGGAAACGCCTCAAAGCTCTTTCCCAGGTAATTGGCGGCGAATGTAGTGACAGTTTTGTAGGCAAACGCAGCAGCGTAAGCAAAGTCCTGCAAACAGTCACAAAGCGGTTGGCCAAGTATTTTGGAGGATTGTTGGCCACAACACAGGGAGCAATTCCTCTTTCTCTTCAAATAGTTCTCATCGGATCCTTAATGTCCATTGGAAGAACGAGCCAGACCTGACCTATAATCGGTGCCTCATTAAAAAGAGGGCAACACCAACAGTGCAGCACTGTACCTGTGCTTCTCTCGAGTATCAGCCTAGATGTGGGGCTCAAACCTACGCCCATCTGACCCAGAGTTGAGAGCGCTGTTACCTGACCCAGGCCGGTACCTCTAATGTTGAATGCCGCCTTACAATGAGCGAGCTCCAAGACTTTGATTAGGAACACTTCTCCGCTCTAAGAGCGATGGTTTCTGTCAGTTTACGGGCAAAACGATTTGTAAGCGAATATTCAGAAGTCAGTCTCTGAAGGCGGAGGCCAGTCATTTTCCAATAACGTGCTTCTCCAAATGTTGCCAGTACTACAGCTTTCTTCTCTGCTCATTTCCATAATGATCATAAGCCCTTTCCTCAATATGCACCATTTTAAATATAAAAGTGCAAGATTCCTATCATATCCTCGTGTGGCTCCCACTGTGGATTGCACATGCAAAATGCATGCGTGGAGTATATTTTGCATTCACTTTGGGGAAATGTTAAATTGGTTAAGCCCTTTTTGAGTAATGAGTATGCATTACAGCATTTCAGATGCATGTACGTGCACCTAGTTAGAACTTTGAAAATTACACACAGTAAAATCATCATCATGTATTTTCTGAGGAAGTAACGTCCAACATTTTGCTCGGAACATCGCTTTATTAATGGCATTCTGTCAACCTCTGTATGCTTTGCATATTTGCATATTAAAGAGCTGGGTAAAGAAATACTTCTTTTATCACTGCAGCTCATAAATCAGTTTGCGTTCCCTCCATTAAAACCTGCCTCAGCAAACTCAAGGCGAAAAATTGACTGGAGTCAAAATGCACGCATAGCCAGGCACTCAGATCGATCAGTCATTTCCTTAAAAAACAAATTTGTGCCTTATTGACGTCTCGTTTTGTAGTTTTAAGGGGGACAAGTCAAAACAAATACAGAAAATAAAAAGTCAAGGCAAAAAAAAGGATAAATGGAATTCGATAGCAAAACCTACCTCCAGGATGCAATAAATCTTGCCTCGTTGGCACATTTCTTTTTGCACAATTTGAGAAATTTAACCTTAAACAAAGAGACATCCCTTTCGCCCACAAACTGCATGGTCAATCCGCTTTACAGTATATTCTGTGAAGCGCTTTGAGATGCCTCGAAGATGTGATAAGGAGCCATGTCAAACGTGTTGTTATTAAGGATTATTATTATCGCTGTGAATGGGGACTTTGAAACTCCTGTTTGGGACAAATGCTTTATTTTGTAATGTGTTAAACCCTGGAATTACACACACAGTGAGCAGTCACACAGGAGCACCTGAGTGATTGGTGTATAGGTCATCGCACTGAATAGGTAAAACTCTCGAGTCTGAGTTGGATTCTCCAAAGCACGCTGATGGGCTTCTGGGTGTGTCAGACACCCGACACCCAGCTGACCAAAGGCAAACTAAACGAAAGGGATCCTGTTCCAAACCCGCATATCACATTTCACACAAGCAGGTCTTTAGGTGGATTTATCTATCCTCTGTATACCGACTGCAAACCTACATAATATGCTAATAAAACAATTTTCTATTACATTAAGGATGCAACTCCCAGGACTTTCGGCAAGGTTCAGCTGTAATAATAAGCATTGAAACCGACGGTTCAGGTGTAATAAAAAGCATTAAACCACTGTACCTAAAAATCATAAAGAAAATACTGTATCTCACACTATGACTTGCTGAGGATTTATGAAGCAGAAAAGCAGTCAACAAATAATCATCAGAACCCATGATTACATTCTATTACTTGTGTTGCCGTATGATGAAGCCAGCTAAATCCACGATCGGTCATGCTTAGCATACTGCCTGGGTTGCAGGTTTACTTGATGTCTGCCCTGTTTTAGTATTAGTGCAATTCCCTTTCACACTGACAGACCTTTGGTTGTGATCCAATGGAACGTGCCTTTATTTTTTTGTAGGTCTGTGCTCTCTTTATAATCCATTCCGATCAATTATGAATTTGAACGTGACTGATTTCTTCACACTTAAGTGCCACCGCTGTCTGCGTTGACAACAGGAGTCATTTGTGCCTCGATCAACTTTAATTGTCTCAGTTTCCACATTCAACACTTACGTGTTTTTTGCACTGCAGAGTCTGTTTGAATCGGCTTGTAGCTCCTGGATCGGATGATTGTGGGTTCAAACCCCGCGTCAGGATTTTGAGCTCGCAGTCTAAGCTGACGCTCCAGCACAACACTGGGGGAATGATGGAATATGAGAGCTGTTCCCATCTACCTGTTCAGGTGTTTGTTGCAGATCCTATCACACTATTTGAAAAAAAGGAAGTGAGTTTCTCCCTGTGTCCTGGCCAGCAACCCTCGAAATGATTTGGTCACTCACCTCACGACTGTTTATTATGTTTGTCTTCAAAAGCAGTAGCTACACTCGACAGTAAGTACTTGCCTTCACTTGGAGATGAATTGTTAAAAGACTATTCAAATACACAGTCAATTCACTTTCCAGTGTATTCTGTGAAGCGCTTTGAGACGTCTTGAAGACATGATAAGGCGCTGTATCAAATGCAAGGATTATATTATAAGACACTATGAAATGTATATTTTCTTTCTTTGTTTTCTACTCGGATTTATTTTTTTAAAAAGGAGAGCCAAATTGCCATCAGATGTCGGGAAGCTGGTTAATTTGAGACTAATGTGAAATCGAGAGTAAAGGAGAATCTTTATTCAGCCCTAAGGCAGATGATATTTATACACCAGCTGCCTGAAGCTACAAATGGACTAAACTAGTGATTATATCTGTGCCCAGATTAAAAATAGATACACTCATCTCTTTCTCGCAGGTCTTCGTATCGAAATCCATCGCGTAACAACTCGCAGGAAAGGAGCTCGGGCTAATCGGGAGCGGGCTGTTGTTCAGGGGTAATTAGGAACTTCAAATAACATACTTTGAGGAAATGGCAGCAGCGATGACTGAAATCAAATCCGTGTTCTGCAATTGCGACTTTCCATTGGGGGACACATTGCATTGCAACTCGGTGAAACCCTGTGTATGCTGGAATGCCCACATTGCCCCGACCAGACCTGCGCAGGAGCTTAATGCCTGCATTTTTTTACCCAGAAGCAACAGGGAGTTCACTATCTTGCAGTTGTTAACACCGTGCCCGCAAAATCTTCAATGCAGTGCTGATGTGTACGCTCGATTGAAGGAGGTGCCAAAAGAGAAGGGAGTTTCTATCATCCCACCCTGTGTCCTGGCCAACAATCCCCCAGGTAAAATTGGTCATTCACTTCAAGGCTGTTTTCTCTGACTTTGCTGTGCACAAAATTGACTGCCGCGGTCATTACACTTTACAGTGAATCCTGTGAAGCGTTTTGAGACGGTCTCGGCTCCCGGAATGAAAGGCACAATATCAAATGCAAGCGTTAACTACGCAAATTATCGTGGCTGGTGTTCCCAGTATAATTATGGCAATACGTGAAAGAATTGGTTCTCTTTTTGGGCACCGGTAACTCTGGAAGCAGATCTATCCACAATAAAAAGACATCGCTACACTTGTCATGTGGAAGTTGCAAGATCAGCAAATCCATAATGCAAGTCGGCCTGATGGACCCACTTTGCAACTTTGCATAGGTCACAGACACGTGGCAAACATCAGAGGCCACAGCCTGACCGTGACTGCATGAAGGAGTTGAGCACGAGTGCTGCCTTCCAGGGAAGGACACGTACATTATTAGTTTAATATCAAAGGAAATTTTCAGAGATCCTTAGAGGTCTGAACTCTTCCGATTATGTGCGGTTTACCCCTGCATGCATACTGTTCTGTATCCTCTTTGTTTGAAGAGGCTGTTCTAAAAGCATTGCATTAAATGCCTAAAGCATCGCTTGAAGCCCTTTGAGACGTCCTTCCGACGTGCAAGATGCTGCCTCAAAAGTAAGGATTATTTATGACTATAAACGGTGCGGTGCTTGGGCTGCTAAGAAATAATAATAACAATTACATTTGATGCAACGCTTCTGATAATGTCAGAACATCTCAATGCTCTTCTCAGGGTATTTCCCGGTAAGTGTAGTGACTTCGACACCGTAGCCAGTTAGCGCAGGGCAAAGTGTCACTACCAGCCAAGCAGCGAATGACTAATTTAAATCCTGGAGGATTCTCAGCCAGGACAGAGGGAGAAACTCCCTCTTCTGAAATAGTGCCACTAGATCTTTATCGTCCATACAAACAGCTCAAAGTGAGTGCACAACAATTTGGCTTGACTTAACTAAGTGAAGTGCCCAAAATATCATCTGTGTTCCTCGCCTGTTACAGCCCATTATAAGGCAGGTGATGGGTTGATGCTCCGCACTGTATTGTATAGTTCCTGCTGCCGTCTGCTTCTCTTTCTTTTTCCACTCCGGATGAGTTTTTTCTATTAATATTTCCTGTGAACCCATGGCTTGACGCTGGGCAAGTGTCTCCTTACTGACTGTGTGAAGGTCCTCTCTGGGCCGTCTGATCCATTTCCTAGGAGAACTCCTTGAACTCGGTGCATGGATTTGCTACAGGGCTGTTCCGGTGGCAAGGATTCATGCCAGACCTTCATTCAGTTTAGCAGATAAGTCAGTCACAATCCACGCTTGGCATGGCTCAACATCACCTCCAGTTATATATTATGAAATCAAATGTAAGTGTGTTCCTTCTGAAAGTCTTGCCAAAAGTTTGTCACATTAGACAACCATTTTTACCTTCACCCTCTGATGCGATACTTAAAATGGTAAATCCATCTCCGTAAGCTGTAGTACTTGCATTTAATATAGTACCTTATCACGTCTTTGAGACGTCTCAAAGCTCTTCACAGAATATACTGCAAAGCGAATTGACTATATTTTGTGGGCGAAACGCGGCAGCCAATTGCGCATAGCAGCGTCCCCACAAACAGTCGTGGATTGAGTGACCAAATGATTATTATTATTTTTATTTTGCAGTTTTATAGCATGTTCCTCGTGATAATCAGCGCAGGAAGGCAATATGAAACATTCCATATTTCATCACATTACTGCTTAAGTAATATTTCCTTACAGAGATAGAGAACAGTTATGGCTGAGGCCTTATAAAGTCCTTGATTCATTGTCAGAGAAGTCGTGGTTTGGATAGGACGTTAAACCGAGGTCCCCTCTGCCTGTTCGGGTATAAAAGATAATGATTATTATTGTTAACCAATTTTGAACAGAGGATTGTTAGCCAGGAAACCTGGGAAATTCTCTTCTCGAATAGCACCATAGGATCTTTTAACGTCCACCTGACCAGGCAAATATCAGTTTAACGTTTCAAGCAAAGGACAGCACTTTCGAACAGTGCAACAACACCCCCCCAGCACTATCAATGAGTTCTTAAACTTGAACCCGCAACCTTCTGACTCAGAGGTGAGAGTGCCACCAGCCGAGCCAGGCTGATGCCTATGTTATAATCAGACAGTTTGTGGCCGGAGTTGTATTCAGTATTTTATTCTATCTTTGGTTTTGATGTCAGCACCAGCGAACGTGCAGCAGTAATCCATTCTTTTGTCGTGACATTACAGCAGGCGGGTGTGACTTTATTTGAACGCTGAGAACAAGAGCGGTGTTTGAGCAGGACCCCACGCCTGGCCAGCGCTGAGCCCTAAGGGTAACACAAGGCACGTAGAGTCTGCGAGTCAGACGGTAATGTGTTTGGAGCGACACGGAGAGAGCAGGGAGTTGAAGCGTGGTTGGAAGCTGATTTATTTATTTATACCCGTATCATCTATCAGGCCCACAAATATCACAGGTAGCTCTTACCAGCAGCACCAGCTGAATTACAGTTAGTGTCATTGATATTAACTGGTTGTAGAAGGATTTCATAACCTTTATAAAATATGCAGATTGAACCTTTTAATAATTCAGCTGATCCAAAAATATGATGTCCGCCCTCACAGCAGAGCTAATAAACGTTGGCTTTATTAATGGGACAAAGGGAGCTAATAAAACAAAACTCCTAATTTTAGAGGAATTGTCCACAAGGTACTGCTTGTTTTGGAGCTTGTGACAGCATCATTTACAGCTTTAGGTCATCCGCACCATTCACTGGCCGGGCTGCATGTGATTTTTTTTCTGTTATGACAAGAAACACGTTGTTTAGCGCTCATCATTGTAACTGATGTCAGTGCAGGGAGTGCAGCATGTTCTACTTTGAGCGTCAAGTGTTTCCAAATCTCGTACAACGCTTGATCAATAGTGAGGTTGTTAGTCGATCGGCGGATCACCTTCTGGAGGTAATAATCCCTCTTTTTAAAAAAAATTGGGTCACTCAATCCACGACTGTTTGTGGGAGACTGCTGATTTTTTTTTAAAAAAAAGACGCATTGAAATTGTTCTAATAAATAGAATTTCTTGTCTCAAGAGTATATTTCATCACGCTGTTCTTTGTAACGAACCACATCAAACCTTGGCGGTGAATTGTGCAGATCACCTACAGGTATAAAACACTCGACAGAGATGGTGTGCAGCGTAGAGAGAAAGTGGTGATGACACGGCTTTGTGATTTCCAAGCCCTCTGATTTCGAACCTGTTACTTACACAGTCCGAAAGATGTCTTTCTTTTACATAAATTAGCCCCGTGTCCCCGGAATAATTCAGACGTGGGTTTGAGAGGCTGGATCGAGTCTGTTCAAACTCAGATCTTGCACAGACAAAAGACAGATGAATTGGGCTCTCTTCCTTTTAAATTGCAGCCCCAGTCACCAGGTGAAAGATCATTAATCCAAACTGTTTGCCGGTTTCCTTTAATAATATGGGCGCTTTGAGACGATGATAAGGCAGAGACCTGTGGGGACAGTTGCAGTTATTAAGATCTGGCTGGTTCGCAGTTAAATGTCACGTTTCACAGTGTGGGATTAACCTGCGCGGTTCTGTTAGTGTTGGAGCGATACCAAATCATTGCAACGAACCACCTCTGCACCTACAACAATTATCACAGAAACTGCAAACGTCTGTGGTACAACACAGATCGTGGAAATTGTGGGATAAAAAGTGTGGAGTTTCGGGGTGGATTGGATTTGATGCGATTCATTGCACCTGTTATGGACTATCCAGTTTTTTACTCCCGTGTGTGTGTGTGTGTGTGTGTGTGTTTGTGTGTAGTGGGGTCTATTAAGCTAATTGTGTAAATCATGGGGTGAGAATCTCATGCCTCACGGCAGATCCAATCATCACATTATCCCATCGAATCTGTGACGAAACGTCGCATTTTTCGCCCCTGCATGCAAACGCAGAGGCGATTCCAGTGCACGTATGTGTGTAATTAATGAGCAACAGAAAAGATTACAATAAACTGGAGATTCTGATCCTGTTGGAACGTTTGCAAGCAAACTGTTCCATTTCTTATTATGACTGCACGTTGGCAACTTATGCTGAGCCAAAGCCAGTCTGAATTGCCTTCATAACAGATGGAAATGTTCTCGTGTTATTATTGCTGTAATATATATATAACCAGGCTGCCTCTGATCTGCAGTTGTAAAGGGTAAAACGCAGCAACCTTGCAATGTTTGTCTCAATCTCCCCTTGTTGTTCACAACTGCTGGGGGAGTGGGTGAGGTGAAAGAGGGATGGGGGAGGCAGAGGGTGGGTGGGGGAGAGTGGGGAGAAAGCACAGACGGACACGTGCACATCATTGACCCAGCGTTGCCTTTATCTGCCAACATCTCTCCGAAAACGCTTCTCTCTCAGCAAACTGTTGCTCATCCATTCCTGTAACAGGGCAGCTCACAGGTTATCTGGCCACAGGATCAGCCGTTGTAACATCCGCCCGCTTACACAGTATCTCTGTACATAATCGCAGCCGGCAGGAGACAAAATAATTCAGCTGTAAAACAAGATTAACTCATTTGAAGCGAGGCACTGATCACAGAGAGCAGCCCTGCCAGCTTTATCTGTTGAAGTGAACACAAAGATTTAAGGGGTGCCCTGACTCGGGGCAGCTTTGTGCTGCGAGGATTGTTTTGCTTGAAAGTAATCAGCCCGATAAGCACATGGCCATTGGGAGATATGGATATTATAGAGACGCAGTATTAATTTCAGTCAGTGCTGCAGATGAAGAACGATGGGGTCGTACGCAACCGTAGCTCTTGCACCAATTGTGCACTCCTGTAGCTCAGTGATTAGAGCACTCGCCTCTCAAGCGAGAGGACCTGGGTTCGATTACCGAGCAGGGTGAAACGTTGGCCACGTTTCCTCACTCCACACGCCTCTGTTCACCCAGCAGCAAGTAGGAACCCGGTTGTTAGTCGATTGGCGGATGGCTTTTGTGGGGGTAATAATCCCTTCAAATAAAATAATAAATTCACCCCAAAAAAAACTTGGTCACTTAATTCACGACTGTTTGTGGGGACGCTGCTGTGTGCAGTTGGCTGCCTCATTTTGCCCACAAAATTTACAGTCAATTCGCTTTGCAGTATATTCTGTGAGGCGCTTTGAGATGTCTAGAAGACGTGATAAGGAGCAATATCAAATGCAAGGACTATTATCATTATAACCCTCACTCTCCTTGAAGACAGCCAGGGTTCTGGTTATGATAGGGGTGGGTGGAGATGCTTCTCTTCAGAGGGGAACAACCTGCGATGCCCTTTCATTACTGAGTAAGGAAGAGCAGTTGCTAAATTGGTCCACGCTGATGTCACCAGCCCACCTCTGTAGATCTCTCACTTTCCCCACCGCACTCGGCTACCAGAGCAAAAGTCATAACAGTAAAAAGTTCCGGGATTGTTATTTCAAACGAGCAGTGGGCCAATTGATTACTGATGCACCAGAAAGCGTGAATGAAATACTATATTCGTTTAAATCACCTTTGAAACTGTGGTCAAACTCTCAGTCATTTTACATACTGACTGATGCTCAGTGAGGAATGGGTGTGTAGTGCAGGCTGATCATCACCGGGTAAAACGAGTCACTGTAGGCTAATGTATTTTCACATTGCCCTGTTAAAGAGGAACTTGAGGAACAAGGGTTTTGCTTTATTATAACCTCTATACATCGAGACGTCCCCAGGCGGTTTTTATTTAAAGGTGGCAGTTAAGTGCATTGTAAAGTCCCACAAACAGCCATGGGCTTAAAAATTATTATAGTGCAAGCCTGGTCTATGAGTTCAAACCCCAACTTGGGGCTGGAACCCCCATCCTTCTGATTGACAAGTGAGTGTTGCCAGCCAGACTGGCCCCACAATTGAGCGTAAAGCTGGGAGATTTACCAATGAGGCTTTGAATCCCGAAGTTAGATCGTTACATCAAAGTCTCTCATGGGCTGTATGGGGCTTTTGCATCCCCATTTTGGCGCCTTGGGACGTCCTTCCGACGTGAAGGACTATATCAGTGTCATTCTGTTGTTGGAAAATGCAACACCCGAATTAATGCGGGCTTTTGAATGTCTGGGCCAGAGTTACAAAGTGAGCACTGATCGAATTAGCGTGCCAGCACAAAGCGGTGTGTTGCACCCAGGTAGTTTATGGATTTTGCTTGTTCCCAGGGATAAAGCCGAGAAGATGTAATGTATGTTTTAAAATTCCTTCTTAACTTTCGAAACTGTATTTCTCTGGATGTCTGAGAGAGAAAGAGAGAGAGAGAGAGAGAGAGGGGGGGGCGGGGAGAGAGAGAGGGGGGAGAGAGAGAGAGAGAAAACAAACCGCATCCTGTACTTCGACTCAGTTGATTGAAAAGCACGTTTGATGCGGGGTCACAGGGCTCTTTGAAGTGAACTGTAGTGAAGGTCACAAGCTTCACGGCATAATCCTAACAAACCTCGGCGGCTGAGATTAAAACGAGTTTCGCAGAGTTTCCCATTAAGATGCAATGCCGGTGAAGATAGGAAATGGGTGCACTGCCTGATTTCAAATTAATTCCATCTGAATCGGTAAAAGGCCATGTTTTAACACTCAAGTGTCATACTGCTTCCCAAGTCTCCCGACGCACTGCAATTATTAATCACGCTTTGCGAGTCCCACACGTTAATAATAATAATAATCATAATTCTAATAATCCTCGCATTTGATACAATCTCATCACGTCTTTGAGACGTCTCAAAGCGCTTCACAGGATACACTGTAAAGTGAATTGACTGTATTTTGTGAGCAAAACATCCTGAAATTAAGGGTCAGATATAGAGGGAGCGTCACCCAAAGGAGATGCCATGTATCCAGCCTCAAAGATACGCTGACAGAAGCCCTCGTCTGGGAAATCGATGGGAACAAAGAGCAACCACTTTTGTGGTTCAATATGCTCTATTGGAACCATCTTTTAGATACCCTGAGGCAGAGGAGAAAGGTTCAGGCTCGTGAAGGGCAATTTCAGGATAGACGCAGGAAGTATTTCTTTACACAAGTGGGTAATTAATAACTGCAATGGGTTTAGCAGGAGGACGGTCAAGTCCAGAATGTTTGACTCATTTGAGGAATAGCTTGATGCTGTAATGGGAAGATGGTAGGGGAATAGAAAGATGATCCAATGAGTCGAAGGGTGATCTTGTACCGAGGATGTTATAGTGAAGTGTATTAAGCCAGTGGTGCTTTATGTGGCAGTTTCATCTTTTTTATATAAAAAAAAGCGATTTCAACAGCCTTGCTTTCAACCTCGATTGACTTTTCTTCCCGATGGATCTTCCTTGGAATCAATGCAAAGAGGCATCTGAATCCTGGATTGGGACATTGTTGTCTGTTCGCAGTCAACTGGCTTCACTGAACAAACCAAATCAAAGTGAATCCCGCTAACCAGAAGCTCAGTCAGACCCGTGAGCTGGAAATGCAATGTGTGCGAGGCGCTGCCATCACACTCTGGGATCAGTCAGTGCGGTAATTATCATAATTAGGTCACTAATTTCAATGGTGATAATTAACACATCACAAACACTGTGCTCCGATGGCACAGTGTGAGTCCTGCTGTGCTGGAGTTGGCCTATTCAGCGCTCTATCTCTACGGCACAGCCAAGGAAACAGCAGTCCTCCAGTCAAGACAAATAATAATAATCATCCTTGCATTTGATACCGGGCCATATCACGTCAGAAGGTGCCTCAACTCGCTTCACAGGATATACTACAAAGTGGATTGACTGTGTGTTTTGTGCAGTATGCTGCCTACAGTTCCCTCTCTTCTGTTTTATCCCTCAACATGTTGACATTCTCCATATCAGAGCCTTCATCAGTAGAGCTATTGAAGTAAAGCCATAATCATTTCAAGTTAAAGCAGCTCACGCCATAGTATCCGCCATCCATATTAACAGCCCAGCAGAGTTTTAAGAAGCATTATAGGATTTTATTGTGCAATCCCAGCAAGCACTTAACAATCACTGTTTTACAAAGACTTTGGCTCCTGGCACAGAAACCACTCGCTCTCCTTCCGCACAGCACACTCTGGTACTTATGAATCACTCGGTGTTACACAAGTGGGGGAGTTTACAGGTGACTCTTTGCTTTATTCTCAGTAGCCGCTTAAAATACCATGTACAATGACATCCCCCAAACCCACACTGAAACACAAGGTGATAAGAAGCAACGCCGAGTGACAAGGAGCCAAAGGTAGCTGTCGCAGCTTGTGAGAAACGCACGGTACTTTTTTTTTTGATCTCGATCCGAAACCAAGCTCGCAGTTTCATTTTCTGGCTTTGCTGTTTCCCATCAGCATCTTTAATCTTTTCTAATCTTTAAAGGCCATGTAAGGTTGTGCTGCCTTTATTTTCAAAGTACTTTGCTTCCCCCTCTCCCTGTTATCTTTTTTATATATATAAAAATGGCCATGCCCCTTTAAGAAAACAAATTGGATTCTGAGAGTGGTTTCCCTAATCCCTGTTATTTAAATTCTCTTGCCATGTGCTGGAATGCACAAGGAGGTATGATTGATTGACGTTCACGCATAGTAATATACAACGGACAAGACCAGTGCAGGCAGAGACAAAGGCAGCTCCGCGATTGCCCTGTGTAAATGTTGAGAAATTCTCGTGATGTTTTATTCAAGTTGATTATAATGTGGTTTTGAAAAGAGCACCGGCTTATTGTCTTGTACAAGAATGTCATGTACAGGAGCCCTTCACTATTAACACCGCCTCACCCTGTGATAGAACATGCAGGTTGTTTAGTGGATAGCCTTACTAATAGAGCAACTGCATCGAATCACTCTTCGTAATATACTTCACTCTTACACGCTTGTCAGCTGCCATTTATAGAGCGCGTTGCACTCCAATAACAAGAGGCTCTTTTTGTGCGGTATAGAGAGGGTACATGATGTAGGGCCGTGGGTTCTGATTCCTGTCCCACAAGTGGACCGATAATTCACGGGCAAGACAGTCTCGGGTGAATTATGGTCAGCATCAGAATTAGGATACAATTCCTACCTACTGCGCTCTCTCTATCATGTGCTCTGTTTGCGCGGCAGTCAAATCAAATCTTAAAATAAGAACGGGCATTCTTATATTTATGCTCGTGTTAAATATAAACGCTCTCGACACACGGACAGTGATGTTAATGGTAACTTGATTTACCCCCCCCACCCCGTAGCACTGTTTGTCCTTTAATCGCGGCAATTTCTCTATGGGTTTTTAACAATGTATTTTATCAAGATAATGCCGGTGCTATGTCCCACAATACGCAATTAAAAGGCATCCCAGCACCGGCTGTGTTTAGAACATTTTGTGTGGGCTAGAGATGTATTCTCTCTGTGCAGAAAAATTGCTCGTTCGTAGCAGAGATCCTATAATGTGAGGTTGGAGGGCAGATGCACGCAGTATTGATTTGTCATTGACAAAGTCACAACACCACCATATTACCACAGCCCAGTGCACCCGCTTCTATTATATTGGGCCACTTTCCTGAAATTGTAAAGCTTTTCAAGCAGTGAAGAAAATCATTTAATTTACAGTGAAGTGAGGCCTGCAGGAGTTAAAATCATCTGATTCATTTTAATTCTGCCTCTTGAATAAAACAAAGTCCACTTTCTTATTTTTTTTTACGTAGACATTACGATTTTTAAAAAAAAAACAAGTTTAAAGATCGAAAAAAAAACGTTTTGACGTAGTTTCCACGTGTATATTAAATAGCCCCCTTAGTACGCTCTTGAAACGGATCGGTCTGAACCCAATACCTTGTGTCCCTTATTAATCCCTAACTCTACAGTAATACGATACAATACTAAATTAAATTTGTATTGTGCCTTTCACGTCAGGAGAACGTCCCAAGTGCTGGACAGTCAGGGATTTCGATACAGTAAATGCACAATAATAATAATAAATAGTAAGTAATAAAGTAAATTTATAATAACGAAAATAATAATTCTTGCATCTGATATAGCGCCTTATCATGTTGTTGAGACGTCTCAAAGCGCTTCACGGAATATACTGCGAAGTGAATTGACTGTTTATTTTGCAGGCAAAATTTTTGCCGTGCTTTTTTAAAGTTATTTTAAGTTTTCTTTCATTTGCTCTGCATTTATCCTCTTCTCTCGCTGAGACAGCAGCTGCTTCTTTTCCCCAAGGCTGAGATGTGGGGAAACTCACACTCGGATCTGACCTTTTCCAGTACCATTTTGTCCACTATATTGCCTTTTGTGAGCCTCAGGCCCTACAATTCCACCTGGTCTTACTCTCTGAGAGCATTTTATCTTCAAAATCTAAGATCGCACAGAATTGTAGAAGAAAACATCTTAGATTTAGTCATAATTTAAAGTCGGTGTCATTTTAAGGATGGTGGAAAAATGGTTTCCGAAATACGAATTCTTGCCCAATTCTGGACAAACTTAACATTTGGTCTCAGAGGCTAAGAATTTTAAGCTTCTGAATCTCTGCTTTGCCCCTTCTAGCGCTGCTAAGTTCCATTTGCTTAATGGGGACAATTGGATGAAAGGAATTATTTTCCTCGCAATTTCACTGCCCCCATTAAGACCATTCTTGAATCAGATCCTTCTAAAGTGCATTTAGTTTATTGCCATCTGCTTGCACCAGATTTAATGTCCTAGCATCGTACATTGGCAGTGCTTTATAGTAGCAATGGAGTGCATTGGAAGTGTATTGACATTTTTAAGCTTTAATAGTTAACTCTTAAGAGAGGGCTGTCTTCGTAATGGGGCCACATTGCGACAGCACCAACTCATCATTCTTGGTCAAAGGTATTATAAGGTTCTAAACTTGCTGCTTAAAGCACTTTTACGGGTTGTTGAGGGACTTGTAGATAATGTGGTGGTTTACCAACTGACATGTGCACTCGTTACATTCATGTTCTCATGGCTCTTCAAGGAAGGTTTGCAAAAAAAGGCCTAATTTTACTGTAAGGCGGATTTGTTGCAATGTTGCTCATGTGTTACGGTAGGATTTGCCAATTGTTCCGGACGTGCTCGGAACAGATGTGCATTTGGGAAACCTCTCTGCCGTCCGTTCCTAGAAACAACTTGTATACATTCCCATGGATTTGGAAAGCACAGATCAACAGTTTGCCACGTAGTCAGTGGAGTAAGGATTCCTGCTCGCCATGATTGGTTATGCAGGGTGCAATTGCTCACGGCTGAAATTAATCGACAGGGGTTTCAGTGGAATTATCTTTGGGAACTGGATGGCGAATTTGTGCAGAGAAAAATCTGAAACATTTGAGTGGGAGCGTGTCGGGGCTTAACCTCATACTGTATGTACAGTCATGTGAACCAGTCCTTGTAGCCCGGTACTTTGCCGGATTTCACTGTGGGCTATGATGGAACGGGGGGAGGAGGGTGGTTGGTAAGGAGGGGGGTGGTGTGGTTGGTAAGTAAGTAAGGAGGTAATAAGTCAACCCTGAACATCTGCACCTTTTATACCAAAGGTCATGAATGTACTTTTTTTTTACCGCAGTAAAGACAGTTAAAAGCAGAGAAAACTAATGAAAGCTTTCGTCATTGTTGTTTTTTTTAAAAAAAAATTAAAAAAGAAAATACGTATGAAAGAGAAAGAAGGTTAAATTGCCTGTGTAGGCTTTGGACAACGTGACAGAAACAGTAAACCAGATAGCCCAGAATCTGGTTTCTGCTCTGTGTTTTTGAGCGAGTCATTGTGAGATTTGTGGAGGCGGATTCTATACTCCCCTGTGACTGCTTTGGACTATAATATGCAGACATGGTAACAACTGCTGGGAGTGCTTCTGCGGTTTGCATGCTTGCAAGTGAGTTATTTATAGTCTTGCAGGTAATTGGTTTGACAGGAGTTTATGGAATCATTTCAGTATGTAAGGCAAAGTTTAATTTTTTCTGCCTTGTGTTGCTGCTCATCATAATGCCGCGCTTCTGTGTGTATGTGTGTGTGTGCGCACTGAGGAACGAGGGGGATGGGGTGTGTGTGTGTGGGGGTCACAGCTGAAATCCCGTCTTCAAATCCCCTGGAAATTTCTGAGCTGCCTTTTGTGCTGTGATGAAATGAGTCCTGAATTAATGAGATGTTTTGAATTAGTGAAGTCACAGTTAAAGGGGCAGAGGCTGTTTTGTCAGCTTCGACTTTACATGAAGACAATTGCAGTTGAACAGAGACGGGCCCAATTATGGCCCAGGACCCTGGCATCTTTCAGCTGATTAGCGGAACAAAGGCAAATAATAACTTGCCTCGCCGCCTTTTAACATGTTTCCATTTTGCCTCAAACCACACTGGGGAGACCCATTAAATTCCATAGGTCAAAATTAAGAACCCAGCTTAGGGGGTAGGAGAGAGGACAAGAGTGTGCTTCAGCTTCCTGTGATCAGCTTCTCTTTATGAGTGTAACCAGTTTAGGGTTAAATTGGCTTCCGTTTTATTTAACTACCTAATGGTGTCAGTGGTTACAGAGTGTTATTTGTTTAGTTCTATCTCTCTCTTGCTCCCAAGCAATCCATACAGCTCCCTTCTGTCATCAGAGGGAGAGGAGAGGAGAGGAGGAACAATTTTTTTCTTGGCTGGCTTTGTGGACTGACTGACTGCCTCCTGTCCCAATGCACCGTGGAGTCTTCACCACTTATTTCACTGTGGGTTTGGTGGCTACTGACCTCAGCAGTGCTCGACCAGGCAGAGTGGGGAGGCATGGCTGGGCTGTCACAGAACCTGCTCCACTCCAGCTCCAACAAAGAGCGACACGTTCACAGGAACTGGACTCGTCGGGTCCAGAAAGCTGCCCCAGAGGGAGGGTGGGGTTGGGGTTGGGGGTGGAGCGCGGGGGGGAGTAGGTGGGGGAAGGAAAGATTGAATTTGGATCTCGACTGTTCCAAACCAAATATTTGTGTGTGGGGAAAAAAAAGGCTGCTTTTCTTTTACTATCTTGGACTCGATTCTTTCCAGCCTTCAGCTATACTCTCTCGCTCCCTTTAGTCTTCCCACTACTGGAGCCGGTCACTGTTATGCGGTTAGCTTCAGACTCTGTGTAATCTCGGTTGTGCCTTATAAATCGCGCTCGAACGAACCTGCGGATGCAGCGTTCGGAGAAGGACAAAGCAGAGTGTCTTTACTGTACTTTCTTTAACTCCTGCTCACAAGCTGTGTGGTAGAGGCAGAGCACAGAGACGATAAGATCTTCAGGGGGGATGAGGGTGGGGTGGGGGGGGGGTGGGCATGGGAGCCAACCATCACCACTGCAAACGTGACGGGCAAAATGTCCTGTAGCATTCTAGGACACTTTGAGGGATTAACCCACCCCCCCCCCACCTCAAACATTGACCTGACTCAATCTCTGCATTTGCTGAGATGCAACCTTTTGAAGCCTCGGGCACTCGAGAGGTAACGTCTTCCGCAGCCTGTTTGCCATGTTATTGATATTTTAACCTTGCGTGCTCTCTCGAAGAACTGTTAGCATCACATAGGTTCTCCCTTGTCTGGGATCAAGAAGAGATGGACAGGACAGAGGCAGCTTTACCACAGTGAACTCTGTTCATCCAGTGAGAAAGAACAGTGTATTAATGTTCTCTTGTCCTCATCAGTGGCTGAACAGAGGTGACTCATGTGGTCACCGACACCAGAGGGTTGTCGAACGGTTGGTTCTGCTTCTGTTCCCATTGTTGATCAGGGCAGCCCAAGAGGAGAGGTAGGAGTTAAGATGAGCGAGCTGGCTTTCATTCAGTCAGCCCAAGACTATTGATCTTGGAGCCAGAACCATAAAAAATCACCAATGCTGGCTGGCAAACCGAAGCTTTGTCCCAGCTCCAAGTTTCCAACCCCCCAAAAAAGTATGAATTACACATTCAACAAGAAAAACCTCCAAAGAGAAGAATAAGGAAGCCAATCCAAAGCGATGCTTGGTTTTGACTTGACCCATTTCAACCAAACATCTGGCCTGGATCTCTGTCCATTCATAGCTGTAGCCATAGCTGAAGCAGAATGGGTTTCTTTCTGATGCACATTTAAGAAGAACCAGATTATCAAGTGCTCTTTACCACCATCTTATTATTAATAAAGACATTCACATTTTCTCAGTCGTGGTCAGTTACAGGAATAACATGGTTTGTGCGTTCAGCCCACTAATCTTGTATGTTCTTTGCTGTGTTAATGTTAGTCCCAGAGTTATAATTCAGGGGCAAAATGCAGAAGACAGCCAGATATGTTATAAAGAAAAAGATGAGTAACAATGCAATTTACAATATGATTTACTTTTATACAAGGCCTTTCACATCAGTGGGATGTCTGAAAGTGCTTCAATAATTAATTAATGAAAGAGGTATTCCAATTTTAGGGTTCAGATGAGACTGGCGTCCAATTTGCGATATGTGCATACCAGGTGAGATGTGCCTGATTGTGGCTTGTGGTTTGCGCGTGTGGAAAGCCTTTGAGATGTGAGCAAAAATACACTGAAAGTGGGCAAAGTCTGACGTAAAAAGGGCGGAGAGCTAAAAGGTGTGTCCATGCAATTTTTTTCCAAAGTTTTCCCAATTCAGAATCTGGCAAACTTCAATCGTATCCCTCCCCCCCCACCTCCCAATGACAATTTTTTTCTTTCCCAGTGAATCCTAGTTTCATCCTCCACTGCGTGTTTTCACAGCTCAGATGCCTTGTCCGAGATATCAGTTCAGTTAACCTCTCCGTGCTCTCTCCACTCTCAGCATTACCTTACTGCAATGCTTTGACCACAACTCCACATAGTACCGTACTCTGTGCGAGGGTGGACCAGTATACTGTCAATGCTGACTTCTCATCACCCGAGGCTTGCCTTATGCCCAAACCCTCTGGCAATACAGCCAGCTTTGCAAAACATTCCTGGAGATCAAAAGCCCCCAGAGGCTGGGTTTGGGATCTTATATATAAAAGGAAGCATATTCCCTCCTTCCCCTATGGCACACACTCCAGTTTGATCAACACCACCTGAGGGGCTTTGAAACACCTTCTATTACATAACTGCAAGGCTCTTTCTACTCTCGTTGCATTTCCGAGACAAATAGGCGATCTGTTGCAAAAACCAAATCACCCGGGCTATTATAAAGGTTCACAAATCTGTTGCGCTCATTTGGTAGAGATGTCTCTGTCGCTCAGCCACCCCCCCCCCACCACCCCCCAGCACCACCGTATCCTAAAATGGTACCGACGTTACCTTTTTTTGAAACGTTTTATTGTTTGAAAGTACCTTGATCGAAGGCAAACCGATATTCCAGGGGGTGGGGGGGGAGAGAGAGATACAAATGCAGCGTTCCATGTGATCATTAGCATTGGGAATAATTATCACAGCATATGTTCTGCTCTTATAAATTTACAGTACATCTTGTGACGTGCTTTTAAACGTCCTAATGACGTGAAAGACACAATATCAAATTATTATTATTACTCCCCCCCCATTGTTCAGGAATTAGAGGGATCTGTTACAAGCACAGCCTTAAACTCAGAGCCAAGACAGTTGCCCATCAAGCTTGCCACTGAAGTCAACAGCAACTCTTTAATTCCATTTCCCAGGATTTTCTCCCCATCTCTTAATATCCTGACTTAGCAATGATCTCTTAAATCCTCTCGTGAACGCCTCAACATGCTCTGGATCTCTGAGTCAGTCCATCTCACATCTCTCTCAGCATTCTCATGACACTTTGTCGAAAGACTTTTCTCTGGACCCGGGTTTAAACGTTGTGGTCTCTTGTCCTGGATTACCCAAAGTGAAGAGGATATTTCCCTATTTTGCTAGTTTTTAGTTACATTTCTTTTCATCCAATTTATAAGCAGAAATATTTTGCAATGTAAAAAAAAGGCACCAAATTGTGGAATAAGTGAAAGCTTGCTGACACGCACTGATAATGGGCCAATCCAGGCCAGAAAGGGCTCAGGAACTGTTGCCGAGATCAAAACTTTACAAAGTCTCCAACTCAGTCTTGATTTGTTTCCATTTGCCCTTCTTTCTGCTCTTCACCCAGCACTCCCTCACTTAATTTTAATTGGAGTTGAGATACAGATCAGCCTTGATCTAATAGAAAGGCGGGACAGGCTCGAGGGGTTGAATGGTCTCCTCCTGTTCCTATGTTCCTAGGTCTCAAGGCTGAAAACTCCCATGGTTTTGGAATGAAGAAGGAAGTGTCGGCACCAGAAACTGGGAGGTGGAGATGCAGAATGTGTGCGTTCTCCACGCCTATTTGGTCCTCGTATTTGCAATGTCCCGTTACTGCCACAAGAGGCTGCTAAGGCACTTGTAAAGCTCACTGTTACCACCTGCTGTTAGGAGCGATCACGCGGACCTGTGCATTTTATCTCTGCACCTGAACACTTGATACTGCTGGGCTGGTCTGAAACATGCTTCCGCCCCAGACACCAAAAGCGTCATTCTGAAGTTATCCGTTGCTCAACTCATATAACTTCAAAGCTCCTTCAAATGAATCTGCATCGAGGTCCAAAACGTCTATCNGCTCTTATTTGGTTCTTTATTCACTCGGCCTTAGTGGGTAAATCTGCTGGAGCGAGCTTGATGGACCAAATGGTCTTTTCCTAGATTGCGATCTGGCTGACACATCAGTGCAATACTTGGGGAGTGCGAGGGTGCTGTCTGTCAGATGAGACATCAAGCCTGGTCTTGTCTGCCTGTTCAGGGGGACTTCAAAAATCCCGGGACATGATTCGAAAAGAGAAGATTTTTTTCTACAGTGTCCTTGGCCAGCAATCCTCTGGATAAATTGGTTAATCGCTTATTGACTGTTAGTGGAACATTCTGTGTGCAAACTCAAGAGTGTTTGCTACATATATGCAGTCACTGTACCCGGCACCAATTTAGCATTGACGCACTTTGAGGTGTTTTGATATTATAGACATTTTATTTCCAAGGACGATTGTTACATTCATTCAAGATTCTTGTCATTGTGCCAACACAATAGCATGTTAACGCTGCACAACCCGTCCCCATGGGCCAGTGGTAACATTTCAAGTCTTTCTTTCTTTTGTGCATGTATAACGGCTTCACACTTTAAATAAGCGCTTGTGGTGTAATCCGTGATAGGAAGCCTAACTGGTCTTAAGTCACGTAACTCTGGAACTATTGAGTACGTTACTGAGAACGCTCTTTTTACTGGAACTGCTGTGTACAGTAGATGAATTTTGATAGCGATATGTGGGCGCTACACCACACCTATAATGACCATGATAATGTCAATTTATAGCATCGTATGACTATTAACCTTTCACAGCGATGTGTATGGTGGAACACTGTGAAAGTGTTTATTTTTTTCCAATTGTTTTGCAAAAGTGCTCATCTTTGTGCTGTATTAAAATGAATGATAAATAAAGAGAGACATAACGAGGATCAAAAAGTGTCCATTTGGCCCATCAAACCCACTCCCGCCACTAACCGCTTAGGTTTCAATGTCTCATCCTGTTGGACAAAACATGAAATGCCATCCGTCTCCTTGTTCAGGTGGATATTAAAGATCATTGTTTGAAAAGAGAAGGGAGTTTTGCCCAATGTCCCTGCCAGCAAATTGGTCATTCACTTCATGACTGTTTGTGGGACTTTGCACACACACACACACGGATTAACTGGATCCGACAGGAATTTCGTGGGAAGCGGTTTGAGAAGGCTCGACATTTTGGCATTATATCAAATGCAAGGATCGCTATATTAATGCTGAATTTGAAGGCTTTTTGCCCTTCCCCCACCCCATAAGAATCCTGTTTCTTTACATAGCATATGCCGTCAGCTCCAAGTGCTGTAACAGGAAGGGGAATTATGTTTCAAGATCATACCTGGAGTTATATTTGGCCCAGTGGCAGGAAGAGAAGGTTTTACACTCTTGGATATATTACAGGATAATAGATATCTGCCAGGCAGTTACGAGGCAGCAATGCAGTCAGGCTTCTCTGATGACATAAACAGCAAGAATGATACTCGAGAACCAGCCTTATGAACTTCAGCAAAACACAGAGAATAAATTGCTGCCTTAAATACCTGACCAAGTGTTTGTTACATACTGTGAAAAGGGACATTTGCCTCACGGGTGCATTTAACGCACCCTGAGGATTGATGGTGTGAAATGAATACTCCACATGCTCCATTCCCATTCAGAGCTTGACCAGACCCTCTCTCCCTGCCTCCCTTATGCGTCCAACTCAACCTAATGTTTCCAAATCCTTCTGCAAAGCCAACTCAACCCAATGGTCCTGTCTCCTCTCTCAGCCTGACCCGACCCGACCCAGTACCTCCTTCTGTGTGTTTATAACTCAGCTCAGGCCATTTTCGCTTAAAACTGCTCCCACCGGAGAGCAAAGAAGAGCTGTTATTTGAACCATAGAATCCTACAACACAGAAAGAGGCCATTTGGCCCATCGTGTCCGTGCCAACTCTTTGAAAGAGCTACCAGCTAGTCCCACTCCCCGCTCTTTCCCTATAGCCTTGTAACTCTTTTCTTTTCAAGTATATATCTAGTTTCCATGTGGTGAGATTAGTTTTATCTCAGAGCTTAAAGTCACAGTTCTTAGCCAGCTCTCTGGTCAGGTTTCCCCATCACGTAAAGTACCCCAGTAATTGCGAGTTTCGTTTCTTCCCCTCCAGCACTTTACCAGGAAACCAAACGATTCAGTGCTGTGTAGAGTTGCTTACTCAAGAATGTAAGAACATATGAAAAGCTAGACAAAAGAAGACCAAGATCCATCTAATTCACCTTCCACCCTGATGGCGGTAGCAGGAAGTACTTAAACCACGCGGAGGCAAATTCATTTAGACTGCAAACTGATTAAACAGAGTACTTAGCCGAAGTAGAATACGTGCTTTCTTGTTAATACTGGGGAAGTGGGTGTCTCGTTTCTGATACTTCAGTGCAACACTAGTGCCCAAAGTTGTTAATAATGAGAATCTGCATAAGGTCAGCGCGCAATTTAAAACCTGTCTCACTATCTGATTAGTTAGCTGTGTAGTCTGTATTACCGACACACTGTGACATTCAGAGGATCACCTGCAAAGAAGGCTGAATCGTGGGCAAATCTCTCGAGGTTTGCTTTCAGTGTTCATCAGAACGCTTGTTGAAGTCTGTGACAAACACTGATTGCTGTCATGCACTAAGAAACCCACACTTCTCCCTTCACCCACCCACACCCACAACCACACCCACGCACGTCCACACACACACACACAAATGACGGTTTGACAATTGGAGTTGCTTCACAATAAAACACTGGACTGATTCTCACATCACAAGTGCTTGTGGACTAAGTGTGGACTTCTTCTGAATATGCCTATGCCGTGTCTCTCCCTGTTTTCAAAACTTTCCTCCTTGCCTTTGGTCACTTTCTCCTCCTACCCCCTCCTACCTTGGTGATCCATACCGTTCTCTTCATCTCTTTAAGAACTTTGAGACATTTTCCTACATGAAAAGGTGCTAGCAAGGGAGCAAAGGCACTGAAGGAAAAGATCAAAGGGTGATTTTATTTTCCTTTCCTCCTTCTTCCCCCAAAAAGAACATCTAATTTAAACAGGATCTGTGCTGGCATGAATCAGGCACCTGCCAACATTCATCAAGGAATAAATAAAAAAGAACAACTCCTAGATTGATCCAGATTCCAGTAAAGTTGAAAACCCACCTAGCTTGTCCTGGGCGATGAAGTGCTAAGTCCTTTAATTGTCGGCATCAAAATGTCTTTCATTTCAAAGGATATTTTCCCCTCCCCTCTCCCCAAACCGCGGGCGTTGGTCAGTTTCAATCAAGTGCTGTGGCTGCGAACTTGGACACCGACTCCTGTTTCTGCTAATGCAGCATCTGCGATAAATAAAAACGCTGCCTTGAACAAGCGTTCCTCCTTAATATAATACACTTACCCGCATGACGTTGCTGCCGGTGGGGACTGGAACTACCACTGTTTTCGGAGTTCAGTGTTCCGACGCTTGTCTTCCAGTCTCTTGGCAGTTTATCTCTGAACTTGCTTTACGGTATATTCTGTGAAGCGCTTTGAGACGCTTCAACTCCCGCGACATCAAATGCAAGGATTATTATAATTATTATTATATTCACTACTAATTTTTAAGGAGTTTGAAGAAGAGTTTCGCTCCCTCGTGGAGCTTTCGGGCTCTTATTGCTAATGCATTTTACCGGAACGGAGAAGCTTGAATCACAAAATATGCTGCGTTGTGCCAAACGCTTGTAAAAGAGGCCTTGAGCAGCGTGGGGCTGATGACACGCTTTGCCAGCAGAACCAGCAGGAATGAGCGGGTCTGGAGTTTACCTCGGCCCTGATCAGCCGAGCACGTCGAACGTTGGCTGGGCTTGATCCACATCACCGCTCTCTCCCACCCTTTTCTCCGCTGCCGTGTGTGATTGAGATTAATTGCTTCCCTGTGCGTGGTTTGTGTGTGTTTTTCCCCTACAACGCAAAAAAAATTAGTTGAGGATTTTGATACGTTTGCGCTCGTTCGATGGGGAGTGGAATCATTTCCCACTCGGAATCTTTGCACACGTCAACCCATCAGGTCCTGAACTTGAGCTCACAGTCCAGGCTGACCCTGCGCTGCAGGACTAGGGGGAACAGAGGCAATGTCCTTTGGATGAGACGTTAAAACAAAGTCCTAGAGTACTTGAAAGGAACAAGGGAGTTTCTCTCCAGTGTCCTAACCAACTATCCTCCAGATGAATTTGGCATCTATCTCATGGTTGTCGTGGGATCTCACGTGGGATCTCACTTGTGCCTGATCTCACTGCGGAGAAATTAGGGGGTGCTGTACGTAGCAGATACATACCAGCACCCCTTTTCTGCAGCTGCTTTGTGCCCGGGGAGCCTGGAAGAGAATGGTGGGGGGAGTAAAGAGAAATGGCGAGTGCCTTGGTGCTTTTAAAACACACACACACACATACACAAAGGTTGCAATGATACGAGTGTTAATTTCACAGCTTGGTGAGTGATCTGGCGCAAATGAAAGGACAGCGCGATACATCATGTGTGACGTGATGGGCATTCCCCTCTCCCTCCCACTCTCCCCCAACCTCCCCCCCACACACACATACACAAACACACACACCCCCCCCACCCTCACCACCGCTACTCAAAACCCAATGTGGCTTTCTGTTGTTTTTCTGGAAAAAATGACCAACTCACAGTTGTCGCTGTCCGTTCACGTGAAACCAGTGCAAATTACACTTTTTGTCAAGAATCGCTCACGCTAGCTTTAGGTAAAACACCCGATGTGATGTGTAAGTACTAAACACAGACTTGTGAACAATCCTCTCTCTCCTTCGCCCCACCTCTCCCTCCACACACGCAGACGCACACACTGCAAAGGGCAAGGTGTCAGTCCAGATTATTTTTTCTCCCTCCCCATTCCCCCGGTGTCTCCATCCATTACCATGGCACTGTGGCTGGCTGATGTGGAAGCACGCACTCTCCTCTCTCTTGTCTCCAAAATACTCATCCATCAGTCATCAGCTCAGAAATGGGAACTAAGTATTTCTGGCAATGAACCGTGGAATCTGTCGCCATATCAGATTTCTTTTTGAAGCGTTCAGAGACGAAATATTTGGGGTTTTTTTTTACAAAAAAGCCAGCAGATGGTAACTGCCAACAAACCTGAAACAGCAGTTGATGGTCTATTTACTCTAAGCACTTTGGAGGGGAAAAAAAAACCTAGCTTCCAAATGATCCCTGACAACTCGAATGAAAAATCAAAAACCCTTAGTAATCTGTCCGCATATATACAGTGCGAGCTATTTGCGATTGCACAAAGTAAATGGGATGGGGGGCAGGGGTACGGGGGTGGGGGGGGAGAGGGAGTTGGGGAAGAATTGCCACCGTTATCATGTGTTTATCTGCCCCGTTTATTGAAACTCATTCAGGAGTTTGTGGGCAGCTTTTCCTGCAGCTGAAATACTGAAATACTGCAGTTTCTTTAACAAAAACGATATGTTCAGAGATGATGAGCTCCAGTGTTTATTCCCATGGAAAGCTTAGCTACACTTGCGCAGTCTAAACTCCCATCAAGTCATGTACTGAGGGGAGGGGATGTATCGGCTATCACAAGCCTGGCAGTGTGTGTGTTTTTGTAGTGTTGCACAGCGAAACCCATTGAGGGCCAAATTGCAGTGGCTCCCAGTGCAATCTAGACTGTGAGCTCAATGTCCTGACGTGAGTGACTTGAACTCACAACCTTCCGACTGAGAGCTTGGGAGGGTTACCCACTGAGCCACAATGCCACCTAAACATGTGGCAATGTAAGGTGGTGTTCTGGAGAGATGAGATTGAATGGACCAAAGGGCACTTTTTCACCCTAATGTTTCTTGTGAAATTGTGGTGGGATGTGCGAAACTTCCTCACAACCCCACCAAAATGTTCCTTTCCATACATGTACATAACTAGGTTCAGATATTAAGGACGAAATGCTTCTCAGGTGCACAACCCTAAATATATTGGTGGATGTTACGGGTTTCAGAAAGGTTTTAACAGAAAGTGGTCTCTATGTCCCAACCCTTCACAAAGCCATTGGGTGATATTCATAATAATAATAAAATAATAATAATCCTTGCATTTGACACAGCGCCTTATCACGTCTTTGAGACATCTCAAAGCGCTTCACAGAATATACTGTAAAGCGCAGTGACTGTGCATTTTGTGGGCGAATATTTTGGCGTGGAACTGGGGATTGTTTCTATAATTAGTAACCAAAACCTCCTAACTATTTCCTGCAAAGTAATTAGCACGTTTTATTTATATTGCGTACGGTATGAAGCCAGAAAAAATGGACCTTCAACGAGCTCCGATTTGGGAAAGTCTCTTGATGAATGTGAGCAGAGGATTTATTATAATCTTTGCACTTGATACTGTGCCTTTCACATCGGACGGACGTCTCAAATGGTTTCACAGCAGTTACTGTAAATAATAGTAATCCTTACATTTGATATAATGCCTTATCATTAAATCATTTGGGGGGGGTGGGTGGGCAAAAGCAGCCGCCAGTTTGCATACAGCAATGTTCAAGCTCTGGGACGTTACCCTGCATGAGGGGTGCTACATGAATGCAAGTTGTTGTTGTCCTACGCCCAGCCATGATTTTATCTGGGGGATTGTCTGGGATTCGGGGTCTAGAAAAGGAAGTGAACAGTTGCTTCAGAAGCTGACTGGTCATCACTGAATGACTATTTGTCAGTGATTTGCTGCCCTTGTGCAGGGTGATACTCTATGGTATCGACGGCACAAATAAGGAATGAAAAGTAAGAACGCTAGGCTACCTCTCTGTAAAAACAACCTGTAAGGAAAATAGTAAATGGGTTGGAAGTATGACACCGCAAGATATGTTGAGCAGGAATTTATAGCGCAGGCTTGTTAAAGGTGTTCATCAGCAGAGTATAAATCCCGGTTTCCAGCAGTTATTACTTGAACACGTCACACTCATCCTCGATACAAGGTGAGACACTTTTGAAACTTCTACTGCACTAGTGTCCTGCTGTCTTTAATTGAAATTGAAATTCCTTTTCTTCTGAGCCCACCGGCTCCAATTTAGTGGCACTCAGACACCCACGTGCTCAAAGCACACGCAGGATTAACATGGGACTCGCTCTGAACAGTCTTTAATTTGGTATGTCTTCATTGACCCGTATCTGATTCATACATTCTTTATCCAACGAATGCCACATAATTGAGGCACGTTATTGAATACTGTACATCAGGAAGCAACTGGAACTGAGCCAGTCCACAGTGATGCACATCTCTCTCTGCAGCTCTTTCTCTCACACGTACAAAATCTTTAGCCTAAATAAATTCTCTCTCTGTTCTCCATCCGCTCGCTTCTCCTCTCCTTTATCTCGCTCTTTTGTTCCTTTTTCTTTTCCTTCTGTGGTTTCTTTGTTCCTACATTTTCATCGTCACACTTTTTCTTTCCCCTCGCTTGTTTCTGTTTAACTGGCCTCAACGTTTCCCAGTCTTTGATCGTGGGCCTGTGCTAAGTTAGCTAGTGTTAGTCAGGGCAAGGGTTCAGGAAACAACAGTTGGCCTCGACCTCCCTGCCTTTAAGGGAAAACTCAGAGACAGTTCTCCCTTAAAGCATATGATTAGGAAGAATTATGGAAAATTCCTAAATCCGGTTATAATTCAGAAAAAACATTTTTTTTTTGAGAACTGCGGAGTGCAGGCTTCCAAAGTAAGGCTGACGCACAGTAATGAGTGACCTTAAATTTTAAGGTGAACTAGTCTTTTGAGCAGGGACGAGGTGGAATTTGGGGACTGAGGGCAGGAGCGATCTTGGCTGTAATTGCCTCCCACCCCAACGCCCTCACAGCCCCCTCCCACTCCCCCTCACACCCACCCCCGTTAAATAGTCTACCAACCACTCACTGTTCTAGGCAAACATCTGAGGCACTGGGTAAGGTACCAGGTGAATGTGGGGGTCAAGCGAAGTGGGCTTACACCCTATGTACCTTCAGAAAAGGAAGCTAGAAAATTGGATGGGGGTAATATTTTAAAAATCTTTCTTTGGTAACTCTTTCCATCTGCCATCATCCAACGCTGCCAACTGGAGTCTCAAGCATTAATTTTGGTTGATTGAAATATATTTTTATATACGTCACTGGCTCAAAAAATAAAATAAAGACTTTTTTCTGCACAGAATGGGGCCATAACTCCCTGACTGTCCAGTGGCTTGGGACGTCCTCCTGACGTGAAAGGCGCTGTACAAATGTAATTTTGTATTGCATTTGTCTCATTGTCCCCGGGCCACTGTTTTTCTAAATCACCGTTTTTTGAAAAAAAAACATAATCAATCCCACTTTTCAAACTTTTTTGCCAACATTCCTCTATTTGAATGTTTGAAATTTCATGCAACTTCTACATTCTCCTGGATAAATCAAAATTTTCAAGACCGAGTCGGACAGATTTCTGTCAGGTCAGGCTATCCAGGGTTATGGGGCAAAGGTGGGTAATTGGAGTTGATACAGATCAGCCATGATCAAGTAGAATGGCGGGACAGGCTCGAGAGGCTGAATTGCCTTGTCCTGTTCCTACATTTCTGGAGTTCACAGCTTAAATTATTTGTTTTTCTCCTCCATCTCTCACTCTCCCTCTTTCCTCCATCTCTGTCAGCTCACCGAGCACGATTTCTCTCTGCAATTACACCAAAGTGTCGCTGCCTGCTCCTGGAGCACTATTTTACATGGATCTGAAACATTACTCTTTATTTATTTTATTTATTTTAACTATGTTCGAAGTGGCTGAGTGCTGCCAAAGTCAATGTATTTTGCATTCCCTGCTCCGAGAGGCAAGGTGTTGCAAGCCAAAACTTACAGACACGGTGATGAATGAGCCAATGGAGAGGGGCAGCCTGTTAGTGGGACCAAATCTTTACTGGAAAGATGAGGCAAATGGAAGCCCAAAAAGTATTGTTGACCCTAAAACGTTAAGCTTCCTTGGAGGTGTTTTGTTCCCATCCAGTAGGAATGCAGTGGAAAGTGAGTTATCCCAAACCACTGGAGTGCAGAGAAAATAGTCCATTTCCTGAGTTAAGTCTTCCCTTCTCTTTGTGATGAATGAAAAGGATATTGCACGGATTTGATAAATGTAGTCAGAATGCACCAGAAAGAGCTTATGTTTTTCTTCAGGGTTTTGCTAGTCTGGAAGCTGTGCTTTCAGCCACGATGCTCTCCATCAATCTCTGGAACTCTTTCCCTAAACCCCTCTCTCCCCACAGACCTCTCCACATCTTCAAAACCTTGCTAAAAGCCTACCTCCTCAATCATTGCGTTGGTGACTTTCCTCCTATCCCCATTCTTCTGGCTGTGATGGGCAGATTTCCAGGAAAGATGGTAGAGGCCAGGTCACTGGGACTCATTAAAAGAGTAGTTTGATGCTGTGATAGGGGGCGATAGGGTGAATCTGCTGGCAGGATGAGATCGGATGGACTGAAGCGCCTTCTTCATCTAGGTCGATCTTGTTATCTTGTGTGTTCCACGCTGTCTGTGCAGAGTCCTCTTTCACCTGCTATGTAAGTGCAAGTTGTTGTTGTTGTTGTTGTTGCATTTGGATTCTTTAGGAATTGCCTGTTGACTGAAGCTTTGCTGCAGTACTGAGTGTCTACCACCAGAGGCTCCCAGTGAGTAGGCTTGACTTTATTGGTGGAAAAGTGCTATCCCAGGATTCATTTTTATTGCTGTTTTTTCACCAGTCCAATGGACTGTCATTGGTTTAGTTCTCAGACCCTGGATCTCAGACCCTTGGCATTTCCTTTTCATATCTGTTGGTAGATTGAACTGCATCAATGCATGAGACTGGAGCTCTTTCCAGAGTAGGTCAGGGGCAATGAAGCCAAATATAAGAGTACAGTTTTCTCTACCCTAACATAAGATTAAGCTTTGACTCATCCCCCCGCCCACAGTCTTAAAACAATAGCTCCCCATTTAGCGGGCAACTTATTCTTATGGCCTCCACAAGTAAGCATCAGTTTAGCTCATTTGTGCTGAGACCTTACTCCATCAGTCTGTGTTGGATTTGAACCCAGATCCTGGGAATGACTCTGCAGCTCATGGCAGTGTGAATGACCATACGGGTGCAAATGACTGCCATGTTTTGCCAATAACATCACGATGTTAAACAGTAACTACTTGCGAAACGCATTGAGGTGTTTTGACGCAATGAAGCCCAATAAAGATGCAGGTTTATTTGGAGTTACAACAACAACAACAAAATGACATTTGTATTGCGCCAGGAGGAATGTCTCAAGGTGCTGGACAGTCAGTGTTTCGGACCTGAGCTGGGAGTTGGGATCAGGGAGGATTGAGGGTGGGGGGTGGGGGGAAATAAAATGTCTTGTTACGATAAATAGGACAGGCACATCTTGGTTCTATTAACTAGTGGAGATTTAGTGGTTTAAATGGGTCTCATTTGCCTGGCTACATAGTTGGCTACATAGAGCTGGCTACCCAGCAAGACATTTGACTCAACCTCTCCAAGTGCAACCCGATGTTTAACTATGTTTCTGGGCCAAATTTAGGGAAAAAATATGTAGTATAACGAGAGTATAACACCCAAGCAGAGAACAGGGGGAAACAATTCACACAGGAATTGAGTAGGACTTCAACTCACACTCACTGAACGGGAGCCCAGTGTTATGCCACTAAAGCAATATTCCAGGCAGAGAAAAGTTCCTCTGGTTCACACGTTTTGCTGGATAAATGTACATTTTATTTCTATTTCCCTCCCCTTCCCCCCACAGTAATTCAACATTCTGCAGTGACTTAAAACACACAGACGGAGAAGGTTAATTTGAACCACTCTCTGTGCAGTTTCGCCAAGTTGATATCAACAATCATATTTTTTAAAAACTTGAGTCCAATTTCTTTCCTGCTTCCAGCAAGCTTGGGGTAGATTGAGTTTCATCACAGTCACTGTGTTCTCAGACTTATCGTTTATTCCCGAAGCCCTCTGTGCAGCGAAAGCACAAGGGCGCAACAGGGGCAATCAATCATTTTCCCGTCAGTTCTGAATCTTGGACTGCAACACAACCCCAAAAGCTGGAGATCTGCGGATTTACCAAACAGGCCTGCGCTGCTGCTACTCTGGGAATCCGCTCCCAACTTGTAAATCTTGTTGCTAAACATTGCCTGCCGTGGCGTTGAAGACTTCCCTAAGTAGCCTCAGGGTCAATTCAGTGTGAGTGCGGGAGAAATGTACAATGGTAGAGTGTTACAGCACAGAACGCAGCACAGCCCAATTGACCCATCGTGCCTGTGCTGGCTGTCGGAAAGTGCTTTCCCCCTCTCCCCCACTCCACCCCCCCCTCCCACTGCACCCTTTTATATATTTTTCCATTCAGTAAATATTTGCCAGATTCCCTTACTTCCCTTTAAAAAGCTGATCTATAATTATTGAATTCATACTCTTTACTTGCCCACAAAAATATACAGTCGATTCATTTTACAGTATATTCTGTAAATACGCTTATATGACGTCTCAACCACCTGATAAGTCGCTGTATCAAATCATTAACCCCTTCCTCTAGAGTGGTCATTTGAAAAAAAAGCTTCTCATTTGATCACCGTTATATTCCCTCACTGCCTGAAGTTTTGTTTTTAATCTATATCTGTATTTTATGACTCGCCTACAAAATACACAGTCGCTGTACTTTAGAGTACATCCCATGAAGTGCTTTGAGGTGTCCTCCCAACCTGAAAGTCGCTGCCAGGTGTACATCTTTCCTAGTTAGTGATTAGAATGGTTCTCCAAAGCCCATGTCCCCCTGGCCATTATCACTGACGAACAATGAAAGGGTAAACAATTAACCCTTCTAACTCCCTTGCTCTAACAGTTGACGCTGGGTTTTAGTTTGTTTTCTGTTTCTGTTGGAACACGACTGACATGTGAAAGGCAGATGACTAAATGGGAGCACGATTCTGCAGCCAGACAGCTCGAGAGACTGTTTATCTGATCAGTGCAGATAACTGTCGGAAGTTGACTAAAGCTCACGTCTGCCTTTGGTGCGTGAATTGAGTTGTCTCGTGGAAGCGATGAGGAACTCTGGAGGGGAAGAAGATCTTAAATCTTTTGTGGAGGAGATTTAAGCTTCCTTTTTTTTCTACCACCCCCACCCCTCTCTCTCTCTCCCTCTCTCTTTCTCTCTCTTTCTGAGACAGTGGGGTTCCCTTGTTCTGCTGGCAAGCCTTTAAAGTTCTTGCCCATGCCGTTTTAACCAGGCCGACACCGAAGCAATTGCAAGGTGATCCCGGAGTGAATGGAAAGAAACTTGAGTCAGGCACCTCAAATGAACAGAAAGCAATGTCTGATTCACTCGGCGATTGAAACCGAAACGTGCAAATTATTTCATATTTATCCAGACTTTTCGTAGAATTTTACAGCATAGAACAACGCAATAAACCTCTGTGCAAAAAAAAAATGCTAATCTCTCCTGATCTTAAATTGATGTTCTTTAGTTTGTGTGTCAGCCTGGCACTGTCGTATCACTCTTGCCTCTGAGTCAGAAGATTGTGGGTTCAAGGCCCACATCAGCAGTCGGAATCACATTGGCTTAAGTCTATCCTGTGAAGCACTTTGAGATGTCTTGACCATGTGATAAGGCACTATTGTGTTGTGTTTTGAACGGAGAGTAGAGCGTCGATTGTGGAGGACGTTGGGATCAAATCAGGTTGCGGAAGAGAGATTGAAAGTTCTGAAGAACTTCACAGAGAAGGCACTCGGTTTCTCGGTAGCACTGACTGAGATCGGATGCCTGGGGTAGAGGTCTCTCCAGTGGGCAAAGATCACATACTAGTAACTGGAGGTGCTCAGGGGGGTATAAGAGGGGAGGAATTGATAAGGATCTGTTGACAGACAGCACAGGCTGTGTTGGAATGATGGGAATGAGACGATACCCATTCCAGCAATTTTGAAGACATAAGTGAAGCAGCGGGAGTCCTGTAATGAGAGAGAAATGTACACAGCGCTGCTCATATTTGTGATGCTTCATCAACTCGAGGAATACCCTTCATAAATCTGTTTTAGTTTATTCTTCCTTCTGCTATTTTTAAGTCCCGTTCAGGCTGTCTCCTGCCACTCTTCCCCCTCTCTCTAATTTTTTTTTAAAAAAAGCTTCACCACCTAACATGTCGAGAATATCTCACAGCCCTTCAGAAAAGCTTCTGTGAATTGTAGGTGATTGCTTCTTTCAGCACCTAGGGACATCCTCCTGACGTGAAAGACGCTATATAAATGCAATCTGTCGTTGTTGCCAATGATGTATTTAAAGGCCAGACAGCAGCCAATTTGCGCACAGTAATGCCCCACAAGCAGCCATGAAGCATACCACAATTTCACTTTGGGGGAATGTTGGCCAGGACACCGGGAGAAACTTCCTCCTCTTTTCAAATAAGATCTCTAATGTCTACCTGAACGGTCACAGGATGAGACTTTGGTTTAATGTCTCATCTGAAGGACGACACCTTTGGCGATGTCGTGTTCCTCCAGCACTACAGTGAAGTGCCAGCCTAGACCACAAACTAAAAGGCTTGACGTGGGCCTTCAACTCACAACCCTCCCAGAGGTGAGAGTGCTACCCACCGAGCCAAGCTGACACCCATTCGGGAGCCAGTCTCCATCAATGACACAGTCGTGTAATTTCTTGTGGATGAAGCAGACTGACTGAAGGCGCTGACTTATTTTGCTGCAAAGCGAATGTGAATTGCCGCTTTAAAAGCGTTGAATTATCACCACAAAAAGATTTGTGTTGGTTCTTTCTATGTAAAAATATATTTAAAACACTGGCTTTGCTCTGCAAGCAGCAAAAGTTGCAGGTGGACATTACATAGGCCTATAATAATAATAATAATCCTTGCATTTGATATAGCGCTTTTCACGTCGGGAGGACGTCCCAAAGCGCTTCACAGAACACACTGTAACGTGAATTGACTGTATATTTGTGGGCGAACGCGGCAGCCAATTGCTCACAGCAATGTCCCACAAACAGTCGTAGATTGAAAATGACCAATTTATTATTGTTTGTGGTTTTGGAGGGATTATTATTAGGCTCTGTGTGGAGTAAGGAAACTTGCCCAAGGTTTCGCCCTCTGCCTGGAATTGAACTCCAATCTCTCGCTTGCAAAGCGAGTGCTCTAACCACTGAGCTACAGGACTCCTATCAACCCAGCTGAAGGTTTCAGCCCCAATAATCATTAACAGCCCCCGCCAGGCTGACTCTCTCTCTCTCTCTTTCTGGCCCTATTATATTTATATTTACCCAATAATGATATATTTATATTTATGAAGCTACAGCATTTTATCCAAGGGACAAAGCCCATATTCCCCACCACAAAATATCAACAGGGCATCCTTGAAATTCTGTTATCTCCTCTAATTATTTATTTGTACAGTAGATCTCACATAAGTCGTATCAGTTGGGACCATAAATTTAACATGACATATGCAAAGTATGTGAAACTTATAAATAATAGGACTTGGGCATATGTACGTCTGAGGCGATTATACGGTTTATACAGATCAGATTTATGCGAGTTTTACTGTAGTTTATTTAAAGTGTTCGCCTTTGTGTGTGTGTGAGTGAGAGAGAGAGAGAAGGAGAGAAAGGGGAAATAAACTGGACCCAGACCTGTGGGCATTTGAAAACATTCTCACATACAGAATGCAGCTAAATTGCACTCGGAATCCAAATAACCCAAATAATCCAAATAAATCGTTGCTCATTTAACAATTCTCAGGGCAAAGTTCAGCCAATGTCTCTTTTTTATTGTTTCGCTAAAGAAACTTCCTGTTAGTCGGTTTGTGTTTTCGTCCTCACCCATTGTGTTTCACAGTTACGCTTCCTAAGCTCTGCTGCAAAGTTTTGACTTGACTTAATAGTTTCATCCCTCTACCAACGGTGATGGAGTGAGATAAAACAGTGTTTTTACTGTGTGTGTTTTTTCTCACTGGCACCTCTCTAACTCTCTGACCTCCACGCTCCCCAATCGACCACCCGGCACCTCCGCTCGACTAGCACCGGCCTCCAGCTTATCCCTCGCACCCTCTACCCCACCATTGGAGGTCACGCATTCAGCCACTATGCCCCAAGACTCTGAAACACTTTGCCTCAATCTCTCTGCCTTGTCCCCTCTTCTCTCCCCTTTTTCAAGTCCCGCCTGAAAACGTTCCTCTTCGACCGCGCTTACGAGCACCTTCCCACCCTCCAGCTCAGAGTCAGGCTCCGCCACTGCTAAGCGCTCTGAGACGCTACCCTGCATGGAGGGTGCTGCATAATTGCAACTTGTTGTTGTTGTGTGAAAACCATGGTTTGTGGGCTCCTGTGCGCAGAATTCTGCCACTTACTGCTGCTTTTTACAGTGAAATGATTTGGAGACAGTACTTGAAATACAGATGGGCTGGGCTGTATGTGGGAGTGCGGTGGGGGAGAAAGGAGAAGCAATATTAACTCTCGCCTTTAAAATAAGACCTGGTTTATCTTGGTCGAAAATGTGATATTCACAAAGGATTCGTAAATCTTAGAACAGGAACTGGGTGTGTGTCACAATCTGCAACTGTTTGTGGGCACTGCCTTGCGCAGTTGGCTGCCATGTTACGTCCACAAACATATACAGTCAATTTACTTCACAGTATATTCTGTGAAGCACTCGGAGATGACTCGAAGACGTGATAAGGCGCTATATCAAATGCGAGGATTATTATTATTATTATTATTTGTGACTTTGGCTATTCTGCTTGAGAAATGATTCAATCGCCTTCACTTTCAGGGCTTCAGGTGCCTGTACAGCAAAGCCTTGGGAATAACAATTCATTTTAATATGTATAAAAACGTCCATGCAAATAGCTCAATTTATAATTATTAGATTCAGAAACAAAACACAACAAAGGGCTTTTCAACCTGAAATCCAGATTCAGTAGAATAAACATTTCTGGCCATTTTTAAATGGCCAAAAATTGTTTTTGTCTTCATTTTTTTTGACCAAATCTTTCTTGGAACATTTATTCATCCGAGCGTTATTTAAATTAGTGTGCGTTCAAACCCGATAGATTGCAATCCTGCACAATAATTTCCAGGACTCCCTCTGTCAGCAATTTAACTCTCACTCCACAATAAATACATTGCATTTCAAAACACTGATGCCTTTAATTAATGGTAATTAATTGTGAGTAAATGGATTTAAATTAACTTAGGAGGAAAGAAAGCTTTCACAAAGACAAATTATGCTGTATGTAATTGTTTTTTTATTAACATCAAATAATGTAAACTGAAGGACATTGGTCTGCTCAGAGTTAGTACCTAATGTTCCATATCAGATCTGAACAATGTCATAACTGAATACAGATTAGCCAGTGTCCTTTTATGTAGGTTGAACTGGAGTGTGAGGCACTGCATTCTGCCAAGTATATTATCTTAGTGAAGCTCCTGCCTCCTATCTCTCCTTATGGAGTCAACGGCCACAGAGTGCTGTGAACTGAAACAAGTGGCAGGTTTCTACAATGTGGCACCTTTATTATTATGATTATTATTATTATTATTATTATTAATCGTGCTTTTTTTAAAAAAAATCAAGAGCTAAAGACTGTTGGCCTTTGCTCGGACTGAGCAAGAACGCAACTTCTGTTTCGAAAAGTCCCTCCTCAAGAGTAGGAAACGTGGGACTGACGGACAGACAGGGTTGCGGTAACCGAGATAACGCCTTGTGTTTCGGTGGAACTTTCAGTCTTCCACTATTGATTTATCTTCCCTGCTGCACCGCATGCAGTTATTAAAATATTCAGAATATCTCATCGTGGTTTTGTGTTGCTAAATGCTCAGCGTGCAGTACTCGCTGGTCTGTATGTGCGTGTCAACGTGTGAAGGTGTGTGTGTGTGTATATCTGTGTGCGCCTTTCTGTGTGTGTTTCTTTCTGTATCTGTATAACTGTTTCTGGGTATACCTACCTTCACGTGTTTCTGTTTCCGTGTGTCTGTGTGTGTGGGTCTGTGTGTGCCTGTGTATGCATCTGTCTCTGTTTGCGCGCGCTTGTGTGTTTGGGTGTGTGGTTGTGTACCTGTGTGTGGCTGTGTTTGGGTTTCTGTGTGTCTGTGTGTGTGTTGTTTTCCCTTTCCAATGAGAACACTAAGCAACCAACAATAAATCTATGAGGTTGACAGTGCCCAAGCTTGCTGCTCCTTTGCCCTCAATTTCAGTTAGACGGGCCATTGCAAACTCATTACAAACTGTTTATTCTGTGACTTTGACTTTTGTCCTGATGAACAAAAGATAAGGGAAGCTAAGGGCACAGAGAAACCGTAAAACCCACCCAGCCAAAAATACACACAACCAAGGGGCGAGGGAGGGAGAGAGGGTGGGAGGTGGGGGTGGGGGGGGGGGAGAACCAATTCTTATCATTCTCTTTTTTCTAATAAAACTGGCGTCATATTGCCGAGAACTGCCTCTAAATACAGAGCAGAAGATGCTCTTTTCACTGTCAGTAATCGCAGAGTCTTGATGCTCAGATACACTGTACTTGTGCCTTGTCATTTTCTGTGTAAAGTTCAAGTTCTTATTCGGCAAAAAAAAGATTCTTAAATCTGAAGAGTTCAGTTCCTGTGCGATGTAGCTGAATCCAGACTAATGTACGACAGCATTTCAACCCCCACCCACCCAACCACCACCTTTTACTCAACACTCTCACAAGTTTCGACTTCTTTCAGAAGCACGGAAATCTCTCTGCAAAAGCAGCTCGTCTTTTTGTTTAAAACTGTGCACAGCTCGAGAAGCAAAACAGGGCTAACCGTTTACAGTGAAATGTGGCGTCGTCCTGTTAATAGATGCCAGGTAGACATTACAGAATGTCCCAGACTTTCCCCAGGCATGTCTTTGTTTCTCTCAGTTACTGTGAAATGCAAATGTAATTTGGTGGTGTTGTTGTTGAAAGGCTTTCATGAGCTTTCACTGTGCTGGAGCCAGTCACTGAGGCTATTTGCACTTGCACTGCCTCTCTCAGACCCTGTCACCAGTTCAGATGTCTGGTGACTGTAAAAGCTTTGATCCTGAAGGAACGCTGCATTGGGACAAGATTTATATTTTGCCTTTCCAGTTGTTAGCACACAGAGAAATGCCACACGGCTTGTAAACGTTTGTGCGCAGACTGTTATCATCCAGATACAATAATCCAAATTTCCCCTTGTAAATCCGCAGCACTCAAATTGCCCGAGATCCATATCACTTCGAAGCACGTTTGTGGGAATGCCTTTCAAATGAATTCTTTCCTTTCAAAGTCCGGTCCGTTCATAATATAATAATCCTTGCATTTGTCATCACGTCTAAATCTCCCAGTTGGTCATTCAGATCACGGCTGTTTGGGAAGGAAACTTGCTGCGAGCAAATTGATCGCCTCATTTGCTGAGGAAAACAGTCACTAACCTTTTTTTTAACCTGTGAAGCGCTCTGTGAGATTTTGACGTTATAAGCCGGATATCAAATGCAAGAATTATAATAATAATCCTTGCATTTGATATAGCGCCTAATCATGTCGCTGAGATTTCTCAAAGTGCTTCACAAAATGTATTGTAAAGTGGATTGGTTGTGTATTTTGTGCGTGAAATTATTAATAATATTAATTGTTATTATTGTTATAACAGACTGATATCGATAATTATAATTGGCTATAATATTCCAAATGCTTGTTTCCCCTCTCTCTGTCTCTGTGTGTCTGTGTGTGTGTGTCTCTGTCTCTCTCTCTTGCTGGCTTTTTCCCTCAATATAATTTGAAACGGGGTCGGGGGTGGGGGTGTGAAGATAAAAAATGATTAAAAGACGATGATTTGCTGATGACACGATCAGGGAGAATGGCATGCAGGACTCAGCGGAGCAGAGAGTGTGAGGCAGCTGAATTAATATAAATGGAGATCCAGTCATTAAGCAAAGGGGTGCTTCAGTGACTGTGTCATTTCAACTGTATGCGTTAATTCTGCTACCTCGCACTGCTGGGCTCAGTGCCTCCTCCAAGTCAATTGCCCTGATGTCTCGGGTACTTATGTAACCCTCCCGCCTCCCCTCCGCCCCCACCCCCCACCCACCCCCCTCCCCCATATGCTGAAAATAATGAACTGACTAGATGGGCGGAGGAAGAAACAAAACAAAAGGATGTTACATTCGACGGGAGCTGATTTTTAAAATGGGTCCTGCCTGATGGAGAGACCTCCCCTTCAACAGTACTTTTCAACCCCATGTGGAGCGGATCGAAGGGTTAATAATAAACAACAGTGGAAAGACAAAACCTTCACACTGTTTGGAATCGGGAGGCAGAGGAGTGTGCGCGCTTTTTAAACGTATTATTTACTGATTTATTGCGTGGGGGAAAATGTCACGAATCTTTTCCGGTTTCTGGTCAGGAATAAATATGAATATAATAGTCCTTGCGTTTTGTGTGCAACAGTTATAATGTCAACAACGACTCACAGGGAATTACTGCCTGACTGTAGTAACAACAATAACAACAACAACAATTTTCCTGTGTGCAAATTAACTCCTGGGTTCGTCAAGGAAAACAGTCACTGAACTTACCTGTCAAGCACTTTGCAACATTTTGAATTATCACATTTCGCTGTTATATCCACACTCGCCAGGTTTCGCCCACAATATATACAGTCAATTCACTTTACAGTATATTCTGTGAAGCACTTTGAGACGTCTTGAAGACGTGATAAGGCACTATATCAAATACAAGGATTATTATTATTGTAGTATAAGTCTGGTTTCAAATGCAAGGACCCACAAACAGCCATAAAGTAAATAACCGATTTTGAATGGAATATGGTTAGGCCAATGCTCCAGCTCGCTAGCCGAACGCTGTACTAGACGATCAAAGAAAGATTTCTTTAATCCTTCCATTTGGGTGATGGACACACTCCAAATAACACCAAGCCAATAAAGTTGCTGTTGCGTTCCCTGACAGTGCCCTTTAATTTTGCTAATGAAATAGTGCTTTTGTTTTTGGAGTCTCACCAAACCTTAATCATTTTCATTTCTCTCCAAAGCAATCTATTATTGGTAGCAGACACAGAAAATTTTGGTGCCCAATATATTTGCCAGATTGTGCTGGCTCGAGAGAACAGTGAGACCTGCCGACTGTACAGCAAAAATATATTCCATGCAACGATGTTGTTTATTCATATTAAATATTATGTGTGTGCAGCAATTGCAAGCCTTGAATCCAAGTAATAATGAGTCAACTTGAAAATAACTGCTTGCAATAAATTATTATTTTTTTTGGAGTTTGAAGTGCCAATTGTGAATAACAGATCTTAATCTGTTTCTTCGGAGTCCTGAAGCTCAGTGGTTAAAGCACTCGCCTCGCAAGTGAGAGGAACTGGGTTTGATTCCCAGGCGGGGCAAAACTTTAGGTAAGTTTTCTTACTCTACACACATCTGTTTACCTAGCAGTAAGTAGGTACCCAGTTGTTAGTTGATTAGGTAATAATCTCTTAAAGAGATATAATCTGGTCACTCAATTCACAACTGTGTGTGGGACTCTGCTGTGCGCAATTGGCTGCCGCATGTCACCCACAGCATATACAGTCAATTCACTTTACAGTGCATTCTGTGAAGCACTTGGAGATGTCTCGGAGATGTGATAAGATGCTAGATCAAATGCAAGGAATATTATTATTGTTATTATTTCACACTGCCTGTTGTGTTTCTGCTGCGGACTGAATCTGCCTTGGATCTGGATTTTTTTTTTAGCAGAGATTGCCGGTGCAGATTAGATCACACGTTTTGCCTTAGAATCTTACACCACAGAAGGAGGCCATTCAGCCCATCATGCCTGTGCCGGCTCTTTGAAAGAGCTATCCAGCTAGTCCCACTCCCGTGCTCTTATCTTATAGCTTTGCAATTTTTTCCTTCTGGCCTTTACGATGGAGAAACGAAGTGAAGAAGGGTGGGGAGGAGGTTGGGGTGGAGAAGGGAGGGTGCTGGTGGCTAAGAAGAAAACCGGCACAATAGAGAAAAAAAAATTAAGTATTGTGCTTGAATATCTGGCAAGTTCTTCTCTGCTCCATTACCTCTGCTTTTAACCCTTGGGAGGCTGTGGAGTCATTTCAGCCATCAATTTTTGATTTTACTCAGCATGGAAACTACAAACAGAAATACTCAATAGTTTCTATTCCCTAACTTCAAATTTACGGCATTAAACATTCACTATTCGTAGAATGTCGATGTTGCAGATTTTTTTTTGTACAGAAGGGTATGTTAAAAGGTGACCAGGGAAATTTCTCATCTGATGATTGCTAGATATCCTTTACATACTGTTTTTTCAATAGCTATCGTGATCCTGTGTTTTTTTGTTTAACTAATTTCTTTCTGAAGGCGCCTGGCTGTCCATAACTCCCAACTGTTTCAAGGAAACGTAGGGTTTCAGTCCTGGTTTATATTGACTTCTATTTTCTCCTTATTTATCCCCAAATTTAAATTAAATCTCTGCTCATCTCATCGTTGTGTGTGGCACATTGCTCACAGGTTTGACAGCCACATTCAGTTCATTTCTAATCAATATTGTTTTGTAAAGGACTTTGAGACAGTCATTTTACATGGAAGGAGCTATGTTACTCAAGCTGCATGTCAAAACTTTCAGTTCACAACCTAAGCTGGTCTTTGAGTGCAGTACAGAGGATAATGATGCATTGCCGAGTGCCATCCTTTGAATAAACGATTAAACTGAGATCCCATCTGGCTTCAGGTGGACATTAATGATCCCGTGATGTTATTCGAAAAAAGTTTGGAATTTCTCCCAGCGTCCTGGTGAACAAACCTTCAGATATATTGGCCGCTTACTTCAGGGACCTTGCTACATGCAAATTAGCTGCTGTGTTTGCCTATATAAAAAAACACAGTCACTACACTTGACAGCAATTATGTGGGAAATGCTTTGTTTGAGACATTAGAGGTGTAATAATGATGATCGCTATAATTAATCCTTGTTTTTGATATATTGCTAAGCGGGAAGTTGAAAGAGTTTGAGGGGTGTTAGTTGACTTGTCGCTCATCAGGTTGAAACAGGCAGCAATAAACAAGGCAAACAGGAATGCCAGACGGGGCTATGTCACCAAATCAGTTGAGTTCAGATGTACAGAGCTCTGGGTTAAGGCTGGAGTACAACATGCAGTTCTGGTCAGCATAACATGAGGAGAGGGCGACAAATGGAGAATATTTTACATGCATCGACCCGGTAAAGCAGAGCTTCCTCTGTGTGTGTGTGTGTGTAATTGCACTGGAAGTCATTAGTCAACACTAAACAAGCAGGTGTTTCTTCATCCAAGGTTCAAAAGCCTCTTTTAGACTTTGAACGTTGGCAGCATGGAGTGCCAACATGGATAATTACGTGTTTTTTCCTCTTGTGCCGTTTGTTTTCCTATTTTTTGGGCCTTGTTTCCTTTTACCGCTCGGTGACTGTGAAGGCAGGTTCCCCAATACTCCTCTCAGTTTGAGCTAGTGCGATTGTGGGACACAAAGAGGTGTAAGTGAAGCTCACTTGGTTTATTTTGGCCATTGAGTTACAGGAGCTGACACTGAAACCAGGAGGTTGTTGGGTCGAATTGCGCTCCAGTTTAAGATTGATAAAATGTCTAAGGAAGTGACATCAACGGTACTTTCTGCACATAGCACACATTGGGTGCAACTCAGTGATGTCCGTGGCGACCTGACGATCCCAGAACCACCGACCGGGTGGCCATTTTGTTAGCACGGCTCATTATCACCTGGTTCTCAACTCATGGAGCCAAACTCCCGTGTTATATCGGGCTCGGCTTTCACAACTCGTTTTAGATGACTTATGGGAGACTGCGGCTACATGTTACTCCGCTTAACGTGTAGAAATAAGACTTACTATGAAGCTAAAACCAGAGCCCGCAGGCTTCTTCACTGACTGCGGGGAAAAAATGTGACGTGATAGTATCTGTGACAATGTGCTGAATTTTGCCCATCGCTGCATTATTCATTCATTGATTTAATATTGCCGGCCAAATGGTTTCTCATGAGTTTGGGACTTTTGAATAGCTATTAACTTTGGGCAACAACACGAAATGCTCAGAGCTTGGGATTATCATACAATGTGCTGGCGAATTTAACACAGGATAGAACAGAAGAGAATAGAGTTCCCAGTCTCCTTTTCTCAAAGGACCCACAAGCACATGGCTCGTTGCTCTGTTAAGGCAACGATTGAGCAATACAAAGTGGGAAGCCTCAGTGACTGAGCCAAGAAACACATGGGAGCAGCAGGATGGGATTCAAGAGAGTTCTCCAGTGAAGGGCTCTGTGCAAACACAAATTCCGTGTAGGGCGAACCTGTTAAACAGCTACACTGACAGAGGTCACCCAAAATATGTTTTAGTTATACGCAAATTGCCCTTATTAAAAAAAAATTTGTGTGATGTGCAGAGCACTGCTGGACGCGCTCTGCGAGTAAAATCCAGAGCAAATAAACCTGCTCAACTATAAAACCATCAGAACCGCGCTGGGTTTCAGACACTCGCCAAATTGGGAAGAGTTCACACACGAGTCAGGAGAAGCTGCTATCGAGATGTTATTGCAGGTGGCAGATCGGAGGGAGGGAGTGGGATTCTTGCAGCCTTTAGTGTATTGCTAAAGGCTTTTGGCCACCCGTGACCAGATACACTATATTCCACAGTCCCTACATTTGATACACTTCTCAAAGCGTTTTGCACGATTCACCGTAAAGTGTTTTGACTGTGTATTTTGTAGGCAAATGTGGCAGCCAATGTTGAGCAATGCAATGTCCCACAAACAGCCGTGAAACGAATGACCAATTTATCTGGGGGATGGATTGTTGGCCAGGACACCGTTATTTAGTGTGACTTTTTGCAAATACGTGATGAATTCTTGTTCAAATTTTGCAAATATATGTCCAGTTTTGCCAAACGGGAGTGAAAAGCGCGATGTTTTGTAACAGCCCGATGCTGAATTAAATAAAACATCTGAAACATTTTAAAACATTTTAACTGAGAGTTTTAACTGAAAGATCTGGGGATAAGATTGGGATCAAAGTCAACCATTGCCCATCAACCCAAGATGCTCGATTTTAAGGTCGGTTATCTTTTCATTCATCAGATAAAGTCAGCTTGGTGAGTTCAAAACAAATGTTTAGCTGTTAAAGCGATAAGCAGTTTATTAAAGATTATTTCAACATCACCTGAAAGAGAGAGAAAAAAAAACACCTGAACAGAGAGAGAGAAAAAAAAATGTGGTCGCTCAATCCAAGACTGTCTGTGCGCAATTGGCTGCTGATTTTTGTCCATAAAATACGCAGTCAATTCACTTTACAGTATATTCTGTGAAGCTGTTTGAGACGTCTCAACAATGTGATGAGGCCCTATATCAAATGCAAGGATTATTATCGTTATTATTTCACTGCACTGATACAAACACAGCCAAACACTCTCCTGATCAGCTTTGAGCTCCTTGCCTCCTTCAAGGCCGGTCTCTAGACCCTTCTCTTCGACCGTACCTTTGGTCTCCCTCCCACCTCTTTGCCTTCTCTCGCCTCCACACCACCCCTCCCCCATGCTCGGGTCCCGACATCTGACTGTTCAGCACTTTGGGACGTCCTCCCGACGTGAAAGGCGCTCTATAAATGTAATCTTGTTGTTGTTTGAGCTTCAATATGAATTGAATGCCTGTATCTACCATCCTTGCTTGAGCTTAAGTGAACAGGTTAGTTTGACACTTGAAGCATTGGAACATTTTAGCACAGAAGGCCTCAAATACCGTTAAATGCAACAAAAAGCACATCACTGCGAGACTTATGGCTTTATGCAAATTTAAAATAAAATGGAAAAATATGCTTTTTAATAGAGGCTACAAATCAAAAGTGCAAAAAAAAAGTCTATTGATTTTTTTTTGCTTTTTCTTCCCGGGTTGTTGTGATGTATTCACCATTACGTTGTAAAAGAAATTCCGTGTAATCTGTACAGTGTTAAATGGCACTCGGTGAAACCTTAACCATTTGTGAGCTGCTACTGATTTTCTAATGTCGTGGTTTATTTAAACAAGTGATATTCCTTACCCTCATCTCTCTCAAACTCCCAACACCCCATCTTTTACTCGCTCTTCCTCTGCCCAATATCCTCACTGTGATGAGATCAACTCAATGCACCATAAAGCTGATTCTTTCTCGCAGTCCTCAAAGCTGTCAAACTCCTCAGTTCCTCCACCCTTCCCTTCCTCCTGCAAATCAAGAGGCTTTCAACCTCCCAACCTTAGGGTCACTTAAAACCCCCCACCCCCATTTAATTCATTCATCTGCGCTGCGACATATCACTTCTTCAAATGGAGCGTCTCAATTTAAAAGCAATTGAAACGAGCGTTAAAGCCATGGCGCAGAGTACAGTTGAGAGAAGTGGGGATGAGAGGACAGCTAATTGTACAGCAGTTTGGTCGCATTGGCTGACTAACACCGGGCGTGCTTTCGTTTCTGACTCTGACAAATGGAGTCGTCTAATTCCTCTCCAGTCTGTCTTGAAGTGACTCGGACTTTGCGGACGGAGAGAGATGTCAGCATTCACCTGATCTCAGTGACCCAGGCAGCTCTGCTGCGCGGAGCCTGAGCAGGACAGACTGTGTACCAAACCTGGCCGGCTTGGCCTCTGTTCCATCCCCTGCAGTAGTTCATCTTCAGAGCTTCCTTGAGCCCTGTTCTCCCTGCTGCGTGAAGCCCAGCGGAGGCGTTGAGCAGCAGCTGTTATCAGCAGCTGCTTGGCTCCGGAGCACTCGATTAGAGGGTGTGCTAACCTTGCAACAACCTGGTGACATCACCATCATTTTTCACCTCTTTATTCCCTTCCCTTCTCTCGCCAGATCCCCTCCACCCCATCCCCCCGCCTCCGCTCCGTTCCCGGGTGCCTCTCTCCTATCGCTACTCGTGGGTATAAAAAGGTGCACAGTACGCAAGCTGGCGTTGGATGATGAATGCCTTGCACGACCACATATTTTTAACCTATCATAACAATGCCTTTTCAGTCACTTTTTCGAGTTTGACCAAAATGATAAATGCAACATCAGCAATGAGTACATTTATTAAACACTACGAAGCTAGATTACACTAAGTGCCTGTCATAGAATCTCCATTATCCTGCAAATGACTTACTGCCCGACTACCATAGGGGGATACAGTGATATATTTCAACCGTCGGCACTTTTTTTTTGTGTGTGGTACGTGTATGTAAAAAAATAAAGTCATTTGTGTCAGCGCTGCCAGAACACTCGCTGCGCAAGGCTAAAAGCACTGCTTTTGTACCCGGGGCTTTGCAATAGTTCTACCAGGCTGGGTGTATTGTAATAATAATAATAATAATATAATAATAATAATCCTCACTTTTGGGGTGGGGGGTGGAATCCAATCCCTGTATATGCACTCCTGTTACAGTGTTCCTTAAGTCCTGACACGGAGGTCTAAAATGCAGAATCCCTAATGTGATCCCTTCACAAGGAATCCAAGTGGAGACTCTTCCTCGGTAGGTCACACTGACTCATGGATGGAGGTGAGGGCATCTTATTGTTTGCTTATATTAATAAATCCCATTTGAAATCACCACATGCTCGCAAACTTCAGGGCTGTTTGGGGGACATTGATGTCTGCAAATTGGCCTCCGCATTCTCCCACAAAATACACAGTCACTGCACTTTACAGTGAATCCTGCGCAGCACCTCAATACATCCTCCCGATGTGAAACAACAAACAACGACATTACATTTGTATTGCGCCTTTCATGAAGGGAGGACATCCCAACGCTGAAAGGCATTGTATCAAATGCAAGGGTTATTATCATTACTATTATTACGCTAGACCTATCTGTACAGGTTCTACAATGAGAAACGAGGAATACCATTTTATTTCATGACTTAAAAAAGCCCTAATAACTCATCAGGGACAACATTAAAGTGAGTTATTGCTGAGTTTTTGACAAGTGGAATAAACTGGTTGTTCCACATTTTGTATTTTTTTTATACAGCAGTTGTGGGGATAATTAAATACAATTAATGGTTTATTGATTTTTATGTTGCGTTGTTTTGATAGATTATTACGAGCGTCTATTATGTCATGTGAGATGCCTCTCGTCTCTCTCCACACACAACTTCCCCAGCATGGGGGAATGAGGAGTCACAGAACAGGTGGAATTCTATGCTCCTTTTCATCGCGGCCCCTGGGATCCTAAAAGCTAGTGCTGAGACAGTTAGATGTGAAGTCAGAAAATATTTCAATAATAATAATAATAATAATAATATGCGCAATTGGCTGCCACGTTTCACCCACAAAATACACAGTCACTCCACTTAATAATGCATCCTGCGAAGCACTTTGAGACATCTCAAAAATGTGATAAGGCGCTGTATCAAATGCAAGGATTATTAGTATTATTTCTTAACTATGGAATCCTCTACCTGTAACCCTAGAACGCTGACTTTTATATATTGTACACACGCATATATATATATATACACACACACACACACAGGAAGAATTAACTCCTGGCTTGTAGAATCTTCTGGAATTTCACGTACGGATGAGTGTACATTCCTGCACATTGTAGGGAGGAAGCTGGGAGATGACTGGACAACACTGGAAGATCTGCCAGCCCCTTCGTCAAAAGAATCTTGAACGTTTTCCAAAAGTCTCCTGTTTTGGTATTTTTTTTTGAATACAGTGTATACGGAGGCTGAGAGGGTTGTCTACGTCAGCGATGCTAACCCTAAACGATGGAGGGGGTTGGTGCTCAACCATTATTCATCCTTTCTGTGGGGTTACCTGTGGCATTTCGTTTTAACAACAAAAAGTGTTTTAATTGAACCCTCGTTTTATCTTAAAACGCCCTTCATGTCTGAAAGACGTCCTAGGGTGCTGGACCATCAGACTCTGCCGCTTATCTTTACCTTATTCGAGATAGACAACAGGTCACCTTCACCTCGGCCTCTGCCCAGTGTTGCCGTGAATAAACCCTGCACGTGCGTCAGTGAGAGCGGGTGCAGTTTGACCTTCCCTTTCTCACCCGAGTTTGAGGTCTCCACAAAGGGGAAGTAGGTCTGGTATTTCGAGCACTGAGCTCCTGTGGTCAGGTTAGCAACTCGATCAAAAATGGAGTGAACTGCAATCTCTCCCATCTACTTCCCCCACATCCGACCCTGTGCCACATATTTGGTGCACCCACCTATCTGAATGGATGACGCGCAACTTATACTGAGATTCTCTCAGTAATAATAATAATCATAATCATGATAATAGTCCTTGCATTTGATATAACACCTTATTACGTCTCAAAGCGCTTTGCGGAATATACTGTAAAGTGGATTGATTTTATGTGTTGTGGGCGAAACATAGCAGCCAATTGCGCACAGCAGTGTCAGCCGTAGGATTGAAGGGTTTATAAAAGAGCGTCTTGTGGTGACTTGTCCTTCGTTTCCCCTCCTGATTAATACTCGGAAAGATTGAGCCGTTAAGGCCAATGCACTTTAATCTCTTCAGCGACGCAGTGCGGTCTCTTTAATGCCATCAGCGCCCCATTGAGATGAGACAGACACAAAGTTATAGCCGGAGCTGATGCTCGCTCATTATGTGACTGGCCGGTGAATTACTGCGACCACTTTAATTGAACTGCTTCAGTTTCATGCATTTTCAGCTCATACGACAGTGCGTGGAGGAAGATGTTATTGATTTGAAAAGAGAGGAAATAGCACAATTCCAAATCCAGCTGGTTCATGTCCAAGTCGTTGGTGCCCAGGATGTTCTGAGCTGACTGCAGCACAGACTCAAGCCCTCCCCCAATAAGGTTCGATTCCGCAGTGACTCCAAGAGCTGGGATGATGTTTTAGCTCCAAGGATTTAAAAAAAAACCATTAATATCCTTGTGTTGACATTCCCTGCTGTTCTTTGTATGGCTGCAAACCCCTCCACCCCCTCCCTGCCCCCCACCACCACCACCCCCACCCCACCCCGAATCAGTTTCAGGTCTGTACACTATTATCAAGTCTAATTTAGGTCCCGTATAGTTCGGAAAACACCTAATGCTGGTCATACATATTTGAGTTCACCGACATCACAAATACGCAGTGACTCTGCTTCACAAATCCTGTGAAGCACTTTAAGATGTCCACCTGACATGAAAAGGCACTGTACCACTTGCAAGGATCATTACTGTTGTATCTGAAGATGGGAATGAGCAAAGCTGTGTGCAATTGGCTGCCGTGTTTCGCCCACAAACATACAGTCAATTCACTTCGCAGTATATTCTATGAAGCATTTCGAGATGTCTAGAAAACATGAAAAAGCACTATATCAAATACAAGGATTATTATTATATAGCTGTTTGTGGGGAGGAGAGGAATTCCCTTTTAAAATATTATTGGAGATGAAAAGTACAACCGTTTTGGTCTTAGTCATAGTGCAGAATTGTGGAAAAGCCTTTTTCTTTGCAAATCGTACAAAGAATCCGACTTTCCAAATTCCAAATTTAAGAATTTTTTACAATTCCGAGCCCTGTGGCATTTTAAGATAAATTGTCTTTGTCAGTGGAATATGAGGCCTCACAAGTTTCATTTTTCACCGAAGTAACTGCAAACATTCCCTTTTGTTCTGCATTCCTCATATTTTTAAACACATATTTTGGACAATGTGAGCGAAATGGAGCAGTATATCCCACACACCGTGGAAATAGGATAATTACCGAGGTGCTGTGGATTTAATCAATGTATCTCTATCATTGTTAATTCAGCTCCTGGCAGTGTTAGAGTCAGTCACTCCTCCTTATTGGTTCAGTGATGAAACAGAGTGTAGAAGCAAAAAAATGAATCTTATTTAAATAGAAGCATTTGAATTTTTTTTCAAAAAAAGATTTTTAAAGAGATAATTCCAACTGTTTCCTGCAATTCACAAGAACGGTTCAGACAAAGAAGTCCCTGTGGCCCCTCTGATCTTATCCCTCCAGAATACCCACCTATTGTCCTCTTAACACAGTATCAAACTGCTTTTTACTGGTACTATATCCTGTTCTCTATGGTGGAAAAAGTTAACAGGACTGTTTTCACTAGAACAGAGGATGTTGAGAGGGGACCTGACACAGAGATGTTAAGAACGATGAGAGGGTTTGATGAGCTAAATGGAGTGAAACTACCTAAATGGGTTTGTGAGTGAGTCAGTAAACAGAGGACTTAAATTTAAGATTATTATCCAAACGAAAAACAAAAGGGGGGTAATTCGGAGAATTGTTTTTGACTCAGAGGAATGCAATGCCTAAAACTGTGGTAGAAGCAGAATCTCAGCAGTAAAAATTGGACAAATTACTTGAAAATTGTCAAAAGGCCAGCAGATTGGGACTAAACGATGACTTCTTAGAGAGCTTGGCACAGGCATAATGGATGAACGACCTCCCTTTTTGTGCCGTAAGATTCTAAGAGCAGACGACATCATAGTTCTGTTTATCCTCAAAATAATCGCGACCTCTTTCAGATGTTCAGACTGGAAATAGCTGTCAAGGGATTCTTCCCGACAACACTGCACTGGTTCAACAGCAAAGCTTAAAACCTCTTTAATAACGTTCTTCATTTCTCCTCCCTTCCCATGTCTGTCCATTTGTTCCTTCCTGGCTTCGCTTATTTTATATTCCGTATCTGTCCGAATCTTGGGGCTGAATACAGTTCCTGGTGCATATTTATAGCCTCAGATCTATTGAACGCAGTTTTTATGACATTACTGGTATTCCAGTGAATTGCTAAAAATGTTTCACATAAAAAAATAATAAAAACATGGGTAGTCAGATTACAGTATTGATTATTGAAAAATGACCCTGCATAATTCTTTCCTAGACACACCAGCCCATGTGCTTTATCGCATTAATCTTTTCCAAAGAAAAATCACTGCTGTTTCTGCTTCAGTTTCCCTGCGTGGAACCGAAAGCCAATTAACTTTGCATAAAATATTTGATGGTATTTGTTCTAACCGTGTCTATCTCGAGGCGATGGAGACACTAAATATTAAACAGGAAGGGAAGAAGCCCTTGTTTCAGTCACCCCCTTTGCAAAGTGTTGCCCTTCAGACGTCCAAAACCTCACCTTTGCAAACTGTTCTAACTGTGTCCTGACTTAACTGCGTGTGGCTGTTGGTGAGATGAGTGTAAGACTCCGTACTCTCTTCCCGAATGCTATGCAGTCTCCTTGCTTTGTGAATTATGGAGCAGTGCTTCGCAAATAATGCATTAGATCAAATACAACCAAAGCCAAGAATAATTGATATGGTAGTAGTGTGAATTATATCAGAGGAGCTCATGCACAATATGATACAGCGATGCCCCCTAATCTGCATATCTTGACCTCCCCCCACCCCCGCTCCTTTATCTTGCAAGTCTGCACAAAGCTGATCATGTGCACAGAACAGTATAATTATACAATTTACATTCGCAGAAGTTTATTTTCTCTTGCATTTAGCCCAAAACCTCTGCCAGGGAAATGCTCGTTTCTGAGAATCAACTGAATCCGAGCATTTGTTTCTCTCAGCCTCCCTCCCTCTCTCCCTCCCTCTCTCCCTCTCTGTCTCTCTGTCTCCCTCTCTCTCTCTCTTACTGTAGAGGAGTTTCTTTTCAGAGCCTGCGATCCATTCTGTTTGATTCTCTTTCTCTCTCTCTTTCTCGCACGCACCACACACACACACATTGAGCAGATTTTTAGGAGGGCATGTAATATTTCCGTTGAATTGTGTGAAGGCGCTACTTAACCCTTTCACAGCGCAGCATTCTGCACGGGTCACTTCCCAGACGATGATAAGTCTTACCTTGCCCGCTCAGGGCTTAAGTCTCCGTGCACCGGTCCCCCAGCTGAGAGACAGACTTTGGGAATGTGCGTGAACAGACTTGGGGGCAATCCCCGGCTTGTGTTTGAGAACACAAACTATTTGTGTCTGGATTAGACAGACCCCAGAGTCTTTGTCCTAACAAAATGCAGTGTGTTTATAGAAGAATATATTAATCCTTATGTTACAACACTGAAATCCGTTCAGGTGCTTCACAAATAATTGCTGTCCAGTGAAGTGACTGTGCGTATTTTGAAGGCAAACGTGGCAACCGTTCAGTTTTGCATACGGCAGCCGTGAAGTGAGTGACCACTTCATATCAGGAGGATATGAGGTCATATCAGGACACTACCTACCTGGACTGTTAGCCAGGTAGGTAGTGTCATGGGGTCTTTAACGTTCACCTAAACAGGGTAGACAGGAGCTCGGTTTAACACCTCATTCCAAAGGACAGCACCTCTGAAATTACGGCACTCCCGCAGCACTTCACTGAAATGTCCGCTGAAAGCGGTGGTTGTTTTTTCGAGCGTTCTATTAATTGTGGTGGTAAGGTGCCGTTCGAAAGAGTGTTGCTGTCCGACAGAGCAAAACACAAAAGCTTTGAGGAGAATAAATACATTTCTGTTAAGGTGGAGGAGGGCGTTCCTGTAAACGATTCAGAGTAAACAATGATAGCTGTGATGTGGGCAGAGAGAAATCAACCACAATTGCACTGCATCTCTGCTCACGACAACAAAGGTGACAACTCTTCTCCATTAAAAGAGGATCCCTGAGATCAGGAAACATCCCACTTTGTGGCGAGGACGTGGAACACTTTAAAGACATAAAGGCAGAATCAATTGAGATGTTTAAAAGGCTGACAGATAGATACTTCAGGAGTAAAGGTGTGATGGGGTATAGTAACAGAAGAGGAGAAATTGGATTGAAAGATCTGCAATGATCGCTTAAACTGGCAGAAGAGGCTGGATGGGTTGAACGACCTCTTCCTGTTCCCATCATGTCTGCCACTAGATGTCGACTGATGCCTATTAAACAACCAGCGGACGGCCTTAATGTCACTCTATATAAATGATGTCTGGCCCAGGTGCATGTTTGTTTATTTCTACACCTTCAAGAGTCTCTTATCGTTTCGCCCACAAAACACACAGTCTCTCCATTTTGCAGTACATCCTGTGAAGTGCTTTGAGATGCCTTCCTGATGCGAAAGGCGCTATACCTAATGTCCCAACGTACTGACTGTTGGGCCGAGTGGGATGTTTCCATGCTGTACATTCTTTATAAATCTTTGTAAACCTGGCCCTGCCTGAAACATATTTGAAGGCGTTTAATTTGCCCCCTATTCTGGTTACCTCCCACCCCCCACACACACAAACATAGCAGTGTGCGACAATGTGGGGAAATCAATTTTTCTGAAAAAAAATTCATATGGTGACTAAAAGCTCATCAGCAAATAGAAACCTACAGCGGAGTCATCACGGTAATGGATCTCGATGTATGAGGTGCGCTCTGTAATGTGTCCAATCCTTATTTGCAAGAAATATTCTTTTGTGTAAGTTTTTAACAAAGTCTGTTTAGTATGCAGTGTTAATAGTGGATAACTGCTTTCATAAAAACAGCTTTGACCTGTAAAAATCTACCAGTATTTTAATCATTGAAAACCCAAAGTGCTAAATATGAAATTATAGGAATTTATAACAGTTGTGTCCTAGAAATTTGTTCAGTGATTTTTCCCTCTTCCTCCCCCCTTCCCCCCCCCCACTCCCCACTTCTCTGCCTTATCTATAATCTGTGTGGGTGTCTGCCAACTGACTAAAATAATATATAGCAAGGGAGATCAGAACAAGTGTTCTGTTAAGAGATAAGCCTCTATTCATTTCTCCATTGTTAAGCCATTTGTACTGAGGCTGAGAGCACTTCTCCCACTCACTGCAGTAAACTATACAATATCTATTAGATTACAGCCACAGAGCGGGATTTAGAAATGAGATTTTGAAGGCTGTGTAATTTTGTAAATGTGTCGTTATTCTTTTAGTCAGTGATCTGATAAAATTGAAAAAATAACTACTGCAAACAGTCTGGCGCGAGGCCGGTTATCCTCACAGCGGATTCGCAGAGTAAAACCTGTCCGTCTGCGCCGAAAAGCAGGGGGTGTGAATCTCAGGTCACAGTGACGACGACCGTTGCACTGATATGGCGCCTGATGGCGTCGTCGAGACGTCTCGAAGCGTTTCACAGGATTTCGCTGTGAAGTGTAGTGACTGTGTATTTGCAGACAAATGTGACAGCCAGTTTGCGCACAGCAACTTCCTGCAGACAGGTGTGAAGCAAGAGAGCAACTTTATTCAGGGAGGAAGGAGGCGGAAATCCTGGTTGAAAGGAATCCGATGCTTCGCCTGTTGACACATTCATTTAATCAGTAACGGATCATCCCGTTCGCTTTGAAAGCAAGTGCTTTGGCAAACGGCTACCAAATAAAATTTGGGTGACACGATGTGTTGGACAAAGAGCACACGTGCATGAGAAGCAAGATTCTGCAGTCATTCCCTCCAGTCTGTCAGCCAGGAATATTTTATTGCCTAAAGAAATCATCTTTTTAAAACAAAATTTCTTGTTGTAGTGTCAGTGGTGTATCAAGCAAAAAGCAAAAAGCCTGCCCTCTTTGAAAGCCGAACACGCTGACTAAAGCAGAATTACTTAAAAGGTGGTAACATTGGATTGATGCAGCATCAGGTATACTTTACTGGGTGTGAGTCACCGGTGTTTAATCAATATCAATATGATTATACCCATGCGGCAATTATAAATTATTTAAAGCAGTATCCATAGGTTACTGACTTGTTACCTTTAAATTAAATTCTCTGTCAATAATTGATGCAAAGAATTAATCTGAAAACACCTTCTAAGGCTGGAACTTTTTTGTGTGTGCTGTGGTGTATTGAATTACTGTCTGTCACAAGCCCACTGTCCTCCTCACCCTGTCTGTTTCGGGCACGTTTCATTTTTTTTTAATGCCAAAGAGCTCTGGATGTCTTTGTAAAAGTAAGGTATTGTTCTGTGCGGAGGGTGTCTCGAGTTAGCCAAAGGTTTTATATTTAGCCGCTGATGTTCGGTATTTCCTTCAACTCACACACAGTCGGTTTCACTTCAGTGAACGGCTGATAAATGAGGAAATCGATAAATTTGAGTAAATTCTGGCAAGGTAATGGAGATTGAACACCCCCCGAGTCTGTGTTGTGCGGTCATTTGAATGTTGTGCGTGCACAATGCCGGTACACAAGTGAGAGCCTAAAGGATGCGTTAAGTGACTGTGACAAAGATTTAGGGCAGTGATAGTGATGTGTGAAATGGTGGTTACAAGAGAGTGACTTGCCACACTGTTTTAAGGAATATTGGCATCCCAATCTGTGCAGGAACTTCCAGAGGCTCAAAGAAGCCTTCTACCCCACGAGAGAAGCCGTATCTACAATAACCCTCCCACAGAGCCGGTTCAATAACAATAATAACAATAATAATAATCCTTGCATTTGATATAGCGCCTTATCACGTCTTCGAGACGTCTTAAAGCACTTCACGGAATACACTATAAATTGGATTAACTGTATAAACGTGACTCTTACCTGAATCCTGCTCTTCCTCTTAAGTGAACAAACTTTTTAACTGAGGAATAGGTCACAGATTGGGAAGCTTTGGCCATCGCAGGTTTGGAGGATGTTAATGGAGTGACGCATCTGATTAGGATTGGCTTGTGTTTCAACTTCAAACGTTAATTAACGGTACGCTCTGCGTCAACTAACATGGATGCTTATGGCACAACGTTTAAGTTCCCTCACTGGCAGCTCAGCGACTATGGAAAGAGAAAACCCGCATTTTTATCGCTCCTTATCATGCTGAAATGTTTCAAAGTGCTTCTCATGGTGACGACTGTCAAGTGCGTTGACTGTTTGTGTGTGAAAACGCAGCAGCCATTTTGTACATAACAACAACAACTTGTATTCGTATGGCACCCTTCACATGGGGTAGCGTCCCAGCAGTCACAAATAGCCCGCAAACCAGCTGTGGAGGTGAATGGTTAAGAGATCTGGAGGGCTTGTTGGCCAGGACACTGGAAGAAACTCCATTCTCTTTTGCAATAGTGCCATAAAAATCTTTAACATCCATCTGAACAGGCAGACGGAGAGGGAGGGGGGTAGTGGGGTGGGAGTAGGGGGGGGGTCAGTTTTATGATGGAGTTCTTCCTTCAGCATTGCCCTGCAGTGTATTGCTAGCTAAATGGCTCCTCCTGTTCCTGTGTATGCAGATGACGTTCAGCATAAGACGCCGGTTAATGCAGACACACGGAAGGTCCCACAGTCTGGTCCCAGCAGTTATTAAATTAGATTGTGGCTGATTACATTCTAATCATGTTAATGCGTGACCACTGTGGTAGGTGTGGAGGCGTGCAGCCAACTGTTGATTCCCCTTCGTGGGACTGAACTGGGAAAGATTACGCAGTGGAACAACATGTCATGATTTATGTGATATTTCCTCCATTCCAAAAAGCAAACGGCGACAACTCACTCTCTTGGTCTGTGTTGATTTGGCTGCTTCTCTCCCACTCGGCAAAGGCCTTCAGAGGCCTGACATTCGGCCCTAGTCACCCTGTGAGACCGTTTCACACCTCAAAATACACAGTCAATTCATTTTGCAGTGTATTCCGTGAAACGCTTTGAGACGTCTCGAAGACGGGCGAAGACGCCGTACGTATCGAATGCAAGGATTATTATTATTTATAATTTAAGATCGCGCAGAATTGTAGATAAAAAATAATTCAGCCTTAATTTGGGCTCAACCTCACATTTCCTTAGCCATGTTCTGCACTCACACACTCTCCCTTTCTCTTCTCAGCCACTCAGAGGCTTATTAAGGTCAAGAACTCAACATATAGAGAACCTCTTTGTTGACTTATGGGAGTTGATGGATTCTGGCATCAGGCCATTGAGACCACTGTTATGACAACTTCACACGTCCAAAAACTGCATCTAAAACCATCACATAAGCCTTTCACTTCATCTCCTGTTTGTGCTCCTGGTAAGTGAATACGATTCTGTAGCCAACATATTGTTCACTTAACTGTGGAAAAACTGTTGTAAAATATGATACTAGATATTTAAAAAAATTCCTTAAGATCATTTGCTCTAAGAGGTGAAATTGCCCCATAATTTTGGATGCCTGGTTCTCAAACATACAGTAAAATCAATTGCTTTTACTGGCAATTACTCATTTTACTATCTTTACACAGTTGGACTGGAGGCATTCACACAAGGTTGCCATTGGAAACACTGTATATCACGAGATGTCGATTAAAGACCGTAACAATGACGTGACATTGTAAACTAGCTGTTTTCGGGTAAATTGAGCTATTTCTGAATAAAGATTTTTAACGGAAGCTGAAAAAGGGTCGGGTGAAGTATGGTGGGTAAAATCCCTTTAAAAATCATCTATAAATAAATCCCTTCGCACCTTAGCACCTCCCTACACTCTGATCTGCTCCTACCTCAATCCTCTGCTTGTCTACCATGGGCTGGCGATATTCTGGGATGGGATGTGCCCATGATTTAGAAAAAGCAATTGACACGCAAGAGGGCTATTTGCAAGCATGTTCATAATGATAAGAGGTTCCAGTGTCGCGGTGATTACACAAGGAGTTATTGATCCGCAATCAGTAAGAATCAATTATTGGGTAATTACCAAATGGAATAAAATTGTAAACTTGTCTAACAATGGAGCTTAGTCATGATATTCTGGAGAGTGGAGTTGGGCAGTTGGTTGATGGTTCTGCATTTTCCCCCAAGTTTTCTGTGATGGAGCTTGGGATTTGTGTTCAAGTCTTTCTGAGCAGCGACACGGAGATTTACCTGTGTACGCACGCACACGCACACACACCACACGCGCACACACACACACACACACACACACACAAACAAAGACTGCTGCTACTGTTAAATCCAGGGCTGAAATGTATCAGTAACCTAATTCTATTCAGCACAGAGCATAATGATTGGAATAGGAGGATTCCTGAGTACAACAGCACATTTCACTGATCGCAATCATTTCTCTCTCAGCCTCCAGGTGATCTGAGAAGAGATTAAAACTTGAGGCCATCATTCCACCAAATGGAAAGCGTATTTGCAGTTACCTCCAGGAACTGGTTCTCATCCCGCTGTTGATGGAATTAGCTTCTCATTGCTCTGGCTGTGAACTAGACTGTGTCTGTTAGATTGTAATGTAGTTCCGTACGAGATTGGCAATTACCTTACAAAGAGATTGGTTTGAAATTTAAGATCGTGCAAAATTCCGCCCAACCTTAAATGTCGCGGATAAACCCACGGGGAATTTCGGGACGGATGGGGAAAGGGACTTTGCCGAGGTCCGACATCAGTGAGCGAGGCAAAGGAGAGACAACATTTTAGGTATTAATTACTTTGGGGGAAAAAATTATCTCGTCCCACCCCCCCCACCAAACACACCCCCCACCCCACCCGATGCAAAGGAGACGCAACTGCTTTGCGGTTGCCAGGAAGTGGAAGCCAAGTGGTGTTCTTGCAGGGTCAAGAGGGAACATGCAGGACTGGAAAAGAATACCCCACCATATCTGGCGAGGATATGCTGACCCAGGGCCTGACACAGTGACCCATGTACCACCTGATGTGAGTGAACTGTTGCCTTTTACCATCAGTGTGTAGTGTGTACTCCATAACAAGGAGTTGTCTGTGAGATTTACAGTGCCAGGGTTGAATGATTTATCAGCTTTTACTCAGGATGTGCCATAAATCCATCTTTTATTCCATTATTAACCTGCTCTCGGGTCTTTCCAGGAGTCTGAGTCTGGATTCATGGATTCTCTCTTACGAATTATTAATTTTGCCCTGCAAGGAATGAAGGTTGGGAATGAAACACGGATCAGGCTTTGATTCAAATCTGGTTCCACGACAGAGGAAGGTCTTCTTCTGTCTTGGGGGTTTTCAAGGCAGATCAGTTAGCAGTGATCTCATCTTTGAACAGAAGGCTGTCAGCAACAGGCCCACCTTTAGGGACATCAGGTTCTTCACTAGAAAGGTACAGAAGTCTCTGAGCCATGTTGGGACAGAACTCGAAGTGCTGAAAATAATAATAATAACAATAATCATAGTAATAATAATCCTTGCATTTAATATAGCGCCTCATCACGTCCTTGAGACGGCGTAAAGCGCTTCACAGACGAATATACTGTAAAGTGGATTGACTGTATATTTTGTGGGCGAAACACGGCAGCCAATCTCGCCCAGCGATGCCCCACAAACAATCATGGATTGAGTGACAACATTTTTTTTCGAGGGATTATTACCCTCCCGGAAAGCGATTGGCTAACAACCCATTTACAGTTAGTAAACAGAGGCGTGTGGAGTAAGAAAACTTGCCTTAGGTTCCGCCCCGCCCGGAATTCAAATTAGAGTCCTCTCGCTTGCGAGGTGAGCGTGATAACCACCACTCTACAGGACTCCATCATAGCACTTGGAGTGTTGAACTGATGCTGGATTGAAATGATCTACTGAGATTGAAGTTCGCCCACAATAATTGGGAGGCGTGTGTCTCATCTTATCTGTGTTTTTGACGCTGAGTGTATAACACTTTTATTAACGAGCGGATGTAATATTTTTATAAGATGCTCTTAATTTGCCCCTATTTCTTTTATAGTTTGGAGTCAATCTGTTGGCTCGCAAGCATTTATTGCAAATACCTTTCCGTGAGGGACTTAGCTCAGGCAGAGAGATGTTAACACTGGATGGAAGGTGTCCAATGGAATGAGATGGACTGTTATATTCTGGGAACGTTTTTTTTTCAGAGGAAAGGTCACAGTCGTGAATCATTGTGTGGATTCCATAAACGGAACCTATTTCAGAGCCAATTACAAAACTTCACGTAATTTCGCGAGTAACACGGTAACCTAATTAAACTGACCCGTTAATTGTGCTAAGTACAAAGAAGGTCACCGGCTTCTTTCATCATATCTTACGTGCCCAGGCCAGTGAGAAAACCACAACTAAAATTGGTTCATAAATTTGTGATCAGTTTCTCAGAAACAACTGTATTAATCTGATCGACCAAGGTTTCCATGCTGTGAACCGAAAGTCATATTTTCGTGCTTTTTAATGTCAAATTGTCATGCTGATATGTATGTACTGAATCCCACGCTTATCTGGTGTTAGTCTTATCAACATCCGTGACGTAACACTGTGTTAATACCATTGCACCACATCTAAACTGCACGTTGTCAAACTAGTCCCTTTGACACACTTTGTTGTGTGTCTGATACATCTTTCTCTTTTAGTTTGCTTTTAAAATTGGCCAAAATACAGTTAAACATCCGATGTTTTCGATTCAGTTTACAACGAGTCCTGCAATCGATTGCACGCATTGCCATCCGATGAGCTTGCAGTAGGATTTATCTCTTGTAGCTACAAAGGAAGCCGCAAAATAACATTTTACACATGGTAGCTACTCAATTTGAAAGCCACTTCTTTTCACAAAAAGGAAACGTGTTTTGAACCAAGTTTCAGTTTTAAAGCCGATGAAAATTTCCGTTCGAAGTCACCGTGCGGTGTCGTGTTTTTTTTTTCCGGAGCCTGAAGCGATCCACAAGATCTTATCTCTGCCTGAACGAAGATCTGTTGTCTTCTCGATGTAACCATGCATCGGCTTGATTGGCAGCTTCACATTTTCAGACCAATTCGCTGCCTCAAATTATAGCATCATCACATTGATCGGGGAAAAGGTGGTCTTAAAAAAAAATTAGCAGCTTATATCTCTGTGGTTCTACTAATGCTGGGCCAAGGGAGTGGAGTGGAGGGTGCGATTAGATTTTAAATTTAAATCACATTGCCTGATAGCCACGCTTCTCATTATAGTGTGCATCATAGGGCAGTTTTACTACTTTAGGTGTGTGACTGCTTTGCGACATTGCCTCTGAAGCCCCTCCAAGCTGCCAAACTCCAATGAACGCGGTGGACAGATCTTAAAATAGTCAACTTGTGGCCTGAATGGCACGACCTACTTGTGGCTTCATCACCCGGGTTCTTTTTTGACGTTTCATATTTAAGCCATTCCCGGCAAACCAAAGCCAATGCAGCGTCTGTTTTTCTGCTGCGTATGGGTGGGCGAGCACCGCTGCCAGCCCCAGCAAGTCGCATAGACCAAGAATAAGCACCAGTGCAGTCTCCCCACTCTCTCCACTGTAGCCTGCAGCTAGCGAGAGGTCTCATTGCCTTACATTGACTGCAAACTGATCACTTCCTCTGCCGGTCAGGTTTCTTTTTTGATGAACAAGTCAAATGAGTTCACCTTCACACGCAGGCAAACAAACTGATTAATTATAAATCAGTCTATTATGAACTTCCTCCAGGATACAGATTTACAATAGCTTTAACCCGGGTGAATGATGGGGTTTGAAGGCTCCTTGGCTGATGGCTGTGAGGTGTCAGAACAAAGAGCTTTAGGAGTCTCTCCTCCTCCTCCTCCTCTCTTGCTCCCCGGGCACTCTCCTCCACCTCCTGCAAGTTCGTTTGAAATGGGTTACATTTGTTGAGTCTTTATACTTCATCAGAGTTGCCCCTCACCTCTCTTCTCCCCAAATTCTGCCGGTTAAATACAGACCTCTCCTGGGGGACACAGTTCAATCTAATGGGATGTCCCTCGCAACAGCTCGGGTGGGGAGCAATGAAGGATATGGATTGTTATTTGGGAGTCGACTTGATTATTTTCCTCTGTCTCTTTCACCCTCCCACCCCACCAATCTCTCATGGTCTCACCTGTACTCTTTCTTGCCGTCTCTCTGTCTCACTCTTGCTTACGTTATCTTTCTCTTTCTCTCCCTCTAGATAGCATTCCCTCTCGCTCTGTCTTATTTTCTTTCTTTTTCTTATCTGTCTCACTTCCTCCTAAGTCTCGGCCTCTGTCAAAGCTGTTCTCAAACTGTCTGCAAAAAAAAACTGGTCCAAAGAAAGGTTTACGTTGGGGGAGAGGAGAGGGGGGGGATGAAATGTACCCTCCACTTATAATTCTCCACTGCTGTGGAGTGCCTGAACTCTGGTCTGTAATGCCCTCAGAGAGCCTGGCAGTGTGTGGGGAGCTGGCAGAGAGACTCTGGGGCTCAGCAGCCCCTGACACAGATAGATTAAATTGTGTATTAACATTGCGTTCCCCAGCTCTTTTTTTTTCCAGAAGCTGGCATTAATATAAATACACCATATTAACACTTGTTCTCCTCTGTCAGGATATAAATTAAGTCTGCAGGTGTTCAGGAAAGCTTACCCTTGGTACTAATTAAGCCATGATAATTAGGTTTGTTAATTTTCTCCCTGTAAGCTTGCATCCCAGCCACACAGATTGCCGGCACAGGATGGCTTTTTAAAAAATACTCAAAGATTACTCAGTCGTTTATGCCTCATGCAGAGTTTTTAGACGGGAATAATCTGAACAAGATCTACTGGGGGATATAAAGAAGGGCTTTAAGCGTAAGCGGTTTTGGTGTTTTTCGGAAAGCAGGGTTCAGCCACCGCAGTGGCAAAGTACACAGAGCAATGTGGAGCCTGGGTGACAATGAGGCAAAGCTGATTAATTACTGTAAGGACAGGGAGTTGCTATGTCTCAGTCATAATGAAGCCTTTCTGCGTTGGCCATCTCCGCAGGAGGCTCCAGTGAGTGAGAAAAGGATTAAGCGAGGGAGGGAGGAGGTAGTGCGCGGAGAGGAGAGCAGGGTTATTTGGTACAGCGGTGTCAGTTAGCCCACTGTAAAGTTGTTCATCATTCCATCCCTGGCGACCATTGACGAGGTCCAGGCTCAAGCTGTACAGGGAGCGGGAAGTCTGACACAGGGCTCCAAATTTCTCCGGAGCTTGCTGAAGCTGCAACCCATATGCCACCATTAACCATCAAACCTGGACCGGGGGGACCTGGCGACAATAAGCCTCAGTGTTCTTTCCTTAACCAGAAAGACTCGCATGTCTCTTGTTGAGCCTGTGTGCTCTGCTAACTGCACTGCGCAGGCAGTGGGTGTATTTGTGGTAGATATGAACTTGTGTCTTTGCCGTTCAGAATAGCTTGCAGGCTTTATCACGCTGTAGCACAATTATTGATTTACATAGGCCACCCGATTATTTTGTCGCTTATTGGGATGATATTTGCAGCGTTTCACAGCTCATTCTGTGTGATAATGATCACAAACTTAGGTTGCAAAATCACAATTTACACAATTTGAATCCAATCCAGACTGTTGGGATATAATAATAATAATAATAATAATAATAATGCTAATATTTGATATAGTGCCTTATCATGTCTTCGAGACGTCTCAAAGCGCTTCACAGACTATACCGTAAGGTGAAGTGACTGTGTATTTTGTGGATGAGAAAAGGAGATGAAAGTTTCCTCTGTCCACACGAGACCAGAGAGCCAGTGGAGACTGACGTGGGTGAAGGCAGGTTTGATGTGGGAGAAGAAACGGGTAGAGAGAATCTTTGGTGATCTTTAGCTACTTTTTTCAGGCAGTTTGACCAAATCGCAAGACTGAAAGCAGATCAAATTTTGCATAGCTTTCTCCAGCTGTGGTGAGCTCCCTAATTACAAGAGAACAGGTCTGTCCCGAATGAGCAATGTTACCCCTTTTATTGTCTTGTCTGTGGAATGTACTGTACCCACTTCTGCGAATTCAGGTTTACCAGATTAAACCTTGTGCGATCTAAATAAGACCACAACAATAGACACACACACGCGCACACGCGGGCACACACACTGGGCTCACTGCCTTTGGAGTCGGAAACTAACAAGCGAACAAACAGTCTCCAGTCAGGAAGTTTTAATCAGCATTGGGCACGAATGTAATTATAATTGATAGGCAATTTTTTTTCCCCCCTTGTAGATGAAAAAGATACGCTGCTTTCAAGTGCTTAATTGGAGTTAAAAGGAAAAAGAACCCTCAGGTTTTTGTTTTGAAGTGCAAGACTATTGTTTCAAAAACTTTGTGGCGGAAAAAAATAGTAGGTGTTTTTCAAATGGGCTGTATGTTAATTAGCACAGTGGGGTTGAGGTTGGTCGCTGTGGGATGTGTTGTGAAGTGCAGGACATAATAATAATAATAATAATAAAAATAATAATCCTTGCATTTGATACAGCACCTAATTACATCATTGTGACGTCTCAAAGAGTCTCACAGTATATACTATAAAGTGAATTAACTGTATTTTGTGGGCGAAATATGGCAGCCAGTTGTGCACAGTTTCGTGGACTTAAGAGCTACGGAAAACCAGCATTCAAATTAAGACTGAAATGTAAGGATTTTCCCACAACTCTGCGTCAATTTTGATTTGAAGCCTATGTGGTTTTACAGGCTAACACTAAGTGGAATTGTGTGTGCTTATGCGGGGAATGCAGATAATAGCAATACTCCTTACATTTTGATATATTGCCTTTCACGTCAGGAGGACAACAACAACAACAACAACACGATTCCATTTGTATAGGATATTACAAAGCGCTTCGCAGGATATACTGTGAAGTGTAGTGACTGTGTTTTGCGGGACCCTAATAGGTATGTAAAACGATGGGAGTCTTAAGTTTCCAAATCCCTTACCTATCGATATGGTCAAATCCCACCTGGATCTATATTGAAGGCGAATGAGCAAGATTAACTTCACAGTCATCGGGTATTGAGACCAGCGCTGGGAAGGTTTCGTTCCACGCACACCATCACAATACGTATTCAAAAGACTTGAGGAATTTGAAAGTGCCATAATTAATGAATCCATTTTGCTGGTGGTTAATTGTATAATTAAGGTGACCTGCTACGCCCACTGCACACATCTGTTTACAAATGGTTCACATGTGGAGCATAGTAAACATGAATTTACATATGGTTTATATAAGGAGCATACTAGACCTCACAGATACATTGGCTGGAAGTGTTTTTACCCCCCCCCCTCTGGCTTGCCTCACAATGGATGCTGTGCTGTAATTAGGGATAAGGGATAATCATTTTTCCTGGAACAGGGATAGGGAAATCGCCATTCATTGATGAGTTGCATTCCAACCGTGACGAGGATCATGTAAAAAGCGACTGGCAAGATTAGATTTCAACGGCAACCGTGCATTTATCAATCGATCGGACCCCCGTTTCCCACCCTTCACAGTCGCTGTCACGTTGGCATTTGATCTCGTGCAAAAAAAACAAACTCCTAAGTTTATTTTGTTTCTCGCGGAAGAGGTTAGCGTTTGAGTTTGCGACCCTGATTCCCAAACGCCGAGTTGGGAAGGGATTCCCGGTTAAAGAGTCTTTCACGCAGTCCGAGAGACAGATAGGCTGAACCTGAGCCGGGTTACAAAATACAACAACAACAACAAGAAAAAGATTCCATTTATAGAGCGCCTTTCACATTACAACAACAACTTGCGCTCATATAGCGCCCTCCACGCAGGGCAGCGGCTCAGCTTAACAGCGACGGAGCCTGACTCCGAGGGGGAGGTGGCCGTAAGCACGGTCGAAAAGGAAAAAAGGGGGAGAGAGGAGGAGGCAAGGCGGAGAGTGACGGAGAGTGCAAGGGTCCTTCCTTCCGTGATCGAGGGAAGTTGTTGTGAAGTTTCTCAAACTTCACCCCCTGTGGTTTGCCATGGGATCTGAACCTGTCAACCCGTCAATAACCTGCAACCTAACTGTTGTCGCCTTTTCATATTGAAAGTCACAGCTCCCGGCACTGACACCGACCGCTGTTTGTTTTTTTCTGCTTGAGAGGCAACTTTTGAGATTTATTGCAAAAAAAAGCTCTTTCTGGATATCACGAGCTCTGCCGACTGCACAGGAACAATATGGCGAATCGCTGAGAGGGTTGTGCGCTGGTGATTTGGTGATTGCACCGGTGAATCACACTCTGGTTCTGCTATTGCCAGGATCAGAGCTGCTATCTCGAGAAGCAAACAGGCAGAAGCCCTCACATGGCTAGCTTTTTCCATTAGATGTATTCAGCCTCAGCTCTCCTCTCCTGTCACCAACCAAATGTGCCCGGCACAAGCACGGGGAGTCTAGAGGCTTGAGATGCCAACGATTTGGCCTTGAATTCTAAGATTGGGCTGAATTTTGGAAAAAAATTAAATTCAGCATAACTTGGGAAGCGCTTTGAGAAGGTTCACCCACCCCGGCCCACCCCCCCACCCCGATATGAAAGGCACTGTTCCAAATGCAATTATTTATTATTAATATTTTCATTAATTTGGAAGTCACTCGTTAAGGAACGAAGACAGGACTTGCGAATTTTCCCCAATTCTGCGCCATCACTCTTAAGACAGAGTTATCCTTTATCCCTGCCGTCCCCCCCTTCCTGATCCCCATCTGTAGCTCGGTTGCACATCCTTGACTGTCCAGCACTTTGGGACGTCCGCCTGACATGAAGGGCGCTATACAAGTGTAATTTGTTGTTGTTATTGTTGTTGTTGTCGTCCTTCAGGGCGAGATTGAGTGTAATTTTGGGGCTCAGGTCTGCTGCTTAGGTCTCCTATTTTCCCCGAGTCCCAGTCTTAAAGCCTCCTCCGCGCAGCTCGTTTGTGAGTCCCGGTTCTCACAACCAGCGAGGAGTGCAGTAAACGTGATTGATTTCAGCTGCTTCACAGCCAAACTGCTTTCGCGCTCTGCCCCCATTTTGGTGTTGCTGTGCGCGGAGGCTGGAAGAGGGGGTGTGGACTCAACATGAATTAGCTCAGGAAGCCACATCCGTCACCAACTTCCACCCCCAGGGACTCGAGGCAGCAGGATTGCTGGTTTGCTTGGGCAGAACCTGAAATAGACGTGGTTTGAGACCCGACATTTTAAACGCACCTGGGGGAGGGGACGGTGTGGGGCGAGGGGGGAAGCGAGAGGGGAAACACCTAACTCACAAACTCAGTGATGAACTCAGTAAACCTGTGTGCAGATGGTGTGTCTAATCTAGTAATTCTTTGCACTTCACACCAGCTCCTGTGAAACTTTCATCATTGCAAGTTTTTTTTTGTGTGTGTGTGTGTGTGTGTGTGGCTGTTTGTGGGACTTTGCTGTACGCAAAAAATGGCTGATACGTTTGCCCACGCAAAAAAAAAGTCACTGCACTTATTCATTACCTGCGAGATGTTTTGATGCGATGTGACACAGGAGCTATATCTCTTTACGTGTATGTTCTTAAGCAAGGAATTTGCCTGCACTCTCATGGGTTTAGTTTATGCACTCGCTCTTCACTGGGGGAATCAATGTTGGGATGGGTTTTAGTTCAATCGATCTTTAGCCATAATGGGCCAAAAAAAAAAAATCCAAGACAGATTTGTTTGTTAATGAGCTCTTTCCTTTTTAAGTGAATGGTAATTATTTTAATTAGAGCTACATTATATCGGATTTTTTAATATGTAATTCAATATTTCATTGATTACAGAAATGATTGAGTATTCAGAAACTACGCGCAAATTGGCTCCTGTGTTGGCCTCCATCTACACAGTCACTACACGTGACGACGATGCCCTGTGAAGCGCTTTGAGATGTTTGCACGTTATTATCAACGCAGGGATTTACTTTTTTTATTTATTGCTCAGTTTGTTGCCAACAGATTAGAGGCAGTGATCATCCCTAAGCAGAGCTGTTTTGCAAGTTTGTTGGGAGTCAGCTTTCCAATGCCAGCGTGCCAATAGCTTCCTCTTTTACCCTCCTCTTTCCCGAGACTTATTGATCGTGTAAATTGTAAATCGATGCGTAAATTGGTTACGTCCCAGCTTTACTAGACACTTCGCTCCAAAGCCCTGGTGTTGAGAAGCCATTTCCTGACTGACATGGAAACATGGCCGGGCAAAAGGTGCCACAGAGGTTGGAGCTTCTGACGGGTGCAACATGGAGACCAAAGGCTCATTAGCGAGGAATGGCCCTGCTCCATTTATATTCCAAGCCACTATGCAGCAATAATGCTTACACACAAGTCCGGAGATGCATAGTGAGTGCTGTCAGGTGGCTTTGGTGCTTTGAGTTTGTACAGCACTACTGTATATTTCTCCTTAAAAGCCGGTTCCTGACTTCAGACGGATTTTTTAAACTTTATTTTCTTTGAATTAAAAAACTTGAATCAAGGAGAATGGGCGAAGACACGTTTTTTTACAGACCCTTATTTTTTTTTATATAGCACTTTTCAAGGTGAACGTTCTTTAAATATTCCCTTTTTAATTCACATGTAGAACCCCCACAGGAGCCCTGGCCAGATCATTATGACTTAAAAATTAGCCAGATTATCAAACCTCCTGTCCCCGTGTGCGGGAGAAAGGATGTGCACCCGAGCTTTGAACTTTCGAACAGGATTACAATAAATGAAATTAGAATTAATGAAACCAAATGACCGTCAAAATTCTGCACGACACTCTGGGTTCAACTGCCAAACGCGAAATGCTTTCTGTTGGATTTCAGCCGACTACCCAGAACAAGATCTCACCTTAAATCTCTGGAAACTCTCTCTCTCTCTGTGTCCGTGCGATTTAGTGAGCGCAGAGTAAAGGCTTTGGAAGAGATGTGAAACCTTTCAAAAGATTTCATGATGGCATGTAGCCCAGACAAGCATGGCTAAATTCCATCTTCCTGTCCGCAGATGGATGTTAAAGGATTCCGTGACACTTTTGGGAAAGAGAAGGGAGTTTCTCCCGGTGGCCTGGCCAACAAGTCCTCTGGTTAATTGGCCGTTCATTTCACGGGGGAACCTTGCTGTGCGCAAATTGCCTGCCACGAAATTCAGTCGCTCCAGCCGTTTGGCAGCAGTTCCCTGTGAAGCGCTTTGATTTGTTCTGTCGTTACAGGCGCTGTTTCGGCCGCAAGAGTTATTGTCATTATAATGTTAACAGGGAGTGACTTGCTCACCCACCATTCCCAGTCTCCTCCACACAAAATGGCGGTGGGCGCCCACTTTAAAGAAATGCACGGATTTATCATTGAAGCTCAGTGCTGGATCACAAATTGTAATTATTTTAGCTAAGAAGCCTTAGAAAAATTATAGAACAACAAGGTTGTCTTCTCACAATTCCTCTCGCTCCCTCCCCCGGATGGTTAGATCATGACAGGCAATTTTAATCCCATTTCCCCGCCTTTTCTCCAGAACCTTTAATGTCTCCACTTCTCGAATGCTGTATATAATAATAATAATCCTCGCATTTGATATCGCACCTTTCATATCAGGAGGATTTCTCAAAGTGCTTCACAGGTATACTGTAAAGTGCAGTGACTGTGTATTTTGTAGGTGATCTGTCTATCTCCCTTTTATATTTTCTCTCTAATCAGCCTCCAGAGTCATTCTAACAGGAATACGTACCACAGTATAGAAAGGCAAACTAAAGGAATGGTGTCTCTTTAAATAAAAACTGGAGGCGTTCCAGGCGAGTGTAAAAATAACTTGTGAAATAACTCCTTTGTCAACCGAAATACTTTTCCCTTCCCGCCTCTTGGATAAGCCTTGATTTATAAGGGGAGACCACAACGGAAAGAATTTTTTTTTTGGCATGTATTGCGTTCAGGTTAACCAGCTGAGGATTGCAGTAGTTTGTTCTTCCACTCTCTCCCTCTGCGCCCGCTTCACCCCACATTTGTTTTTTTTAAGCCTTTTGTTTTATTTTGTAGTTGACGTGAACCGAACAGGTTCGTGCAAGTTTCCTGAATTGGCTTGAACAATGACAACAACTTGCACTTGTACAGTGCCCTTTACTTGGGGCTGCCATTGTCACTTCCTCTCCGGACGTCACTTTCCAATTTCACACAATAACAATTGTGTGGGTTTTGTTTCTCCCCCCAAAAAAGTGTGAACGAAGGGAATTTTTCCCTTCGATTTAAACAGAATTCTGATTTTTACCAACTTTACAATCGAAAACCTAATTGGCAAACCTAACTATAACAATAACCAGAGGTAAGAAGCCAGGAAATGATTGCCTTGTCTTTATCTCTGGAATTCTGTAGCTCCATGGTAAGAGCAATCATCTCGCAAGCGAGAGGACCTGGGTTTGATTTCCAGCTAGGACGCAACATTAGGCAAGTTTCCTTACTCCACGTACCTCTGTTCACCTATCAGTAAATTGGAACCCTGTTGTTAGTCGATTGGCGGATCATTTTTCCAGGGGTAATCATCCCTTAAAAATAATAATAATAATAATAATTTAATCACTCAATCCACGACTGTTTGTGGGGACGCTGCTGTGCGCAATTGGCTGCTGCGTTTCGCCCACAAATTATACAGTCAATTGGCTTTACGGTATATCCTGTGAAGCGCTTTGAGACGTCTCAAAGACACGATAAGGCGCTGTATCAAATGCAAGCTTTATTATTATTCGATTATTGCTATCTTCAGACCCTCTAAGTACAGAAACTCGCATGTTAGCATCAGTGAAGGTGGCAGGAAGGAGTGTTCCGATGTGGCAACCACTGCAGATTTTGTGCAAACATCAGCGTGATTGCATTGGCACACCAGATGGAGCCATTTGGTCCAATGTGGAGTTTTATATCTTGGACATGATTTATGTTTGCAATAAAATTCAAAAACCTATAGATATAGCTTTTTAATCCAATATTAGCAATTCCACCGATGTCACCTTTCCATAAGAATCCGAGGAAACTCCTTGAGAACCGCACAGGCGTACTGTGGGGGTTGGGAGCGCTTGAGTCACTGCGGCATTGCTTTGAGAGAAGCAGAGCAGTTTGTGAGACAACTACAATTCAGGGAAGCTCTGTGAAGGCGGCAAACTAGCTATCAGTCGTTCGAGCACCCCACAAGCCTTTAAAACGCACAGACATTTTCTGTCTCGCGACATTCGCAATGCGATCTTGAAGTTTCCGATGCTCACCTCAAGTCTCCGTTGCTCCGTACGTAACGTCAGCATTTGATGAGCCCAAGGCAGCTCACTGTGAAAGCTGGTCTGTTTTTCTCCTGGCCAGTGCTTTCAAGAAGATTATCAGCATTGAATGAGGTTATCTGTCGTTTTAGCTCAGTTGATACCATTCCGTTGAGGGCAACAACAAAATTACATTTATAAAACGCCTTTCGCGTCAGAAGGATGTCCCAAGGCCCTGGGAATAATAACAACTAATAACAATAATAATAAATAATCCTTGCGTTTTATACAGGGTCTTTCATTTTGGTAGGATGTCTCAAAGCACTTAGCAGGAGTTTACTATAAAGTGTGGCTGTGTATTTTGTAGGCGAAAGCCTATCAGAGAGGCTAAAGATAACTGTGGTGTGCTTGATAGATAGTGTTATTTTAGCTGTGTGTGGGTGTGTGTGTGTGTGTGGTGGTGTGTGTGTGTGGTGGTGGTGTGTGAGTGTGTGTGGGTGGGGTTTGTGTGTGTGTGTAGTGTTTCTGGCTCCCCTTTTCTCTGCTGGCTTGAGGTCCTCTTCCAAGTTGATTCATCCAATTTACGTCATCATCACCACTCACTGCCTATCACGTCAACACATCACCAAATGGAGAATTGGGCTCAATGCGGATTAGATGAAAGGCTGTGATGCTGCCAGCCCAGGAAGCTATAATGAGGAGTTATATTTAAAGAGACTCGCACTCTCAGGATCCATGTTGAAACTAAACTTTTGCTTTGAATGATCAATGGTCTAAAACAAATTCTGGATTTAGTTTATTAGTAAATGTCAATGACGACACTTGGGGACGTGGGGTGGAGAAGCAACTGAGCTCAACAGGGAGCTAAACACCCACTGTGAGGGGTGGCTCGATTCAGACCCTCACCCCATATTGTCAGCCTGACTCGATTGGTAGCACCCTTGCCTCTGAGTCAGAAGCTTGTGGGTTTAAACCCCACATTGGGACGACGCTGGGCGGACACTTCAATTCAGTGCTGGAGGTGTGCTTCATTGTAGGAGGTGTCGTCCTTTGGATAAGACTTTAAACCGAGGCCCCTGTCTGTCCCTGTTCAGAAGGATGTTAAAGATCCCTCTGCATTGTTCAAAAATAGAAGGGAGTTTCATTTCTCCCAGTGTTCTGGCCAACAATTCCCCACATAAAATCGGTCATTGACTTCACGGCTATCTGCAGGATATTGGCTGCTGTGTTTGCCTACAGATTACACACTCTATACACTGTACTGTAAAACTCTGTTGGAGTACTTTGAAACATCCTCTCGATGTGTAAAGGCGCTGTAAGTGCAAGGAATATAAGGGTTATTATTAAAGTTACCAGATTTACTGTGATTCTCACAAATGCTCCTTCCCTCCCCAGCAAAATCAAAGCCAGTCTTGTTCTCTTCCTCCCTTCTGATTCACTTTTAAACAAAACGTATTGTACAGAACAGAAATAGATAGAAGCCAATGACTGTGAGATACAAGCTGATCTCAGTTCTGTGGAGCTGATCGTTAATAGGGGCATGGATGGTGAAGTCACTGCGTTTAATTTTAGCTTGATTAAAAAATTGAGTCACATTTAATTAACTAACTAAGCCCTGATTTTGATGAGTGTCGCCCGCAACACAGGAGGTTTGAAAATTGCCTTTACCGAGTTCGTAATATGGATAACAATGGGAGTACGTGGGCTGTCAGGTGCAAACCTGTTTATTGGCTCTTAACAGACTTGCACGCTGATAAATAGACTTACAGTGCAAAGTGGCTGGAGGGAGAAAAATGGATTAATTATTTTCTTGCACAAAAAAGTATTTTGTTTTGCCCTCCCCTCCCTCCTCCACCTGACTTGAGAGTGTGGCCGTTCTGAGACTGTAAAGAAACACATTGAACATCCTAACATGCGGCGTTTCTATGCGTTACCAAAGTATTTTTTTGTTTGTTTCACAAGCGCACGGTGACGGGTTCCACTCGCCCTTGAGTTTTGGGTGCAAAATTCAAGCAGAGAGAAGAAATTTGTCTCCTTCCGTTACCCCCGCCCCCATCCCACACCCTCCCCCCCCCTCCCCCCCCCAAGAAGTCTTCAAGTACTTTAAAAATAGATCACTGAAACATTGACAAAAATTAATTAAAAGATCAGCAGCATTAGTGGGTTTGATAAGAGTGACCTTTACAATAGTCCCATATTATACATCATTTCTGATTTATGCATTCCCGCAGCAAGTTCAAAACTAATTGTACAGTTTGCGTGGCATCAGTTCTGTGAATTTTCATCCAAATTTAATGGGGTTACCTTCGACGGAAGGCATCACACAACAGAAATTGACCTTGAAATTGGTTTATTCAAACACAAGTCAAAATATGGAAATAAGTGAGAGAGAGAATGATAGCGAGAGCTATGAAATTGCAGAGTGTGTCATATTTCTGTAAAGTGGTTGCAGGAATGCTAAGTTAACCTATGTTATTAATGTGCGGAGCAGCAGAGGACAGTGAGGAAGTGCTCTGTGTTGATTATTTCTTCATTTTGTTTATACAAGTTCCCACATTCACAGCTGCACAGCTTCTTCTGAAAGCCTCCCGAGACCGACTTAAGCAGCGGCTCCCCCCAGTAACTGCTTCATTACTGGGCACAAAACAAAGTCGTGTTGTTTTCAGTGTCAATAGCAGATGAAAACGTTATTCCATTCAACTGCACAAAGAGTCGTGTATTCATTGGGGACATGCAGATAGATTTATGAAATGAACCATTTCAAATGCCATTATCTTCCCACGGTGAGATACACCTTTCATAAATCATTGCAGCGGTGGAATATAAATCATTTTAGATTGGGGTGGGGGGCGGGGGGGTGGGGGGTGGGGGGGAGAGAGAAATATATATCTCTTGACTGCCATTCTCCGAACGGTTGTCTTGTAGACAGATCCGCGGCAAGGCAAAGGAGGGGAGTCAACAATCTTTCACAACTTTGCAGCTAAGATTAGGATGATTCGAGATTATAGGCGCTTCTGTTCATTTATATCCTTTTGAGCTCATTTCTTATGTATCGAGTGCCCAACTCCAGCCACTGTTTGCTGTGCGGAAATCACTGCTTCCAATACCGTAATGAAAATAGATCATACACTCACGTAACCCTCAATCCAGTGAGGGCCAAGGGGTGAAACCTGTTATTTTACAATAGAGTACAAGTAATGGGATTATCCACTTGTATGCTCTTCTGCGTGGCAGAAAATCGTGGAATAGTTGCACCTAGTTATCCTACTCACAACATAGGAGGTAAATACAGCAGTTTAGCCTTGAATGGGTTTATCATGACATTAAAAGCACAATGTACGTAGAGTACAAGTGCAGCGAGAGTGCTTGTGAGGAGTGATACCTGTATGGCTTTCTAAAACTGACTGCGATTCAGTGATTTCCAAAACAGTGTTTGTTTTGTACCCCGACATTGTCAAGCCACCGCTCTGCATGTATCCTGTGATTTGTCTTTCTCTCTGTGCGGGGCCTGTTCTACGCAGGGTAATTGCAGTGTCGTACCATTGAAATAAGACTCTCCACTGTGATATCAATGACCGTACTTGAAGTGAAAGACGACTGCTGTATTACCAGGTAGAGTGTGCAACCAATGTGGGCATAAATAACAAGGTAAGGATCATTTATTTAACATTTGGTGCTGGGGAGAAACCCTTTCGGCTGGAAAGGGTAGATTAGAAAGATGCACAGCTTGCACGTTTCAAAGCCACAATGGATGCTCGGGTCACAAATATACATTGTTCATCACGAAGGACAGCTGATGAACAATCCCATCAGACAGTAAGTTGCCGATTACCTTTGCTATTACCCAACACAGTAATTGCTTCCTAATGATTCACTTAAGGTCAAACCTTTACGGCCTGTTTCAAACAAGGTACACATTTTAAAGCGTTCTGTACTCAACGAAACATAGAAATCTGCACCGCAGAAGGATATACCAAATGCAAATATTATTATTATTATTGCTTCTATATTAATAATAATAATCCTTGCATTTGTTATAGTACTTTATCACGTCTTCGAGATGTCTCAAAGCGCTTCACAGAATATACTGTAAAGTGAATTGACTGCCCACCTTATCCCCTTTTAGCGTTAGGTGGATTAGTCCCAATGGAAGCTGCAGAGAAGAAGTTAGCACCAGTGTATGCTTGCTAGTTGCTTTCTCTGTTGTAATGTCAATGATACCCAGGTCAACAATATTTTATTGCATACTTTTTTGAAGTGGGGCATTTCGGTAGATTTATTGATGAGGGATTAGTGGGAAAAAACACACAAAAACTTGTATTTTAAAGTGCAAATGGTTCTATGTTTGAGTTACCATATGGCATCTTATTTTAACAGATGGTTTATTTTTNACTTATTTTGGCAAGTTTTGCTCACATGGCTCATGAATCTCCTGTACTATACTAATAGAGGAAGTTGATTGAATATACAACATTTTATGAGTCTGTGTACATTCACCTCTTACTGTGTCAGGTTGAATATTTCCGCTCCGATCTCAATGGCATTCAGCAGCGAACAAAATAGTGGGAATGAATGGAGGAAAGATTAAGCTGAGGTTCATCGTTTTTCATTCAGTTTTTTAGCTTGGCTCAGTTGCTAGACTTTCGCCTGTAGGTCAGAAAGTTGTTGGTTCAAGTCTCACTGCAATGCGGTGGGAATTTTGAGCTCATAGTCTAAATTGAGAGTCCAGTTCAGCACTGTGTGAGTGCTGCATTCTTAGAGATGGGACAAAAAAAAGGGATTGTAGATATTGAAGATCTTATGACACTTTTTGAAAAGCGAAGTGTGTTTCCTCTGGTCTTCTGGCCAACAATCTTTCAGATGAAACACTTTGTAGTTGTTTATGGTCTCTTGCAGTTCCTGAAATGACAGCAACATTTGCCTATATAATGTACAGTCAGTACACTGCGCAGTAACATGAGTGAAGTACTTTGAGATGGTTTGTTGTAGATACCAAAAAGATAATTATTAATCCCAGCTAATTTGATCAATGACATGAAAGAACATTTTCCTTCTTTTTCTTCCTTATAAAACTTTTCATTTATTCTGTACAGTTCCAGCTCCATTGCTGAGTTCCAGGTTTGGCCGCAAAGGAAAGTTCAAAGTTTGCTTCCACATGGCGTGTGACAGTGTTCAATTTGGGGTTGCAGGGAGTCCCATCTGGCCTGTGTGCCCTTGGGTGCTGAGAGTGGGTTAAATTGACAGAAGGGCAAATTGAAATATAGATTTGTGTCATTCACAAGGCACGGGTGGCTCTTGCTGGACTCGGAGGGAGACTGGAGGGGGGAACAGATATCGCAGGTGACAGGAGAATATTAAGGCATGTGTAAGAACTGCAGAACTCCAGCAGTCACAGCTGGTGTGAGGTGGAAGAGGTTGCATTTGCTCTGGGCTGTGAAACACTCGATGGTAATATGCCCTCAAAGAACCTTACTTTCCTCGGTGCATATGATCCAAGGCAGCTGGACAAGAAGGGGTGCAATGGGCAATTTTTAGTTCAGACACCTGGAAGTACTTCTTTATTCAGTGGACAATCGACAGGTGGAGCAGGTTACCCAGGCAGGGTGGGTGAAGCCAGAACGCTGGGACTCATTTAAGAAGCAGCTCGATTCCAGAATGGTTTGATATTTGAGATCAAACGTGTGAAAGAAAGAGCTTTCCTTACCTTGTACCTCTCTTATGACGGATGAGATCAAATGGGACGAAAGGAGTTCCTCATCCAAACCTCTCTTGTGATTACTTGCCTTCCCATCCGTTGGCAAAGCTCATCTCTGTTGAGATCAGTAATATGCCAGGGCACATTTCAGTCCACAAATTGTGAAGTGAATTGCTTCTGTTGCAAAGCTACCTGTTGCACTGCTAAGCCTGGAATCCTAATCCTCTGCTAATAGACGGCCCTGGCTACCTCCGTCCCATTTCCCAGTCTGAATCATCGTTCCTTCCTCCGTTGCTGCTCATTTGCATTTAATTAGTTCATTGTATTTTCAATTACAGTGTGGTTAAAAGTGTGGACAGGTTTCCTGGGAGGTCTAAGGTTTTCAAAAAAATGATACCCTGTGCTTTGTGGATTATAGTTTTACAACACAAACAGTACCCGTCCTGCAGAGTAAAGGGGCTCCAGTTAACAACGTGGCTTACAACTAGCACAGGATAGGTTATATATTTTGTTATTATTATTATTATTATAAACCCAGGCCTTCCTTTCGCTGTCAATGCTAATAATAATGCTTGCATTTGAGAGGTCTTTGAGACGTCTCAAAGCGGTTCACAGAATATACTGTGAACTGCTTTGAGTGGTGTCCCACAAACAGTCGTGGATTGAAGTGACCAATTTATTAGTGTTTTTTTTCTTGAGGGATTATTATTAGGTGTGTGGAGTAAGGAAACTTGCCCAAGGTTTCATCCTGCCGGGAATCAAACCCAGGTCTCTCGCTTGTGAAGTGAGTGCTCTAACTACTGAGCTACAGGACTCCACTTATTGCTCTAGAGTGAGTCCATGGGGATTTGTGTAACAGTTATACAGAAGGTTAATGAACACGTTTAGGCATCCCGGCAATTTGAACTTTTTACTGTATTGTGTCTGTATCTACAATCAGGGCTTACAAGGGGGCATAATCTTAAAATTAGAGCTAAGCCATTTAGGAGTGAAATCAGGAAACATTTTTTTTCATTCAAAGGTTAGTGGAAATCTGGACCTCTCTCCCCCAAGAAGGCTGTGGATGTTGGGTCCATTCAAATTTTCAAGACTGATTTTTGTAAGGTCAGGGTATCAAGGCATATGGGGCCAAGGCTGATATTTGGAGTTGAGGTACAGATCACCGATGATCTAATAGAATGGTGGAACGGGGCTGGAGAGGCTGAATTGCCTACTCCTGTTCCTGTGTTCGTAGCGCTTGCCAACCAAAGCCACCTTGGGCGGCCATCAAAATCGCTTTTAAAAATCAAACCACCGTAAAGCTTCATCTTGGATTATAACATTATCTGACACGCTGGAGGGAGCCTTTGCAGTATTTTTAATTGAATGCAATGTGCAGGAGCGAAGCGGTCGACAGGGGGTTAATAATTGCACAATGCTCCCCCCTCAGAGACACAGAACTTGGAAACCTTGAGACATCTCAAAGTGCTTAACGAGCAATTGCTGTCAAGTGCTCTGACTGTGTGTTTGTGGGCGAGCACGGCAGATCTTTTGTGGACAGCAAAGTGCTTCGAACAGGTGTTGGTTGCTGGCGAGTGACCAGTTTTGCACAGACAACTGTTGGCCTGGACACCGGAAGAAACTCCCTCTTATCCTTAAGATCAGCGTCCACCGGAAGAACAGGTTCAGGGAAAGATAATAATAATAATAATAATCCTTGCTGTTGATATAGCGCCTGATTATGTTGTCGAGACGTCTCAAAGCGCTTCACAAGATACACTGTGAAGTGTTTTTCTGACTGTGTATTTTGTGAGCAAAACACCGAGTGAATACACTCACACGGAGATGTCGAAGATGACATCTCTGACAAGGCAGTGCACCATTCCCCTCCCCAACACACACAAAAACACACACAACACACACGCCCAACATACACACACCCAACACACACAGTTACAGCTCTTGAGTGTCAGCCAGATCCACCTTAACCCTGAATAAAATCAAGTGTTTCTATTTGAAGTCGGAGCGAGGGCTGCCAATCTTTATTTTGTTACTGCCATCCTAAGCAGGGCTCTTAATGAGGAAGAGACCTGACAGGGTTAAGTCTCAGCAAAGCCAAGTCCCAGTTGTTGTTTCCTCGGAGTTTCGGCAGCTGTCAGTGCTGCAAATGGCAGTAAATTTATGCATAACATTTCTGACTACTCCAGCGGGCTGCTGGTATGGAATAGTGCTTCCAGTCCCCCATCAGAGAGAGGGATGTGAACCCGTAAGTGATGCTGCTGATGGGATCTCTTAATGAGTAATTAAGCACGTTTGCAGAAGCCAATGCTGTCATGCCTCCCTCCATGCATTTATCCGAAGGAAAAGATTTTAACGTTTAACAGAGGGTAATAAAATAGGCGCCAGTATGAGCAGAGAATTACAGTGCACAGATAACAACAGACCTCCTGCCCCCTTCCCCAGAATACTTCCCGACTAAACACGTGTGATTTGCAGATCAATGAATTGGTTTTTACTTGCTCCTATCAAAAGTCTGTCGATCGCTTTACCTGGGATGACATTTAAATGCACATTCCTGATCCAGATGCGTAACGCTCTCTGCTTTATTATTGAAATAATAACAATAATAAGTGCAATAATCTTCGCATTTGATAAAGCGCTTTTATTAGGGCTGTCGTCAACAACTCAGAGCGCTTCAGAGGATTGCATGTGAAGTGCACTGACAGTATTTGTAGGCAAACGCCACAGTCAATTTGCACTCAGCAAAGTTTCCACAATCAGCAATTGTATGGGGGCGGGGGCTTTGTTGGCCGGGAGACGGGGAAAGAGAAACTCCCTTCACTTTTCGAATAGTGTCACAGGATCTTTAATGTCCACCTGAACAGGCAGATGGGGCGAGATGTCGGTTTAACATCTTGCCCAAAAGCCTGCAAACTGTCCGTCTAGACAATGAGCTCAAAGTCCTAACGTGTGGAGGCTTCAACCACAAATGTCTGACACAGAGGTGAAAGTGGTTTAGCCTGAGCAAGGCTGGCGCTATATTTATGTTCAGCGGGGTGAAATTAACTCTCTGCCTGATTTCACTCAAACAGCACAAGTCAATTCTGTTTTTCGCTGCTGTTTTTTTTTCATTTTTTTAAAAATCCATTACCGAATGAATTATTCAATGGGTTAAAGACTGTTCTACCATCCATTCCCCATTTGATGGTGGAATTATGATTGATTTTAACATGCTCGTTTCAGGAGTGACTGCTGGTGGTATTAGGAACGTAGGAACAGGAGGAGACCTTACACCATGCTAGATCTTTTAATCCCGCTCCCCTACCTTTTCACCATTTATTTGCATTATCTTTACCTCCCAAGTACCTTTCTGTCTATATTTCATCTCTCTATGTTTTAATAGGAGCATTAATTGAGCAGGAGAGAGAGGTGCAGCTGAAGTTACCCGATGCCATCAATAATCTCGTGACCCAACACCTGACCTTTTTCCCACTATTTTGTTTAGTCTCCTTTTCCCCCAGAGCACATGTCGTTTAAGGAAAAATCCTTCCCATTTTTCCGTTATCCCAAGAGTGGTTCAGATGACCCGTCGTTCCGTGAACACCTGTCTTCCCGTCACGGGGATTAAGTGGTAAACTCTCCGGGAAGTTCTTCCACATTCCCGCTACATTCCAGGGATCAACATCTGTGTTTGTAAGCTCTTCCACAGCACCGGCTTCCCCCAGCACCCCGGTGTTATAGAGCGAGCGGGGCTATGGCTTTTCAAGTGAACTCTTCGTACAATACAGTCTGGCCTTAAAAAAAAAGAAATTTGATGCTTTTAAGGGCTGAAGTGGATCCCAACTCACCTACATGTATGTATGAGTGCCGGCCTTTAGTACACTCTCGTAAAAGCAACTCAGATGCCATTTCCTGCTGACAACTGTGATGGATATGTATAAACATAAGGCTGCAGTATGTTGCTTGTCACACAGTGGGTTCACCACTAACCAACAGAATCCCTGTCTGAATGCAGTGACTGTCATTCAAGTGGCCAGCAGTGCACTAACACAATATGGCAAATGACAAATTCATGTACAATTACAGTAATCAAAACACCACCAGAGTGGGCTTTGATGTAAGCGCTTCCTTGTTGACTCATTCGAAACAGATTTTGTGCTTTTTTTTATTATTGTACGTTTGTTACCCTTTTAGAAAACTGATTTTTAATTGCACTTTTAATGTTAAGCCTCAGGGAAATGTTATCTACTCCAGCGACCTAGTGAACTCCAGTAAGCTTCACCCACAAAATACACAGTCAATCCACTTTACAATGTATTCTGTGAAGATCTTTGAGACGTTTCAACGACGTGATAAAGCGCTGTATCAAATGCAAGGGTTATTATTCTTATTGTTATTATAATTATTATTAATAATCTCTCAGCATCCAGTATTTCCTGGGAGCTGGTGTGTTATTCCAATGCTGTACGTCAGAAATAAGAGAGCAAAGTGGAAGGAAGACAATTTTCAAGATATTTGGATCAAAAAATATTGGAGTATAAAATACATTTTATAATTAACACATTGGTTTGTTATCCTCTCACTTCTGGGACCTTGTTTTGAATCCAGAGCCTTTGGATAGAAATCTCCTCCCTCTCTGCTATACGAGAGCCTAAACACATGAATTCTAATTGAGTCGAACAAATCCTTTGCATGAAAGAGCCCCAAATTTGGTATTGATTTCACAATTTTGCTGTGATATCCCATTTACACGGGAGATCAAATTCTGTTCAGATCACATTGATTCGAACTAAATTTGACCTTCCCACTGTTTACATGCACCTAACCCTGAACTATCATCACTGTCAATGACATCCTGTCTCAGCCAGGCTCACATGCTTTGCAGACTGGAGAGCAAGTACCTGAGAAAGGGCAATGGGACGTGACTGTTAATTGCTGTTCTGCTTTATTGCCTGTTATTGCTGTCCGGGAATTGGCTGCCGGGTTTCTCCTAAAATGATACAGTCACTACTTTTTACAGTAAATCCTGTGAAGGGCTTTGAGACATCCTCTCGAAGTGAAATGCACTACAATATATCAGCCAGGACCTTGAATTCAAAGTCCCGACATGGGGCTTGCATCCATAACCTTCTGGCTCTTTGACCGAGCCTTCAGCTCCCCTCTCGACTCTCTTCCCCCTTCTCGCTCCCTCCCATCCCTCCCCTCACCCTGACCATTTCCCCCCTCCTCGCTCCCTCCCTTCCTCCCCTCACCCTGACCATTTCCCCCCTCCTCGCTCCCTCCCTCCCCTCACCCTGACCATTTCCCCCCAATGCTCGGGTCATGACCCAACTGTGCAGCACCTTGGGACGTCCTCCTGACGTGAAAAGCGCTTTATAAATGGAATCTTGTTGTTGTTGTTGAGAGTGCTACCAACTGAGCCAGGTTGACACCTAAACCGTATAACGTGTAACTGTTTTAAGGGCAACCCAAGGCTGGATTGAAACAAAGACAAGGCACAGATTTACTTTGTGCTTTGATCAAAGCATAGATTTACCGATTACTCTAGATTGTGCCGAATTCCCAATAACCAGCATGTTTCCCATTTGCCTACGTGGTTACAGAAATTGTTTCCCATGTTACACTAAACCTGCAGCTCATTTAAGCCTCGTCACTTCAGTTATGTTTTTTTTGTTAAGTGTTTTCTGTTGGTTTTCCTCTGACTCTCTCTTAAAAAAAATCAATATTTCATTCAGACTGAGTTGCTGAATGAATGATTAAATGGGCCTTGCTACAAAGGTTTGCAAATTGGCTATTTTTTGTCTGCAGTGATCCAAGAATAATCCTGATTCAAGCGTAACATTTTTTGGCAAACTGGTTATGCATTTGTCAGGATTCAGCCTCACCCATTAACTTTCCTTTTGAAAAAATAAGACGCATCCTTCCATTTGGAGTCCTGTAACTTAGCGGTTAGAGCACTCACCTCACAAGCGCGAGGATCTGGGTTTGATTCCCGGGCAGGGCGAAACATTGGCCAAGTCTCCTCACTCCACACGCCTCTGTTCACTCAGCAGTACATAGAAACTCTGTTGTTAGTCAATTGGCGGATCGCTTTTCTGGGGGTAATAATCCCTTAAAAAAAATGGTAATTTGGTCACGCAATCCACGACTGTATGTGGGACGATGCTGTGTGCAATTGGCTGCCGCGTTTCGCCCACAAAATATACAGACAATTCACTTTATATTAGCCCTTTTTTTTCCCTTAATGCTCATTACACCACAACCCTCTGATCTACAGCATCCTGGAGAGGAGAGGAGAGGTAAGAGTGTGTCTCTCCCTCCCGAGGAAAGGACACGAAGTAACTCGTTCCTTACAATCTACAAACAGTTCGTTTTTTTAAAAAGAACAAATTACCCAGCGAGAAAAAATACCAGTATGTATAGACCTAAAGGCTTTTGTCTTCAGTGTTGAGGAAAGGAAACCCAGTGGCAGATTTTGTGATTGCAGAGTCTCCGCGTGGCTGGATTGGCAGCCATAATGATAGCCACTACACTTTACTGATAACTAGGATGAAGTGGTGCAACTCATACCCTCTCCTCATTCCCCACCCACTGACTGTAAATGTGTAAGGCAATTGCCTTATGCTTTTGTTTTGAAACGGTGCAGGAATGTCTTCCGCTCTCGGTCTCCCTCTGCCCATCACCTCTTGTCCCCAACTCACCCCACTCCCCCACCGCAACCCCCGTGCCCACAAAGAGCTGAAACAACAAAAAACCCAGAGGGTGAAATTTGCACCTTTTATAGCGCGTTCAGTAACGATCACAAGAAACGTGTCTGAATGTCTGTAATTTGTATCTCAAAGCATGTGGGGGGCTGTTTATTGGTACAAAGAGGTGTTTGACAATATAGAACGTATATGTGTGTGTGTGGAGGTGGGGGTTGGGGTGGTGGGGGGTGGGGGAGGATGGGGAAGAGAGAGGTTGCCTTTAGTTAACATCCCTATGATAATAATTTGATACAGCACCTTATCATGTCTTCGAGATGTCTCAAAGTGCTTCACAGAATATACCGTATAGTGGAGTGACTGTGTGTTTGGTGGGAGAAAAACGGCAGCCAATTGCGCACAACAGTCGTGGATTGAGCGACCAAATTATTATTATTATTATTTTAAAGGGATTATTACCCCCAGAAAAGCCGTGCAACTCATTATCAAAATGAATCGCGATGCAAGGGACTGGAATCTCGGTGTATTTGTGTGTGTGTGTGTGTGTGTCTCTCTCTCTCGTTGTGGCTGTGTGTGCCTGCGCTCGCCTCTTAGACGTGACAAGCGGGTAGGATAACAGAAGAGTAATTATGGTTCAGCCGGGCTGCCAGGTGTGATAAATGAGCAATCAGCACGCTTCTCTGAGGGAGCACGATTACCAGCTTATCAGCTGCTAGGCTCCGGGACCCGCTGCCTTCAACCGATCCTGGGACAAGCTCCCATTCGCTTCACTCTCCTGCCTATTTAACAAAACACGTGTCGGCACAATCCAGCCCAGCTCCAGGTGCCTTCCGTTTGCCAATTCCCTTCCTGTGCAGATTACACCCGCGTAGACTTTCACGTATCGATCCCAGGGTTCGTTCGATGAGACTCTCTGAGATATTGAGGGAGGGAGGGAGGGAGGGAGGGAGGGAGGGGAAAGAATCTATCCTCATAGCAGCTCGCGAATTAATACATGCTGATCAAGCATCTTGAGCAAAAATAATATTAAAAAGCTTTGGGGAAAGAGCAGGGAATGAGATTAGAGAGGTAGATCCAGTGATGCGGTGGGATGTGTGGAGGAGGGGGGGGAGTAGAGAGAAGAAGAGATATGATGGGCCACACACACACACCCTCCCTTTTCCACGCGGTAAGGTCCAAGAAAGAAATTGGGTTTTTATTCCTCGCTTTTATCATATCGAAAAGTTCGCAAAATGCTTCCCAAGTTGAAGGAATCAGAGCGAGGGCGGGGAACTACCAGGAACTGAGGCTACCTCACTGCAAAGGCAGATTGTTTCCCGATTGGCGTGAAATTGCTTCCAATCTGAATTAAAGAAACCCGTTAGATATGGTTGCATGTTACACCCCTTTGTCGTTCGCACACTCAGTAACACAGGGGAGGCCTTTCCTGTAGCCTGGGCTCGCTTACAGAGCGGGCGGACTGTGGTGTGTGTGGTGTTGACAAGTCATCTTCCTACACCAAGAACAACAACAACAAAATTACATTTATAGAGTGCCTTTCACGTTGGGAGGACGTCCCAAGGCGCTGGACAGTCAGGGGTCAGGACCAGAGCATGAGGTAGGGGTGGGGTAGGGGTGAGGGAAGGCAGAGAGGTGGGAGGGCGACCGGCCTTGAAGGAGGCGAGGGAGGAAGCGAGGTGAAGGGACCGTGGGATGGAGTCCCAGAGCGTGGGGGCAGAGAGGCTGAAAGCCTGGCCACCGATGGTAGGGCGGGTCGAGCGGGAGACATGGAGCAGACATACACCAAAACAAGTCCGATCGCCAGGTCGTTGACGATGCCACCTCCTGCGAGCAGCGCCTACAAGCAGGACGCGGGGCTTCCTGTGCTTGCTGGGCTTGCGCACGATACACAGGAAACGCTGCTGACATCACTTGGAGATGGAAGTAGCGCTTCCTGCTTTTACCGCTCAATGCACAGGAAGTCCCACCAGCAGCGACCCGACGATGCAGAAGTCAGATTTTTTGGGGGGACTTTGCTTATAACGCAGCGACTGAGACCCTGGTCCCCGCCAGTTGCGCTACGCTACCCTACACATGATTAGAATGTGCTTGTTTGAAAAAGAAATGTTCAAAGACTTAGATCCTGTTTGTTTTGTAACACACACGATTTCTTTCTGCCCCCGGCAGTGTTTTTCAAGCCTTTTCGAAGGATGGAAGGAGGAAGGTGAAAGGGGGAGAATTGCGATTTGTAGATTTTTCTGGAGAAGGAAATTCAATACCGAATGGCATTGTCTTCAATAAAGAAAACGCTGCTTTGTTTACTCGTAATTGCAAATATTTGGGATGTAAATGAGTCCGAGCGGACTTTGAAGATAAATTGTCTTTTGAGGAAAGTTCTGCCCAGATGAAGTGATCCCGTCGAGCACAGGCAATGAGTAACACAATCCAGGTCTTGAGGTTCAGTTTTTCCTGTGAACTGAAAAATATTCCCCCCCCACCCCCCGCCCCCCCCCCCAAGCCCCGCAAAAAAAAAACCGCCAAACTTCCAGTGATTGAACTTACGTTTGAAGCTTCGGCGCTTTTTTTTCACACAAAAAAAAACCTTTTGTTTGCATTTCTGGCAATTACCTTTTAAAATATCTTTGAGCTTAGTGATGTGTTGGGTACTTTTATTTGCTCCCTTTGCATCGCACGAGCATTCTAATTGCATTTTAAGCGTATGAAACGAGTAATAGATGTGCCGGTAGATGGTTAACTAGCAAAATACATTAATCTTATCGTTTCGTTGCAAATGGCAAAGGGTGTACTCAGACCTCTTTGATAAGATCAGGTTTAAATATGAATATGAGGACTGTTTTATGCTAGCAGATGAAAATAACCTTGCATTCTTTGCTGGTGCTTCACAAGTCCTGAAGGCTTGTAAAACTGGCACTATGAAGGTGTGATCAGGTCAGTGGATCAGACAGATGTGGGTAGGGGAGGGGAAAAACTAATTTCACCACAGTTAATGGTGAGGAGACAAAGGCAAAGAAAGGACTCCTTACAGCAGCAAAGCATCCAGAAGTCACGCACCATTTAGTGTTACGCTAACACTCCTCAAGAGCTGTGAAACCATTACGCTAATGCGAACACTGGCATGAATAAACTCCCTCTTGGTCGCTCGAAGGGCAAACAAGGTGTGATTTTTATCCTGGTTTCCTGTCGTGCTGCACAGCCTGCTTGTTTGCAGCTCCTGCCTGGCTGGAGTCCCGAGGGGAATTGGCTGCAAAGACTTCTCTGCCCTTAACAACCAAACTTCTGCGGGGCTCCTGCTCGGCACTGTGACATTGTGCTCAAAGCGGGAGGACTTGGCAAATAGCGGCAACGGGATTGCTTTATTCCTCCCGCCGACTCTTAGCGTTAGTTTTTCCGTCTGTGAAAAAAAAATCACGCAAATACTGGAATAATTTTTACAAGGCCGAGTCTTACAGTTTTCACATCTCTTTACCCGCCGTTGCTTTCTACCCTTTCTTCTGTCTCTTCGGCTAATTCCTCGTGACAACACGAAGGGCTGAGGTCCCGGTTGTTACTTGCGGTTATCACGGACCGGGGAGATTTTAGTGCAGATAAGAACAGGGATCAACCAAACAAAGCATCGTTCAGACTCCTGACAGAGAGAGAGAGAGAGAGAGAGAAATGTGTGTGTATGTGGGGGGTGGGGGTGTAGGGGTGACTCCCAAACCCGTTGTTAGGTAAAGACTAGTATTTTTCGGTGATGCGATCACACTGCTATTAATAGATGGTAATTATTGCCCTTGATTAATCGCCCTGGGACGCTACCCTGTGTGAAGAATGCTATATAAATGCAAGTTGCTGTTGAAACAGTACCTATAACATTGAAACGTCTCAAAGTGCTTCACAGTGAATTACTGTCAAGTGTAGCCACTGTGCATTTTATGGCTAACGCAGGGGCCAATATACACAAAGCAAAGGTTCCCACAAACAGCCTTGAAATGAACGACCAATTTCCCTGGAGTATTAGCGCCCAGCACACCGGGAAAGGCTCCTGTTTTCTAATAATCGCCGGTGAAAATGATGGCGTTTTACACCTCAATGTTCCCCCCCCCCCCCCCCACTCCCCCCACCGCGCCACCACCGGAGAAAATACACCTGAGTGCAGGACTAGTTAAAACATTTCCTCCTACAAAAAGCCTTTGGAACAAAGAAAAGTAAAACAGTTGAAACCCAATTGCCTCTGAACAGCAGCGCTCTTCAGATAGGATTTTAATTGACTACCCATGAAGTTCCTTGCGGGTGAAATCAAACGAGGTGCTAAGCGTTTGGAAAATACTGAATCTTGGATGAAAGCTTCTTAGTGAGATTGTTTGCGAGAGGCAGACGATTGCTGGTGTTAAATCCTGTCAATATTTTCACAGATTGGCGCAGAGAGTACAGTTGATGCAGGAAAGCAAACATATTTCAGCACATCACCAGGGACGCGAGGGGTAGCTTTGTGAAGTTCTGCTGTTAAAACAGCAGTTTTAATTTTATTGGCAGCAGGAATCACTTGCGCTTGCACGGGACCTTTCATGTCGGAATAGGGTCTCGAAGATCCGCGCGGAGACGATGGGCATTCAAGAGCAGGGAGCAAAGGATAGGGAGAAATTTAAGAGCGTCAAAACAAAAATATTAAAAAAAAATTCTATCAGCATTGAGTTTTTGGGCAGTCTCCATCATGGATCATCTATTAACAACAGCAACAACTTGCGTTTATATAGCACCTTTCACCCGGGACAGTGTCTCGGACTGCTTACGTTGACGCCTCTAATGGAAGAACTCTCCAAGGCAGTCTTCAATCCGTCTGACCAGCCCAGCGAAGAATGACGTTCACATCCGTTCACACGGCCTTAGCTGTGAATCGGCGATGCTGCACTGATAGCTTTTGACCCCAATGTAAAAGGGGCGGCTGAAATGTTAACATATCATTGAAAGAGAAGTGGATTCCACAGCCATTCCCTTCAATGCGTCGCCGCGTCCTGTGTAAAACGACTGCTGCCAAAGTGTGCACTCTCTCTCTTCTTCATTTCTCCCCCTTCCTCAAATTACCCCGTGACATCTTCCTCAGTTTGTGGGTGATGAGTCGGTGATAAAATCACATCTCCAACAGCCGTGTATGAACCTTTGCACTTCTCCATGCCGCCGCATGTCTTTTCTCTGCGTAAATGAGACTGACATCCCCACGCAGTCACCTTCAACCACTTGCAACTTGTGTCTCATCTTTCACCCAGGATAACGTCTTAAGGGCTTTTCAACAGAGACTATGTGAATCACCCGGTGGGGTGGGGGTGGGGTGTTGAAAGCAAGGAGAAAGGCAAAGGAAATTTGGAAAGGAGTTCCAGAAAACAAGGACTTAGTGGCTGAAAGATCGACCGCTGATGATGATGAGTTGGAGGAGCGCAGAGCGTGAGCAGGAGAAGAGGGCTGGAGGTGGAGGGAGTGCACGACATTGAACCGTGAACAACGACGGAGTCTCCAGTGCGAAGGCCCGAGCTTTTCAACTGGGAAAGGCGTTGTACCAACTTCTTTTAACGGCCTGAATCGTGGCATCCAAATCCTCCTGAGCTCCAGGGTGGGGGGGAATGAGCAAAGCTATAAAACTATAAAACATGTGACGCCGTGAAAGTTATGGGCGATCCAGCAGGGAGGTCAGGGTATTTATGTTGTTCTCAATTCAGTGCTCTCACCGCAGAAGCGATGACTGAAGGTAAATTCAGTCATGAACGACCAACAAAGGAAAGTGAACTATGCGGCGTGGAGGGGAAAATAATCAAACGCTATCGATCCACTTAGATTGGATGAAGGGAACCCTGCCCCGTAGATGCATTCATTCGTCTCTGCCCACAGGAAAATCTCGCTCATGGAAACCAAGCTCCTGTGAAAACGTGACCACATTCTGAACCCATTCCCCCCACCCCCAGCCCCCCAACTGGCTTGTGCATTCATTGGGGTCCTCGCTTTGGGGTCAGCCACATTTACCGACCCCTGTTGGGCTTACCTTCCGATCCTTCGTTAATTCAGTCGGCTACAATCACCTCGTGACCTGCCAGCTCACACAGTGGGTAAATTGCCCTCACGTGCCCCACAGCCCCGGAATCAGACCGACCGCCACCCGGTAATCGGGAGAGACGGGTGGGAGCGAGTGTTGGGCGATGGGAAGAAGTGGAAAAACCAGGAAAAGGATAGCGGGAACAACGGCTGTGAGATGCACGAACTCCCCTCCCAAGAAACACCTTTACAAAACCTCCCTCATCGAGTGCTACAGGACCTCACGCCACCGACCCCGCATCATCTCCCGACTCTCCCATCAGTAAAAGATCTGCCTTTTCTCGCATGTTTAAGGCACAGCAGTACCAGCAGGCGTCACAGGTGCTATTTACTTATTCAGCTCCTGTTTCGTTGCCTGTGGTTTTTTTCCCCCGCAAGCCCCGAGGCAGTACTCAACCGGGACCCGACTCCCAGCATCTTCAGGTCTTCGAGATAAAGCTACACAGGTCTGATTGGTACGGGGGGGCAATGAATCATTTAATCCACTAGAGGCTGGTAGTGAGCTGTGCGAAATTCCATACGTCACCTGGAAATTCATAATAAGCACCTCTCATGTCAAGGTGCCTCAACCCGCCTCGCGGAATTGCCGGTAACTGTAGTGACTGTGCATTGGCTCCCAGCAGAGTTTGCCCCCCCCCACCCCACCGCCACCCAACCAAACAATCATGAAGTAAATGACCAACTTATCTTTTCAAATCGTGTTGTGGTATCTTTAGTGGTCTGCCATAGCGGTTTGGTGTCTCGCCTGAAGGACTGCAAGTCCAACAAAACACTGCTCCGACTCTACCACTACCTCAAAGTGACCAAACTGGGTCTCAAACACAGCCTTTTGACCCAGAAGTGAAAGCGCTAGCAAGTGAGCCAGGCTCCCATAGAGAATCAACCACAACAACTTGCATTCCGTACAGGTAGCGTCTTGAAACACTTGAAAAAAAAATCGTCGGTCCAATTCCTGATTTAATCGATGATCGTCAAATGAGACTTGGGGACGGTTTGCGAGGCAGGACGGATGCCAGCATTGCATTGCGGACGGTATAAATGAGGAGGCTTTCACTGTGCAGGGACGGCCTATCTCCCCGACAGCCTGAGAATAAACATCAGGGAAGTGTATAATTGACAGAGATGTCCACCGAGGAGCATTGGGATCTGTGAAGCCTTTCAAACAAGTTTATAAGCACAACTGTACCTCTGCACTCACATACACACATAAATACACACAGAGCTGATGTTTGCCTTTGTTTTTAAATGTATAAGAAATCTGGTTTGCTATCCCACGAGGGAGCCTTGAAAGGGAAAGAGAGGGGGGAGGGGGTGGGGGGGGAGAGGAGTTGAGAGAGGAGAATCAGAATGTGCAATTGAAGAGGGAATATATCTGCATGGGTTCGCCTCGCTGTTCATTTCGCTTTTGATTTGGGGCGCGACGCTCTCTACTCGCCCTCCCCTGTCAGGAAGCTGCAGCCGTGATTTGCCGGAGATCTCAATGGGGAAAAGTGTGTGGGGGAGGGGGGGGGGGAGAAGCAACGTGTGACAGCTATTAATCCGGGAGCGTCGGCCCTCGCAACAGACCTGAGAACTTGTGGGAGTTGTGCGAAGCGAAGCAATTCGCAGTTCATTTGTTATTTCCAAGAGCTCATTTTTTATGATTTCACAGAATCCGTGCTGTATAAATGCTCTCCTGTTTGGAGGCAGCTTGTCAATCGTATATTTTTCACTTCGCCGACTGGGCCGAGTACGCAACTGTAACGCTCCCCTCAGAGGTGGCCAAGGGATGAAACTGTAGTGTCCTTCGATCTTTTCCTTTGCCTTCCACTTATCTTTCTTTTCTTTACCCATTCCCCTCCCTCCCTCCCTCCTGTCAGCTGGTATGCAAAATACTGTCAATTCAGAGCACAGTCACGGTGGGGGGTGTGGGGCGTGGAGGGGTTGATGAGAGAACATGCAAACTTTCTCTGCGTAATTAGAGCTGATCCATTTAGAAGTGAAATCAGGAGGCAGTTTTTCACCTACACAAAGGGCAGAGGACATCTGGAACTCTCTTCCCCCAAATGGCTGTGGATTATGGCTGGATCCATTCCAGTTTTCAAGACTGAGGTGGATAGATATTTGTTTGGTCAGGGTGTCAAGGGATATGGGGCAAGGGGCGGGTAATTGGAGTTGAGTTACAGATCAGCCATGATTTAATAGAATGGTGGAACAGGCTCGAGGGGCTGAATGGCCTCCTCCTGTTCCCATGTTCCTATTTGCAGTCCAGGGCCTCCAACTTGGCTTTGACAAGTCTCTGTCTTGGGAGGTGCAAAACTTGGCACCTGAACAGTTCTTGCACTGCTGTGGAACGACGACTCATTGCATCTGCAATCTGTTCCTTCTGTTCTGACGGCCAGCATCCAGCACATTCATTCAAATTGCACAATTTGTACCAATATTGCTTCGAATTGATTTTTTTTTTTTCTTTTCGTATTTGATGTTTCTTTTTGCCGTTTCTTTCCTTCCTGATTAAGCAGGTGAAGCGAGCTCGCTCTTGGCATTGATCGCCCGCTCATTAATTATGAAGCTTCGGTTTGAAAGGGAGACGAGGTTCTCTTTGGTGGGTTGCTGTTTGCGAGGCGTGTCTGCGTTGCAAGCTATTCTCCCCTACAGACAAAACGCTCACTCGCTCGCATTCACCGGTGTTTACACATACGTCCTCTTCCAGCCTGGCTGCTGTGTGTCTGCTGGGAAAGTACTGTTTGTGGCCTTTTTCTCTGTGCTGACCCTCTGTACAGCACGCAGAGTGCTGTGATGATGATCCTAATCCTTGCAATCGACATAGGCCGTATCACGTCGTCGAGACGTCTCAAAGTGCTTCACAGGAATTGCTGTAACGTGTAGTGACTGTATTTTGTGGGTGTATCCTGCAGCCAATCTGTGGGGTTGAAGTTTTAACGTCTCACCCGAAGGATCGCATCTCTAAAAATTCAACATCGTGTCCGCAACACAGTAGCCCAGTAATAAAAAGATAATAACCCTTGCATTTTACATAGGTTCTTTCACATCGAGAGGACATCTCAAAGCACTTCACGGGGTTTACTGCGATAATAAGTGGAGTCAAAATGCCTTTAGAAGAGGAGAAAGTGGCGAATGATATGGCACATGTGACTGCGTGTGTATCTACTGTAATATCTATCAGCCTATTTGTAATACTTCCCATCAATTCTCAACTAAACATTACACTGAATATTGTTATAACTGACATGTTGGTTTCCTGAAGGTCCTTTCATTATCGTGAGTCCAGATCAATGAAAATCTGATTCCTGTTGCAACTCTTCTTTCCCTGCAGAAATGTTTATATAGACCAGACGATGTCTATCTGTGATTCGAAAAAAAAATCAGTCTGATCAGATCATGCCACATCACTGCAGTGCGGATGTGTTGGTTTTGGTCCACTTCCTGGGATTGTTTGTGGTCACACAACCAACGTTTGGACTGACATTCCCAGTACTTGGTCCCCAACAACTCTAGCATCAAAGGGAGTCTACTTCTACAGTCACCTCCCCCTGACTCAGCATCAAACTCCACCACTGCTCAGCGCTCTAAGACGCTACACCATTTTAAAAAATTTGAGCTCATAGTCTAGGCTGGCACTGTAGAGCAATATTGGGGAGAGCCAATGCTATATTGTCGGAGATGCCGTCTTTCAGAGGAGACATTCGTCCAAGATCCCGTCTGCTTTTTCAGGCGGATAGCAAAAGTCCCAAGCCATGATTTAAAAAGAGAATTGAGCTTCTCCCAAGATCCTGGGGAACAACAACAACCACAAAATTACATTTTTATAGCACCTTTCACGTCGGGAGGACATCCCAAGGCACTGGACAATTTTCCGGGTAAATTGTTCATTCTCTTCAAGGCAACTCTGCTGCCGGGTTTGCCTGAAATGTACAGGTGCCACTCTAAACAGACATGGCCTGCGAAGCACTTTGAGATGTCTCGAAGCTACAGGGATCATATCACGTGCAAGAATTATTTGCATCTATCTAAGCTTGTTGTTCTAGTGCTTCCTCTCAGAAGAGCTGGTTGTTAAACTATTTTGTTTCACGCAGATGGTTATGGGAACAGGCAATGCTTGGTTACCAATAAGCTACTGAAGCCAAGAGCTTAATAACATTTCAAAGGGAATTGAATAAATATATGGAGAGAAACAATACAAAATGGAGCGGGGAAATGAACAGGGAACAAGAGACTGGAAAAGACAAAGTCGCCTACAAAATACACACTTTGCAGTGGAATCCTGTGAAGCGCTTTGAGACATTCCCTCCAAGATGAATAGTGATACAACAACGCCTTTCCCGTCAACGAGGACATCCCAAAGCACTTCACAGGATAAAGTGTGCAAACTGTGTATTTTGTAGGCAAACAACACAAACCGCTGACAAGGCTAAGGTCAAGCAGGGAGTCGCGTGTGTGTATATAAAAAGAGAGAAACACGATTGCTTATTCAATCCATTTTGGGAAGGCAAGAAAAAAACTGCACGAGACATCCCTGGGATCAAAAGACATTGCCGTCCAGAACGTGTATGGATTTGCTTGAGAAGCCTGTCTGGGTAAAAATAGGGCGTTATTCAAAGAGTTGTTTTTTATTGATTTCTTCATAATTCGCAATTACAATACCTCAAAGAAACGGTAGCCTTTACTGCCAGTGACCTTGCCTGGGGAGGGGTTGGAGTAGGGGTGTGGGTGGGGGTGGGGGTGGGTAGGCAGTCATGTTGGGCACCGTGGAAAACCATTCTCTTTGTAAAAGGGACAGACGTCGTGTATTTCACAGAGGGTAACAGTTCTGACGGCACGTTTCGTCCATATCCTATCAGTAGCGTCTTGTGTTGTGTTTGGCCAGAGGCCTGGTGGTATTATTTGGGCTCCATTCAGGCATGTTGAGTAGAGCTGTTTCTGTGGTGATGGTGCCTCTCAACAGAGCAGCTTCACGGGGACAATCTATGAGGTGCTTTTCCCCCCTTTGTTCTTTGTATATGTGAACGTGTGCAGCAGAACTCCCACCATCCACGTGCCCATTTTTCAGCACTTTGGCCCTGAAGTGGGAGTGAAGTCATTGTGAATGTTTAGCTGCACGCAAGCATGCGATGCAACCATGTACATGATTATACTCGAAGCAGGTGTTAGGCAGAGAGAGCTGATCTGTGGGAGAGAGGGAGAGACAGAGTGAGATGCCCAGAGATGGCTAGAGAGGCAGAGAGATGCACACACACACACATATACACATACACTAACAAGAACGCATAGAGTCAGTTAGACATGGAGAGAGAGAGAGAGAGAGAGAGCAAGAGAGACGCACATACATACACCTGCACAGAATTGGAGAGATATTATTTCCACACACTGGGGTATAACGTGCAGGATTTGCAACAAGAGTCGTAAATATCTCTCGGATACTTTACTCAGTTCCAAATGAGCTGAACTTGTCCGCATCTCACTAAACAGTGTACAACAACAACAACGTTATGTTATACAGTGCCTTTCACATCGTGAGGACGTCTCGAAGAGAGTGCTGGGAGCCCGAGCTGCAGGTGGGAGGGAAAAGATGATGAACGCATGATCGAAAAGAAAGGTCTTAGGGTGGGCTTCAAATTTGGACAGAGACATTCTTTCCATCGCAGTATAAACACAAAACACGTGCGAAGTGGCCCTGTCGCTATTTCCAACAGTGTAGCGTTCCGGTTTTAAGCCTCGCTTCTGCTTTTTATGAAGGCATACCATATCAACAAGGCAAAAAAAACACACGCACACACTCACACACACACACACACACAGGTGTGGGTTTGATTGATACCGAGCGACTTAACACAGAAGCAATCTGACAACAAATAGCGATATTGCTATTCAGCTATTTCTCCTTTTTTTCCCTCTCCCGTGGACCCTTTTTTTTTTGATGGCCGGCAACTTCAGAATAAATCCATTTTAACCGTCTCGAGCAAACCGCTTGGGTGAAATTTACAAATCTGCACAGAAACACACACTGGCATCATGGGGACTGCTCAGCGCATTAGCCGAACCTTTTGTTTGCCTGACAGCTTGGCAGAAGCAAAGCTTTACACGATCTCTACATTGTCATGTCAGACCTCAGTATTTTCCCATTTCCTCGGCTGAAGTGCTTAACTGTTGGCTCGCAGCCAAAGTCTGTCTGTTTATTGTAAAGCAAAAAAGCCGGCATGCCAAAGCACAAAAAAAAATCTTAAATATCATCCCTTCTCCTCGTGACAAGGATTCTCTCCCCCCCGGCTGCCCCCGAGAACAACACCTAGCCGGTCACCAAGGTGAAAGCCGTCGCCCGGAGAGTTAACCCTTTCACGAGCTCGGACTCTGCCACAAATCGTGCGGATCGCACAGGAGGCTCTCAATGATAAAGCTCCTTTAATCGTTTGTTTACAAATATTATGTGGCAGCTCGAATCAATAATCTGCCGGGTGGATGACAGAAAAAATATGTGATTCGCTTGAGAGTGATGGATAAATACCGTACAGCACTTAAGGGAAAATATTAAAGGGTGTGGGGAAGGTGCAGGGGAATGGGATTAGAGCCTCAGCCTTGGAGGGGGAACTTACACCAGCACAAGCAAGGAAGGGCAGTCATTTGATTCCGTCTGAACCAGGAATACTCAGTTTGAAACTCTGTGGGAGGGGGAGGTTGGGAGACATAATGCAGTGAGTGATGTGACAATTATCATCGGTGGGTGGGATGAAATTATCCCCTGTTGTGGATGCAGCAATTAAAGGCTTCAATTCAACATGGATGCTTTTTAAATTGCGGTTGCAACAAACTCTCATTTGAAAGTGGAATAAGTAGCAGCAATAAAGGTTCTCAGCGATTCTTGCTGACGTCACATGTAAACTGGCAACGCATTGAATTGTGGAGGGAGAATCCTTTCTTATCCATGTCCACCTGTCTCAGTCGGTTGCACTCTTAACTCTGAGTCAGAAGGTTTCGCCCACAAAATATACTCTCGATTCACTTTCCAGTAAGTTCTGCGTAGCACTTTGAGATGTATCAACGACGTGATGAGGCATTACATCAAATGCAAGGATTATTATTGTGGATTCAAGCCCCATGTCTGGAACTTTTCACCACAGTCCAGACTGACTCTCCAGTGCAGTATTGGGGAGGGTGTTATATTGTCAGAGGTGCTGTCCTTTGGATGAGACATTAAACCGCGGTCCCGATTGCCTGTTCAGGTGGGCGTTAATGTTATTGTGGTGCTATTTGGAAAAGAGAAGGGAGTTTCTTCCATTACTGTGCAGGAAGTGCCCTGACTTCTCTTTGCTCTCGTGCAGTGGCAGTAATATTGGACCCAGGCAATTGCATTATTACAGGGTTGCGTGGTACAGTGCAGATCTAGCTTGTTTCAGCGCTATACCCACTTGGCTGATTTCATCAGACAGAATTTCTCGTGAGAAAATTAGTTACACTATGCAAATTTGCTAAGTTATTAATTACTGCAAATATAACCTTGATCCGACCAGAAATTTTGATGTAAGTCAGCTTAGCGTTTTAAGTCCTTCATGTGTAGATTATAAAATGTATGCAGAAAATTAAAGAGAGTCACTGAGGTCTGGGTGCTTGTTTGACACCACATTAAGAATCAATCTCCTCAAAGAGGGAAAAGTCTCCCATTGGTTTCCTTTTCTCTTTTTAAAAAAACACAAGACCCTTAACCCAAAGCAGTCATTATTAACTTCAATCTTCTTTCTTGTCTCTCTCTCTCTCTCTTTTCTCTCTCTCTGTCTCTCTCTCTGTCTTTTCTTCTTAAGAAACAGTAAGCAAAGTTATCGCAGAGTCCTGTAGTTTAGTGGTTAGTGCGCTCCCCTCACAAGCGAGAGGACCCAGGTGGGTCGAAACCTTAGCCAAGTTTCCTTACTCCACACACGTCTGTTTATCTAGCAGTGAGTAGGAGCCCAGTTATTGGTAGATCGGTGGATCGCTTTTCTGGGGATAATAATCCCTCCTCTCAAAAATAATAAGAATTTGGTCACTCAATCTACGACTGTTTGTGAGACGCCGCTGTACGCAATTGGCTGCCGCGTTTCGCCCACAAAATCTACAGTCAATTCACTTTACAGTATATTCTGTGAAGCGCTTTGAGGCGTCTTGAAGACGCGATAAGGTGCTACATCAGTTGCAAGGATTATGGCTGGGAAGGGAAAGATGATCAAAGGGAGCGGCCCAAGAGGTACATCCTGAGATGGTCTTTGGGTTCAACTGTGCAAGTGTTCGGAGGTAAACCAGCAAAGCAAAACACCACTGCAACCTGTATGGTACATGAGTGATTGCGCTGGCCCCAAGTCTTCGAAAATAGTGCAGTCAGTTATTTTTTGCAAGGTATGTATGTTTTGCTGGCTCGCTCCGCACTAATCTGTTACCCAGCCTCGGTAAAAGGTCAACAGCTATATTAGTCGCACCGAGATTGTATTAGCATTCCGGGGGAAAAAAAAATTGGCTGGCGGCAGAGAAAATAAAATTCAAATTGCATTGTTCGTATTCACCCTTGAAGACGCTTTGTACAATATCATTAGTAGAACTGTTAAGTGCAAACCGCCTGCACAAAGCAGTTTTATTGTATGTTTTAAGAGTTAAGGCGTTTGTTCCGTAGCAGATGCTTTGATACTAAAGTGACAACATTGAGCGCTCTGTCCCACTTTGCCATTGCTCAGTGAGTAAACTTCAACAACAACAACTTGCATTTACGCAGCACCCCTCATGCAGGCTAGCATCCCGGAGTGCTTGAGGTGTTATCTTATGCGGTAGCGCGCGTCTGAAAAACTAGTGGCAAAAGTTACCCTTTTTAAGCGATGCGCCAATCCCATAGAAGGCCGGCAGAGAAAATAAAGTTAAATTCCAATTGCATTGTTCGTATCCACGCTTGCATATGAATTGCTCGTTTTTGCCCCTTTATTCTCCTAGATGTAGAGTGTGATACAGTGAACAGCGTCACAGAAAATGTCCCCGTCTTCTGTTGGGGGAGCTGGTAACAGAGGTCAATGATAGCTGGTTTAAGCTTTATTCCAACTGGGCATCTTCCCCCGTGCAGTCAGACTGTAAAACAATGTAATTTCACAGTACAACAATTTTTAGCACCGTTCGTCCATGCGTACTTGATCACGGACATTGTTTCACTGTGTGAATGTGCCTCCTTTCTCTCTCTATTTATATATAAATACACACACACACACACACACAGGGTCATAGCTCTGCCTGGTCAGTTCAGCTCTAAGTGTAAAAAGTACGCTTTTCTGAAAAAAGCACAGAACATTTACTTGTGGGTCGGGAATTGTGGTTGTATGTGTTCGTGGGGTGGGCGGGTGGTGGTGGAGGGGTGGGGGGGCGCAACAGCTCAAATTTCACAAGAGATTTACAATGAAACAAAAAGGCCTTTCAGTCCATTTGACTCATCCTCCCCCAAATGCCAACTCTGCCGTCTAACCATTGCAGCATTAAGCTTTGTGTCGAATGGTTCCCGTTTCCCTGTTTCCAAGCGCTCTGAGACGCTACCCCTGAACACTATATAAATGCTAATTGTTGTTGTTGCTGTTGTTGCCCTCACGCTATTTGGTAATCCGTTCCAGCTGCTGGTTGCCCTCTGTGCCAAGAAATGCTTCTTGGTGTTTTGCTCTAAAGATGTCCTTTGCAATCCTGAATGTGTGACCTCTTCCTAAGCCTAGAGCTAGACTGCTGGTGAGCTGATTTATTTTTCCCCACAGGATGGTAGATATGTGGAACAGGCTTCTTTCTCTATGAAGTAGTTAATTCTGGGGCAATCAATATCTTTAAAATGGGCCTGGATTAATATCTATTGAGTAATAGGGCTTGGAACAGATTCGCATGCTTCTCCTGGAGGTGAGCAATGCAGTTTAGGAGCCTTGAATTAAGGAAGGTGAATAGGAAAGAGGAGGCAATGATGATAAAATAATCCTTGCATTTGATATCGCGCTTTATCACGCCTTCAAGACAGCTCAAAGTGCTTCGCAGGATTTTCGTGCAGTGACTGTGTATCTGTTGGAGAACCCTGCAGCCAATTTGTGCACAGAAATGTCCCACAAACAGCCATTAAGGGAGTCACCAACGTTATTTGGGGGATTGCTGACCAGGTCACTGGAGCAAGAGAAACTCCCTTTGTTTTTCGACTAGTGCCACGGATCTTGGCACAGGCAGACGGGACCTCTGTTTTAATTACACATCTGACAGTGCAGCACTCCCCCCAGCACTCCAGTGGGGTGTCAGCCTAGACGAGGTGGGCTTGTACCCACAACCTGCTGATTCAGAGGCGAGAGTGCTTAGCCAGGCTGAGACCTGGGGGCGATCAGTGACTACCTGTGAAGCAGAGTGGCCTTTTCTTGCTCCAGGTTTTCTTAAGTGCTTCAGTAAGTGAGAGACAGGAGAGGGAGCGAGAGATAGTCAGAGGTCTGATAAGTCACCACATATCTCACAACCACCTTCAAACTGGGTCTGAATGGTGTGGGCCGAGGTGGGAGCAGATTGACTGAGTTTTTTTTNCTGTTGTCCACGTGGCGATGTGTCAATTTGAAGAGTCTGAGGAATCAGAGTAATTGGAAAAAAACGAATGGAAGACAGTATAAATAGTTTAGTTATTTCCATCCTCCGCTCCACTCAATTTAGATCTCTCCACAGCCCCCCACCTCTCTCCCTCCCCCCCCCCCAACTCCCGCCACACACATATTCCACCACCATCACAGCCAAGATTCTCAAGCAGCCCACGTTGCATAGAACTCAGTCAAGTTGGCAAAGCTTAAATCTTAATATCTTAATAATGAAGCGGAGGGGGAAAAATTTGATTTGAAAAAGAGTAAATAAATTCAGGATTAATTTATTATCCCGCTGAATTTTATATTAAAATTTTGATTTGTTGGGGGAACTTGCCTTTAATATCCTGCTTCCTTTTATCCCATGTTGTGGTCCTTAGGAGGATTTGAGAAGCACTTATTTGAAGCCTTGAAAATGCATCCAGAACGGCATAATCCTATATTTAGTTTTCCAGCGCTGATTTCCATTTTTATTCAATCAATAAAGAATTCTCATCACATGATGTTGCACGAACAAAGAAAGCAGATACAGTTTAACAAAGGCTGAAATCACTTTTTAAGCTGTAATAACCGCAGCTGGAACTAACTTCCATAATTGTTCTGCAGCGGAGTTCGGGAACAGTGTCAGAAATAGTAGTTTTCGTTGCACAAGAAGTTGCCTTTTCCTTCAGACTTCAACCGCCCATGGCTTCAGACCCTGTGTGTGTCTCCTTTAAAAACTGCATGTGTTTTTATTAATGTGTGTGTCAGAGGAGACACCTTCAAGGTAGTGGGCATCAATGCTCGCTCCTCAAAGTAAATCTGGGATGGTTAGAAGCGAGATCAGAAGACATTTCATCACACAGAGCGTTGTGAACATCTGCAACCGGAAGGCCGTAGAGTCAGAATCAAATGGGATGATTAAAAGGTAGATAGTCAGATACTTGGGAAGGAAGGGCATTAAGGAATATGGGGGAAAAGAAAGGAAATGCGATTAAAAGATCCATCATGATATAATGAACTAGCGGTGAAGTTTATTTTCCTAATTCTGAGGAACAGATCATTTTGTACCATTTGAGATCCACAGCACAGTACAAGCAAGAGGTGATATTCCTACATTGCTAAGTAAAGCTCCTGCATTTCTCCAGCGCCGTTATTGCGTGCCTTGAACTCGGACTCATTGTGTCTGCCGTTTCCATTTCCTCACCAGCCATCTCCAGCCATCTGTTTTTTTGGACAATAATAATAAATAATAATCCTTGCGTTTGATACAGCGCTTTTCATGTCTTCTCGACGTCTCAAAGCGCTTCACAGAATAGACTGTAAAGTGAATTAACCGTATATTTTGTGGGTGAAATGTGGCAGCCAATTGCGCACAGCAGCTTCCCACAACAGTTGTGGACTGAAAATGACCAATGAATTGGCCTCATGAATTGTCCTCCTGCTCATCTCTCACACCCTCCGGCCCACCAGCGGAGGTCGTGCTTTCAGACACTACGCCCCAAAACTCTGGAACGCTCTCCCTCAATCCCTCTACCTTGCCCCCTCTCACCCCTCTTTCAAGTCCCGCCTGAAGCCTTTCCTGTTCGACCGTGCTTACAGCCACCTCCACCTCGTTCGGAGTCAGGCTCCGCCACTCTTAAGCACTCTGAGACGCTACCCTGTGTGGAGGGCTCTATGTAAGTGAGAGTTGTTGTTGGTAAATTTGGTAAACCTTTTCATTTTGACTTACAAATTTGTTTTTAATAATTAGTTCAATTCCTTAGGGTTAATATCCCACTGATAGCTTCCCAGGGAGTCTGTTTGCATCAGTGAGTCAAAGAGGGAATTTGTTAACTGCTTGAGGAGGAAATTGAATGAGGGTTGTGTAAGGGAGAGGATAGATTATAATAATAATAATCCTTGCATTTGATACAGCGCCTTATCACGTCTTCGAGACGTCTCAAAGCGCTTCACAGGATATACTGTAAAGTGAATTGACTGTGTATTTTGTGGGTGATAGGCCCACATGAAACTGAAACCGCCCTTGTAAAGTGTTCCGAGGTATTACCTTATGTGAAGGGCGCAATATAAATGCAAATTGTCGCCAGCTTTGTTGTGGTTGCGAATTTTGGGGGGGGGTGGCCAGGCTGGATGATCATTTCAGTCCTATATAGTCCTATGATGAAGCTAATCCTGACTCAGTTGTATCTATAAGCGTAGTAGCTGTTAATACTGGGTCCTGGTTGTGAAAATTCTTCCTGTGGCAGTGCTACGGATTGTTTTGGAAAAGGTGCGGATCGGAGAAGGCAATCGTTTGTTACCTTCCTCAGGGAGACGGTGGTGTGGGGGGGCGGGTGGGCTTTTGTTCTCCAGGAGTGTCTCACTAGCCATTTGGTCACAGTGGTGGGTGAGGGCATCGATAAAGCCCTGTGCTCAGGTATTCTCTTCACCACACTGGTACACCTGGACAAGCTGCTGTCTATTTACAAATGACCCTACGTTTCTGCTTGGTTCAGCAGCCAGGGTTTGCTCTCTCAAGTGTTGTAATTAGACCTTAGCAGTTCACATTTTGTTATTACGTTGTCTCTTGTGTTTTGCGGGAAGCTTTGTAGATGTAATCATATATTTTTGTTGGCAAGTTTTTCACTAAATTATGCACAGAGGGCCCGGCTAACCTAACATTAACATACTGTATGCTAAACAATGTTTTTTTCCCCCCGGATAATTATAGTCTAAGCTTCAGCTGCTTATCTCAGTAAATTTCACTTTAAATTGCCTCAAAGATGTGTTGTATGAGGGGGGTGGGGGATGTCAAAGGCATTTACCGAGTGCTCTTTCTGCAATGGAGTAAATCAGTCTAATTACTTGCTTTTGTTTGCCCAGCGAAGCTGTTAATATCTGATCAGCAGATACCACAGCAAGTTACAGTGAGCGCGAGTCACTAACATATCATAACGCCTACCCTTTTTTCAGGATGGCAGAGTTAAATTCATTGACCATTAGTGTAAATAGACTTGTGGGCTTTTAAACGCAGCAAATTTGTTGCGAGCCTTCAAACGATTAAAAGGGCTGGGGAAGGAAGAACAGACAGACGGACGGACCATTTTTCAGGCCGTCAATGAGGTCTGGGCGGCTGGCAGGCTTCTGCCAAACTCCAAGGCGCGAGACAGAATGGAAAGCTTGGAAGGTGCGTTTTAAGACAGTAGACGTGCCTTAGGAGGCCAGGCGATGGAACAGTGACAAAGGGAAGTCATCGCTGGATAGGACTAATTTGGCTCGCTAATTGAATTATGGAAATGAATACGTTTGAACGACGCTGCGAGTGTGCGCGCGTGTGTGTGTGTGTATGTGTCCATGTGTAAGAAAAATCGTCTGCACGTAGATTATGTGTCTGTACATTTGGGTGCAGTGTCTTTAGCCAGACACAATCAGGCTGATCAAATCCTTCCAGCACTGCAAAAGAGGCCAGTTCAAAGCCACTGGAGGTTTATAATTATAGTAATCTTTGCATTTGATACAGCGCCTTATCACATCTTTGAGCTGTCTCAAAGCGCTTCACAGAATATCCTGTAAAGTGAATTGACTGTATATTTTTGTGGCAAAAAGCCCACAAGATTTCCATAGGATGTGACTTTATTGTCTTGATGCCAACATATCATTTCAATACCCATTTATGTTTCTTATAATCTCCCAAGTAATGAAATGTTGCAGAATCCTGTTCGGCTGCTCGCAGGCCACTTGCCACTTTGTTTTGATGGAACTCTGAAGGCTTTGGATACTGTAATGGGAAACATCGAGTTAAATAATTGAGCTGATCCATAGAGTCCCATCCAGCAGCGACCGGTGGGAATTGGCTCTGAACAGCGCCCACGAATTAGCCGTATAATTGCATTGCTTTAGTTAGAAATGTAGAGACTTGGGACCCAAGTGAAATTATAACAAAGGTTACTGTTCATTTGAATAATGCTGAGGTTAACCCTATGAACACCAGGCTAACAGTCGCTGTACCCAAAACCCTCTACTACTTTTTGGTCAGCTGGGTGTCTGACACGTGTGGAAACTTGCCCCCGTCTTTAAGACCGGCTTTCAAGGAGGCAAGGGAGGAAGTGAGGCGAAGGGACCGTGGGATGGAGTTCCAGAGTGTGGTGGCAGTGAGGCTGAAAGCCCGGCTACCGATGGTCGGGCGGGAGACATGGAGCAGACCAGAGCCCGTTGAACGGAGGGAGAATTCCACATATGAGCACATGGAAATTTCTCTCTGTCTGGAATGGAGAAAAATCCACCCAGATGGTATTTCACAGTAAGAGGAATCTCACCTCAGTGTGTCCTGGGCAGTGTTGATGGTCAGATGCTGTCATATTGTTTTCTATTTGACAAATTTCATTTTGTGGACTTGAATTGCAGAGCTCGAGGCAAAGGGGGGGGGGAGCGAGGGAGGGAAGGAGGGTTGTTAAACCCAGGAGGAACAAACCCACGAATGGGTAGCAGTTCCACCCTGATCTAGATTTAGTCTATTAACGCAGCAATGCAGAGTGTGCAGATCTTGGCAACTTGTTGGAATCAGTTATAACTTTGAAACCCGCTTTCTTTAGTTCTTAAAAGAAACTTGCAAAAGAATCCGCTTCAAAGTTAAAGCATGTGTTTAGGAATTTGACAAATTCTGGACGCTCTGAAATCCTACATTAGTAGAGTCAATACAGATCCAGGTGGAATTTCTATCCAACAGCTTAAACAACAGCAACTTGCATTTATACAGCATCCTTCACATAAGTAGCGTCTTGGAGCACTTAGCACCCCAGCAGAAAGTTTGGGAGAACTAGAGGTAGTGTGCTTGTGGATGACATGAGAGATAAGAGAATTTTATCTTCTATTAGAAAAAAATCATGCAAGCAAAACGATGTCTCTTTCACAAATTGTAATGGGCGTCTGATACCCAGAGGATTTAAAGCAAGAAGCTGATAGAAAGCATTAATTTCTGGGTATCAGCATCACATTCACTGCTATTCCTGTAGTTCTAGCGCTTTGGGACGTCCTCCCGACGTGAAAAGCGCTATACAAATGTAATTTTGTTGTTGTTGTTAAAGAAAATCGCATAAAGTTCTACGCATTTGGCAGTTTTCGGGTTGCTAATGGTTCTAACTCCGACCACTTGAGGGATGGTAATTTTTCCAAAGTGTCCCTTTTATTTCCTGTTTGGGTCTAATCCATTGAGTGAAGCTCTAATCCTGTTTATTAACCAAACAAACCGATTTCAAAACTTCCCCCTTCAAAAAGATAATTTCATCCCTTTCAGATCAAAGTAATTATTTTAATGTTTTCCTTAAAGTTTCCAAATTGGTTTAACTTCCAAAACCCTATTAGTGGCTGTCGTGGTTTTTTGACGGTAAATGCATTTATGATGCATATTGGCTTCTGGTGCAATGTAAGTCATTTTATTTATTGTTCTGCTAATGCCATTATGCTCGAGACCTAATGGGTTCTGAAAGATTCTCTCTGTTGCAACTAATACTGGAACTGAAGTCACTAACTGCTGATCCCAAAGGTGTTGAGCTTATTGAGCACTGAATTTTTGATTTGGGTTTCACAATATCTTCCACTATTCCTTTTGTAAAACAAAAATATGCCTCTTGTCTTGTGTCTTGTGCCTTTGCTGTACTCAAATGCTGGGTTTTGAACTTGGGTTTCTGAGTTAGTGACCTGTTATAATGTGCCATTGAGAAGGACAGCGAGACTGTAGAACCATCCAAGTATCTCATGATCTTAGCCTTAAAAAATCCCAATCTTACAGAATGTTGTTATATTCCTAATTTCGGATGGCAGTTTCCCATATTTCTTATTCCTTGTTTCTTAAGAGTGCGGGAGATACACAGCAGAGAGCTGGTGCGCCCCCCCCCCCCCCCCCCCCCTCCCTCCATTACTCTAAGGCTCACTGAGGTTAGATTTCGAGGGCTGGATATAAGGTCTGCAGTCACTGCACAGTAATAATCCTGCAGTGAAATTATCTATACATGAGGCAAGAGAGGCACTTGGAGTAATGACCCAATTATAATTCTCCTTAAAGAAGTAAAAACAAAGTAATTAGGAACTTCAGATGTGGTTTATCCTAATGTACTGAATAGCTTTTTGTTTTCACAGTGAATTTGTGCCGTTTCCCCTGTATTTAACCTCCAGGACTTTAACACAAAGAGCTGAACTTTTCTGTTTTGCTCAATTAGAATAACGTACTGATGTCTCGAAAAGTGCTGTCTGGGGTAATGACCTTTGAAGGACCATAACTTTGTGATAGATTACTCAATTTGAACCATTATAGGAGCATTGTTATTGCTAACTTGTTTTATATCCTTTTTCGATGGATCTTGCGGAGAATCTATTATAGTGAATAGAGTTGTTTCAATTTCTTTTAATATTTCCCTTTACCCCAGCTGAGAGAGCAAATCTTTGATCTATTGCCACTCTTGAGCCAGCTATTTGGTGCTCTTTTTCACTCTCTCTCTCTCTCTCTCTCTCTCTCTTTCTTCAACATGTGTGGAAATGGCATATTCACACTGGTGCTGCAACTCTGACCCACGTGCGATGGGGAAGATAAGAGTCTGTGGAAGAAAAAAGGAAAGGGGCTAATTCTCACCTTAACAATTATGATTTTAAATGGCACTTCTCACCCTGGCTTCCAGTGACTTGGTCTCACGGTTGGTTCATTATCCAGTTATCCACACATTGGAAGTTGACCCTTTTCTGCCTGTGTGATCTCATTAGGAGCCATGGATTTCGGCAGAGATAGACTGTGGATCTTGGGTCTGGTTCTCAATGTTTTTCTTGTTCACTAAAAAATCTTCTTCCAATTATCTCGCCACCTGTGCTGAGTGCTGGCTAGATTCCCCCAGCTGCAGCAGCAGAAAGCATCCTGTCCAGTGGGCTTTTATTCCACGGGTGAGTCTGGGCGACTCAACTGAAGCTGGATCAATATAATTCATCAAAAGGGAAGTGGGGTTAACTAACATTAAGGGATATAGGGGGGAGAGAGCTGGGAAGTGGGAAGGCGAATAAATGGGTGAAAGTGTCACGGAACATAAGAACGTAAGAATTTGCTGGCGAAAGCAGACCAAGGTCCATCTAGTTCGCCTTCCACCATCCCGGCATTCGCTTGGCATGTTGTGTCCCGAACTATACACTGTATCCTGGGGCAATGTGGGTTGAGTGGCCTCCTCTTGTTGCTTTATGAGATCACAATAAGGCAAAGCTGGAGTCCGTTCTCACTTAACATCCACACATTACGTGGGATTTCAGCTTTAGAGTCACCGGATCAATCAGTAATGATGCAATCAGGGGGGCAGGGTAGCTCAGGAGGAATTGTGCTCGCTCCAGCCCATAGACGCTGAACCCATGTACACTGCCCCTTTCGCAAGTTCTAGCTGAGATCTGCTAACTCGACACAGCACAGATCAGGCATTGAAGAGGGGACTTTGTTGCTCGCGTGTCTGTCTCCAGATCACACTGTGGCGTGCATTTTCTTACAGCAACATCAAGGAACTCTCTTTAATTATTTACAGCTGGATCTCCAATGGATCTAGTACAGACCTTAAATAATAATCTTTACATTAATATTCCTTGCATTTTAGACAACACCTTATGATGTTCGTCAAGACATCCCGAATGTTTCTGCAAAGGGGAGGGATTGCGTATTTGTAGGCAAACACGGCGGCCAATTTGTGCACAGCAGTGTCCCAAAACAGCCACAGAGAGAGTGCTCAATTCTACCTGAGAGCATCTCACTATAGTCAAACAATGCCGTTGGATTTTCAAAGTCCACCTGAACAGGCAGATGGGTCCTCAGTTTAACATCTCATCCAAAGGAGGCATCTCCCACAATGCAGCAGGTATCTAGCACTGCAGCCGAGTGTCAGCCGTGTCGATGAGTTCAAAGTCCCTACGTGAGAGCTCAAACCTGCAACCATCTGATTCAGAAGCGAAAGAGCTACCGCCTTAGCCGGGCTGGCGACTGATCTAATCTGGATCTAATCTCATACTTTGAATCGAATCACACAATCTGTTTACATTACCAAGTGCTAAGAAACAATATTGAGGGTCTAGTTTGCGGTATTTTTTCACGGGATTCTTTAATACGAAATCCGAGATGTGTAAATGGAGGAAAATCCGTCCCTTTATCTAGATGTACAACTCACCGACCCGTTTACTCCCTACAATGTAAATTGCGCTTAAAATGTATTGGGGTTACGTGGAAGGAACAAGATATCTTTTTATCAAATATTAAACTATCATTCGCCCTGGTATCTCGTGTTAGCTGGCAAAGATCAAGCAAGATCAAGAGATGGGCGAGAATATTTTGTGGTCTTATCAGTTTGAAAGATTGCATTGAGGTAGCTTCTGTCGCATGCAGAAATCGGTGGCAGTTGTTCCTGAGGCTCTGGGGACGAAGATCACAAAATCGAGCACTTAAAAGCTCCCGGGAGCGAGGGAGCTCTCAAGGGTTATTGTCTTTGAGTCCACTCTTTCAAATCCGAATGTGAAATAAGCAACGGCAGTAGTTTTTTTTTTTGTCAGCCGGGTGGGCATCTGACACATGCGGAAACCCATCACCGTGCTTAACTGCATCCAAACCCAACTGAGAATTCCGTGCATCCCACCTGCGCGTGGAAATTTCAGAGATAGATTGTTGAAACGGAATGCTCTCCCTGGAGGGACGCCTCCTGCTTACCTAAGTCCGGAAAGTATCAGGCGCAGGTTGGTGAGAGCCAAGGTGTGGGGGAGCCCAGAGTGTGTGTTGGGGTAATTCCTGGAGTTTAATCAGCTAAAACCGCATTGGTCTCGCCAGTAAATGTAGGGCTTTGCACGTGATAACAGAAAATGCGAGAAACCTGCAGGGAGAACAAACCTCAATGAATTGAAACCTTTTGTGGAATAAACCTGACGATTAAAAAAAAAATCTATAATCTATAAGCAACAGACGAGAGGCTGGTTCGAGTTCCTGTGGACGTGAAGGAACACAGCAATAGAGTGAGCGAGCGAGCGAGCAGCCCTGGGCTGTCAAGAGGGCTGAACGTTTTGCAATTTTTATGTTTATTCTTGTCAGCTCGATGACAGAATGTTTTAGAATCATCAGCAGTCAGATGGAGCCTCGCGAGGAAACAACTCCCCGTTCCCCAAGCTGACTGCTTTGCCTTTTAGAGAGCTGGAGGACCCAATCGGAACTGTGTGCGCGAATTGATTTCCAGCTCAGATAATGCATATTGGTTCTTTCTTTCAATAAATTGCATCTCCTCCGCTCTCTGCTGAGGGCGTAGCGTTGCCGCAGTGTGATTTAAGCCTTTTTAGAAAGGACTCAGAAATAAGCTTGTATCTGCCCCCTCCCGCCCCACCAACCACCCTTGAGACACTTAACGGGAAGTGTTCCCGGGGAAATTAACTCTTTGCGCTTCTGGCCGCCAGGGAAAAAACATCGACCTAAAGGCCGGTGCACAATTGTGAGTCACCGAACCCCGAATGTTTGGGAGGGGGATAGTAATAATAATAATAATAATAATCTTGCATTTGATTATTTGATATATCACGTCTTCGAGACGTGGCAAAGCCCCTCGCAGAATATACTGTGAAGTGAATTGACTCTATGCTTTGTGGGCGAACATATCGTTTCTAGAAAGTTCTTCGGTGCTCAAAAAACTGGCCTGCAGTCAACCAGGCAGCTGTGGGTCACTGCCAGGCAGAGTATTGTACTCCACATTCTCTAGCACGTTCCTTTTTTTTTTCCCCGAAGCTTTAGAAAACGTTGGAGCTTGCCCTAGTTACAGTGAGGTCTCTTTTAACCAATGTTTGGTTGGTGTATTGATGAGGTGCAGGAGGGACGATAGTGTTGTGTGTTACAGTTCGGTTGGGGGAAGGAGGTGGAATCCTTGTTTTATTCATGTTTTCATCTGCTAGAAACCTGAGGTAGAGCTTGGGACAGGGCTGCTTTTTTTTGCTTTCACATATACGTAAAATGTTCTTCACGGTTATGGAATCTGTCAATCAGCAATATCCACCTTTCCTCCAGACAGCAGCATAGTAACTGTTTTTGTAGGCAAGTATTTTGCACACAGTAAGATCCCACACAAACAGCCTTGAAAGTGACTGACTAATTTATCTGGAGGATTGTATTGTTGGCCAGGACTCTGGGAGGAACTCCCTTCTCTTTCCATAGAGTGCCCGGGGACTTTGGACACTCTCCTGAACAGGGAGATAGTTTAATTTCTCCTCTGAAGGATGGCACCTCTGGCAATGCAGGGCTGCCCCCAACAAGGCACAGGAACGTCAGCCTAGATTATGAACTGAAAGTTTCCGACGTGGGGTGCGAACCCCAACCTTCTGACTCGGAGGCGAGAGTGCTACCAACTGGGCCAGGCTGATAACGTTGATTTTGAACGATGGGTCAAAGGGGGAAGCCGGTGCCCACAAACTATACCATTGCTTTAGGAAACAAGAAATATGTTATTTTATGGGGATAAATAAGTGAAGCGTAGAGTTTCGATGCAGTGCACGGCCTCATGTAGCCCGGCAAGGAGAACAACCACAGCAACTTGCACTTATATAGTGGGGTAGCATCTCGGAGCGCTTGAGGACACCTACTAGTTAGCGTGTTAAGAGTATTTCCACCCTTACAACTTGGGCCCCTCGCCGTGTTACACCAACTTTGCTACAACACTATTGGGTTACTAGGCGTGTGTAATCCTTTGAAAAGTTTTAACAATCAAACCTGTCTATCGGAGATTTATGGATGAAATTGTATCAAGGCCGGGCTCAGATAAATCCAGCCAGCACCATCTGTATTTAATTGAAGACAACTGTTTTGGCTCAATTGCGTTCGTGATCAATGGCTAATAAGGGGGCCAATCTAGGCACATCATCTTGATGAATGATTATAAAACGATGAGGAGTTTTCAAAGCAGGTAAAGACTTTCTATGTTAAAAAAAATGTAAAAAATGTTTTAAAGCAAAACTTGCCTGAATTATCAAAAAGGGAAAAAGGTTTTTATTAAAGTCCCTCCAGCCTGGTGAGTTCCACTTGGCTCCTAAACCGAACGGAATCGCTCACGTGTCAGCCGCTTCCTTCCGGGTCCGGTAAAGAGTGATTCCATATTAGGCTTTGCGATGCGCACAACAGGACATGCTCCATAAATCACGGAGCAAAAGCGTGTGCGTATGCCCTGCAGGAAAAATAGTGGACGCGTGTTTATGGGACTCTTCATTACGTCGTTTAAAAAAGTCTGATAGAAAGTGGTGGAGGGGGGGAGTAGGGGGAGTGGGGTGGGAGAGAGACAGAGAGAGGAGGAGGGAAAGAGAGAGGGATTATAATCATAGCATTAAATTAGTCTAATGACTTTTCAGCGCCTTGGGAGGTCCTCCCGACGTGAAAGGCGCTGTACAAATTAACCTTGTTGTTGTTGTTTAGTTTCAATGCCCGATCTCGACTCGCTTGTTTTGAGCAAACTGATGCTTTCCCTCGGCGAGAGAGCATTGAACCAGATGTGAACACTTCGGCCCTTTCTCGGTTGAAACAATCGCACTCCACCACTGTCCGTTGCTTCAGCTGCTCCGTGACTAAATGTGATTAATACGAGCAAAAGTTGCCAGTGTTTTTAGCCCTCCTTACACAGTGTAAACTTCCCATTAATCATACCTTGCTCTAATGGAGTGACCGGCACACATTCAGCTTCTCCAGCCCACCAGCTAAGTGATTTGTGACTTTTTGTGCATAAATGGCTTTATATTTTTTACAGGCTTTTAATGGTGTGATTTTTATATACACACTCACGCATGCACGCACAAACACACACGCGCGCACACACACACACACACAGCTATGGTTGTTTAACACTGTCTTCAGAGACGGGAAGGCTAACAATCCTTTCAAGCGAGTGTAGCAGCGTCGCTGCCTGTCGGCTCGAGGTTCTGAAAGCCTTTTGCGCTGTGGGTTTTGGCGTTCGCTCGCCCAGGTGTTTCGAGAGCTCGTTGAATGTGTTGAAGCGACCTGGAAGGAATACGCGCCAGTTTCACATACTTTGACTCGCTTCCAGACATGTTGAGAGCAAAGATCCCAGCTCGAATCATCACAATAAGTAACTCTTGGAACCTGTTGCTGGCATCACCAGAAGTCAAGCGATAAGTCACAGTTGTTGAGCATGATTCCGCCCACAAAATACACAGTCAATTAACTTTACACTATAGTCTGTGAAGCGCTTTGAGACGTCTCGAACACGTGATGAGGCGCTAGATCAAATGCAAGGATTATTATTATTATGATTGTCATGCACGAAGAGCAGCTGAGCCCAAGTCGATGCTTTTTTCACTGGAGCAGAGGAGGTTGAGAGGGGATGTGACTAAGGTCTCTAAGATTCCAAAAGGGCACGACAAGGTAAACAAGGGGAGAGGGGGATAAAACTATTTCTTTTAGTTGGGGAATTGGGGTCAAGTGAACACGGTCTCAAGATTGTTGGCAGAAAATTTTAGGGGAGAGATGAGAGTGAATTTCTTCACTTAAAGGGTGATGGGGAATAGAGAAATAGTGCTAAACTTCAAAGGAAAGAACCAGGCAGCTTACAGGGGCGATAAATAGAACAACTAACATATAAGGCAGATAAGACAGTCATCAAAAGACTTCAAAATCTATTCAGCTGTAGAGTTGATGATTATTCTCAAAGGGAATATGTTTGATATGCACACACAATAATCCTAGTGTACTGATTTAGGCGCCGTTGTGAGCACAGCAAGGTCTGACAAAAGAGTTATCAAATGCTGACCAATTTATAAAAATAATAATAATAATCCTTGCATTTGATATAGTGCTTTTCACGTCTTCTCAACATCTCAAAGCGCTTCACGGACTATGCTGTAAAGTGAATTGACCGTATATTTGTGGGCGAAATGCGGCAACCAATTGCGCACAGCAGCGTCCCACAAACAGTCGTGGATTGAAAATGACCAATTTATTATTGTTTTGTTTTTTGGAGGGATTATTAGGCTCTGTGTGGAGTAAGGAAACTTGCCCAAGGTTTCGCCCTCTGCCTGGAATTGAACCCAGGTGTCTCGCTTGCAAAGGCGAGTGCTCTAACCACTGAGCTACAGGACTCCTGGAATTTATCTGGAGGATTGTTAGATACATAGACATAGAAGCAGGAGTAGGCTATTCAGCCCCTCAAGCCTGTGGGAATTAAACTCCCTTCCCTTTTCTGATAGTGCCACGGGATCTTTAACATCCACCTGAACAGGGAGACAGGGCCTCGGGTTTACAAGGGAGGACAACCGCAACAATGCAGCGTTCCTCCAGTACGGTGCCGGGGGCGTCAGCCTAAACTGCGAGCGAGAGTCCCGTCCCGATCTGGGGCTTTAACCGAACAACCTTCTGACCCGGAGACGAGACGGGAACACTGCCGAGCTGAGACCATGTGCTTTCGTGTGTCAGTTCACAGGCTTCCTGAGGCTCTCTGCTCACATTGCCCACTCGTCCTCCCTCCCCATTCATGTCACGTTGGAGCAACTCTTGGCTTGAGAGAGAATGTCCAAGCAGCATGTCACTGCCCAGCCATGTGAACACACAGTGACAAGAGATGGATTCTGAGGCAATAGTCGGACTGACTGAGGGAGACATTGAAGTGAAGCTCGAACGGTTCAGTGTCATTAACTGAACCCAGAGATGTGATTACATCTTTCAAATCACTCTGGGGCATATTTCCTTTAAATAATGTGCGCTATTAGCTTCATGGTGATGGGTCTCAGTTGGTCGCGAGTCCTTTTTTTTGGCAGAAAGTGGCTGTATCTGGAAGCCAGCAGCCAGTGGTGGCCAATGCTCTTGATGTGCCCACGACACTCACACTGAAGGATTAACAACTGTGACATAATGACTACCAGGGTGGCAGGAAACAATTTGCCTTCATTACTGAAAAAAATACGGTCAGGATGTATTATAAAGAAATAAGCGAGCGTTACTTCATTACTTAACTCCTCCTTGACCTCACCTTCGGTCATCCTCCCACACCCACCCCCTCTCACTCAGCTCGGGTGCCAAGCCAGTCGTTTGTATTGTATATTGTCCTCTGTGATCCTGGCCTGGGCGCAATTCAGAGAAGGTTGTCACAGGTACCATGTGCTTATGAAAATTAGCTCTGGCTCCATCTGTCCCTTATCTGCACATGCGCTGCTGTAAATGGAATTATTTTCCCCCTCAAAAGTAGGTGTTATCTCAGATAAGGGAGCAGGGTTACCATTAACTATGGGGCCCTCCGATTTAACCAACAATAAATTATATTTGCAGCCCAGGTTGCAAATTCAAGATTAGGATTTATGTTGTGCGTGTGTGTGTGTACGTGTGTGTGTGTGGTTATTATCAGCAAAAGAGTTCCAAGAATGAAAAATTGGCCCAGATATGGGCTGCCTCCCGTGTGCTCGTTGCCTGTTTTCTTTTATTTTTGAACCCAAATCTTTTCAAAGTTGGAGGTAATTGCTCTCAGCCACTGCTCACACACATGGTGGTGGGTGGTCAGACAGCTATCCTGCGGAGGATTAGCCCGTCAGCTGACAGTGAGGCAATTAAAGACCTAATAGATTGAGGCACACTAAGCGCCACAGGTAAGGGACGTGCAAGTGATTTTCTCCGGCTTCTGGAGTAAGTTCACCGTCGCCTTTTTCTTCGGCGGGGGGAAGAAGGGGGAGGAGGGGGAGTGGGGGGAACTCACCCTGAGCACGCAACATTGACCATCCGCACTAGCAAGGCTGCCCTATTATTGCGGAACATGTTTCAGTGATGGAAAAGGCTTCTTCTTAAGTTTGCAAATTTTCCAACTTTTCGTGCATGAAGACCGTCCTCTTCTTCGACCGTGCCTACGGTCACCCCCCAGCCCCCCCCCCCCCCCCCGGTTTGGCATCGTGCTCCGCCACTTTCAAGCGCTTCGGGACACTACCTATAGGGGCGCTATATAAGTGTAAGTTGTTGTTGCAGCCCAGCTTTGACGACTTGGTGAAACTGACCCATACTGACTAGGAAGGTCCTCTTCTGTACCAATGTACCTGATCACAGTCAAGAGAGCAGTCAATGCCCCTTTGCTAGGAAGAGACCAGTTCATCCAGGGTTCTGTTCCCAATCACTATGTCCATTGGTTCTCTGGTGGAAAAGGGTGTGTTTGTGGGGTGGTTGGTGAGGATGTTGCACTGAACGTTAGACCAGAAAGGAAACTTGGCTAAAGTTAGCGGACAGTCCATGTTAGACTACCAACCTTTCGCCAATGAAAATTGACTGTATCCCACCCCAGTGAAATCCGATCCATCCTCATAGTGAAGTCTGATGCTCACCACCCACCCCCACCCCTTCACCACCCCCCACCACCACCGGCCCAGTGACACTCTGCCAACCACCCCCCAACAGTGAAATCTTGGGGAAATGTTGCCGTCGCCTGATCTCATACGAAATAAATCGTACAGGATTTTGAGATAAAACGCAATGTAAATGGCAGCAATTGCCTTTGTTCTTGTGACATCGGTTGATTTCAACGGCTGCTCTGTGGAGGCTGAGGTTCCTCGCTGAAAGCTCTGGCTCAGCGGATTTCTTTACCGTTGTTGCTGATTATAGTATTTTTTTTCAATAACTTGAGCTTCTCATTCCTGAATATTTTGGATGTATTTGAATTCTTTTTTTTTGATCTTCGTAAAGCGGGTTCACACATCGCTTGCTTGGGATTATGCTGCAGTGTTCCTGAGGTGTATTTGTCACTGCTGATTCTCAGGCCCCAGCCTCGTCCTAACAAGGTGAGCACAATAACACTGCTTCCTTCTCCTGCAGCCCAGATACAAGCGGTCATTCACTTCGTGGCTGTTTGTGGGACTTTGCTTGGCGCAGATTGTCTGCCAAGTTCGCCCTCAACTTCACAGAGACATCCTTTGAGTCATGTGAAACACACTACATCAAGTGCAAGGATTATTATCATAATTTAACGTCATAAAGTGCTTCAAGCGAACTTGTTCTCAAGTGTAGTGACTGATTGTTTGCGAACAAACTTTGCACACAGCAAGGTTCCCACCGACAGCCAGGAAGTGAATAACCAATGTGTCTGGAGGTTTGCTGGCCAGGACACTGGGAGAAACTCCCTTCTCTTTTTGAATAGTGATCTTTAAAACCCACCTGAACATCTTATCTGAAAGGACAGCACCTCCAACAATGCAGTCTCCCCCAATACTGCACTGGAGTGTTAGCCTTCCCCGTGAGCTCCAGTCTAGCACAGTGGGGCTGTATCCCAAAACCTTATGACCTGGAGGCCAGTTGAGCCGAGTGGGCACAATGGAGATGGAGTCGTCTGTCTGTACATTTCTTGGAGCCCAGAGTTGTACTGTACAGAGTTGGCCACGTGGAGGGACCCAGGATGGAGTCAAATGCAAAAAAAAAAAAAATTGATTGGGGCCGTGCCAATAAATTATTTTGGTAAATGAATAATGTGTTGAGATTAATGAACCTGAACATATGATTCATCATTTTAATAAACCATCATAAAAAATGATGCAGCTTGCTACTTAAATGGCCTCCCGGCATATTGGATTAGAAACGTAAATGTTCCGCTGGGTGTTACCCAATTCAATCAGGACGTTTCTATTTTAAGGTAAATCCTGCCGGTTGCCAAGCTCGAGAGCCAATGACTGGAATGACTTGCTTTGTCGGACCCTTGTTGTTGACTGGGATAAGATTTCCCTGCCTCGCTGTGACTGTTCCTCAGGAAAAGGCTGATTGCACTGGTAATCTGTGTGTGCGCGCGCGTGTGTGTGTGTGTGTATGTGCGGGTGTGTGTGTGTGCTTGTGTGTGTGTGTGCATGTGCGCGTGTGTGTATGTGTGCATGTGTGTGGCAAAGTTTTTTTTATTTTTCTATTGGTAATTGAACTTTAACAAGGAAATGGTAATATTAGGTTGTGAATCTGCTGCCCACTGCATATTCAATAGTAATAATAATAATAATAATCCTTGCATTTGATATATTTGCACCTTATCACGTCGTTAGACATCTCAAAGCGCTTCACAGAATATACTGTAAAGTGAATTGACTTTACAGGTTATTTTGTGGGCAAAATGAAATGAAATGGTGATAAACTTGGTAAAGTGGCTTTCAAGGCATGGCGGTGGGGGAGAGGGTTAAGTACGATGTTTCTTAATAGATTCAATGTGATAATTACCACATCGAGTTTGCTTTGAAACTTTACATTTTTCACCTCATTACATTACAGGTTCCTTTAAAGTGCAAGCCCCCTTCCGTGCAAGACTCCGAAGGCTTTAGCATTTGTTAAGTTTTTTTTTAAAAAATGGTTTAATAAAATCACTTTGGAAGAGCTGCTGGAGGAGGGGGTGGGTCTGAGCAACGTGAGAGAGAGAGATTCTCACTTAAGCAACTTGGCAGCCTCTAACAAACCCATCCCCTGAGGATCTACGCTGAGCCTGGATAGGCAAGCTGGTCGAGGCTTGTCCAGCTCTTGCTCAAGGTTATTGGGTGAGTTGTTTCACAGGAAAGCATCTGTTGAGTCTCTTGTAGCATGGAGCTTCCAGTGATTACTCAAAGTGACCGAAAGGACGCGATGCAATTGGAAACTCAGCTGTAAAGAAAGAGATGAAAAAAAAACCTCATGCACAGTCACTACACTTTACAGCGATGAGCCGCTCAGCACTTCGACGTGTCTTGACGACGCGATAAGGCGCCTTCTCGAATGAAAGGTTTATTATAATAACAATACTCCTTTGCATTTGATATAGCGCCTTATCACGTCGTTGAGACGTGATATACTGTGAAGTGAATTGACTGTATATTTTGTGGGCGAAACATTAGTATTTTATAACACCACATCAGGTCAAAATGCCTCAAAGTGCCTTGCATGAAATTACTGTCGAATTGGAGTAGCACTTTGTACCACTAACGTCTCACCAACCCATGGCCCGAGTGATTGGGGAGATTGAGGCCACGAGCCTCCATCCTCTTTTCGAATAGTGTCGGGGGAGCTTTGACGTCCGGCTGAAACAGCGTTTACGACTTATTAATTTAGAAAGCAAGTGGAACCCTTGTTACGTCACATTGTCCAACTACAGAATTGTGCAAGCACATGGTTTGCACAACTCGTATAATAGGCTTGATTGACTAAACAACGTGGAATTGTTTTGCATCTTAACAGCGAGCTTAGCTCCACGAAGGTGTCAAATGGGTCACAAATCTGTAGCAGATCTTTAGCAAAGAGGTTGTTTTGTTGAGAGTGGGAACAGACTCGATGGGCTAAGTGGCCTCCTCCTGTTCCTATTCTCCTATCTGCCAAAGAGTACATTGACTACGTAGTTATTCTCACTTACGTTTACACGTTTAGTGCCTTGAACCACCCAGCCCACACGTTATAATGAACGCTGTTACTTCGTACTGCACCCTCTTGTTCCTGTAACAAAACCTCCATTTTCCCTTTGAAGGCAACCAAAACTGAGCTCTAAAAATGCACCCAAAAGCCACAAAGTTCACTGATTGACTTGCATAATGCGTGCTTGGCTTTCAATGCCTTCCTACTCTTGAGAACACTCACCATTTCTTTTTGCAGACTGGCAAAAAAAAACATGTTTTTTTTCAACCCCCAAATGCTGTTGAAAGATTTATAACAATCATGATTCGTCCAGTGCTTTTAACTTCGAAATGCCTCGCAGAGCTTCGCGAGTAATTGCCTTCCAGTGTAGTCACTGTGCATTTGTAGGCAAATGCGGCAGCTAGTTTGCACCCAGTCAAGTCCCACACAAACAGCTATGAAGTGAATGACCAATTTATAGGGAGGATTGTTGGCTCGGACACCGGGAGAAACTCTCTCCTCATTTTGAATGTTCTCATGGGATAGTGAATTTAACATCTACCCGAACAGGCAGACAGCACCTCGCTTTAACATGTGAAGCACGACACCTCTAATGAGGCTTCGCTCCCACAGCACTGCATTGGAGTGTCGGCCTTGACTGCGAGCTCACAGTCCTGAGCTTTGAAGCGCTCCGGGACCCTACCCCGCGGGAAGGGAACTGTACAAACGCAAGATGTTGTTGTTGATGGGACACTTGGAGCCACAAGCACTAGAATGCTGCTCAGTCTTAAATAAAAAAATAAATATAAAGAAGAATCAAGTTGGTGGCCTGCGGAACTACCATGAACCAGACCAGTCGATGTGTTAATTATCATCATCGGGATGAAGTAGGCTCTTTGGCCTATTTGTTCTCACTCCTCTATGTTGAAATTTGACGGCATCAATTGCTGTGTTGAATTTATGCCCGAAGATACCACCTCCCCCACCCCTCCCAACCCCCCCACCCCCCGCATTGTGAATTCCTGATCTCTGCCAGGCCATCTGGATTAATTTGGCAAACAGAGGTGAGGTACATCCCCAAAGGGAGGGAGGGAGGCAGGGAAGGAAGAGCCAACATGAGGCGTTCTTGACTGCAGCATGACATTGGCAAGCACCTGGGAACAGATTGTGCTTGGAGACATTTCACTGGGAGGAAAGGGAGGGAATGAGGAGGACAAAAATAAACTACAGAAGATGGAGTGGGGGTGGGAGGTCGGGGTTGGGGTGGGGAGATAAATATTGGAAGCAAAATAAGAAATATATGGACCGTCCGAACACCATTACAATGTTTTATTACAATAACCTGATAGAGGATTTCACCCACAATATACACAGTCAATCCACTTTACAGTGTATCCTGTGAAGCGCTTTTGAGTCGTGATGAGAAATATATGGACCGTCAGAACACGGTTAGGACGTTTCATTGTAATAACCTGATAGGAGGCTGTATGTGTTCACACCAATGGTGTTTAATGGTTAGGCAGCGTCACCTGTAAGAATAAATCTCCCGTTACGCCCAGATTTTATCTGTCAGCTTTCACGTTGAAGGAATATTGGCTTTGTGTTCCCAAAAGGCTGCGTCACTCCCACTGTCTGCCACCAGCCCATTAGCGACTGTGAAGAGAAACATACCCCTCACTTGAGAAAAGGTGGTAGGATGAGGATCACTGAGTTCTCGCTGACAGGGACTTGAGAACAGCTCCACCCTCGGCATCCTGTGAATTATGTAAATGGAACACTGGACGGCAAACAGCTGAAGCTGAATCTCGCACAGAGGTCACAGCTGAGATTTGCCGTCAACATACACGTGAAATTGACCAACTCTTGGCTCTGTGTCAGGAAGGCTTGACGCCTGTAATGTTCCCCCCCCCATCCCCCACCCCCCGCCCCACCCCACCTCGCGTGAGTGTTCAAGCGGGAGGATATTTTAGGAGCTGATAAAAGGGAGCGTTCTTCTGAAGGACATTTTGCTGGACAACATCCCCCGTCCCCTTAGCAAGTGGGGACCTTCCCTTTAAGATACCGTCATGAAGAGCATTTTGATGCCTTGTGTAATGGCTTTCCTCAGTGTCAGGACAGTTTCCCCACCTGCTGTTGGCAGCAGTCGGGGAGACGATAAAGGAGGTTATCCCGGCAACTCTTGAGACCACAGCCTTCTCCTGTTCGTGGGGATTGCGCTACTGGTTCAGTGGATATAATTAAGTGGGTGTCTTGGCCTGGAGAGCAGCATTCTTATATTGAACACTAGCTTATTTCGCCCACCAAATGTAGTCAATCCACTTTACCATTGAATACATCCCGTGAAGAGTCTTTGAGATGTCTCAACTACGTACGTGATAAGGCTCTATATCAAATGCAAGGAATATTATTATTGTTATTATTATCTAAAGGGGGAGTCAATTACCAGGTACCAGAGTGACCTCTTTTTTTTGGTCACTCTCTAAAGTCCTTAGAACGAGGATTGAATGAGGTGCACATCAACATTCTCACATGAAATCTCAGTAACTGTTAATCCTCCCTCGCCCCCCTCACCCTCACCCCCACCCCCACCCCCAGCCCCAGGCCCCCTCCCCCCACCCCCGTTCTATACCACTCGCAACTTGCATCAAAGTCAGCCACTTGCTGCAGTAGTGCGAGAGTGCTCCGATGTCACTCAGCCAGTATGTGTGTGTGTGAGGCTGTGCAAAATCCTGACCACTTGCCAGGAAGTGGTTTGGAATCCGTTCCAGGGGCTGAGCCGAAACACCGAACCAGATTGATGTGAACTGGAAAGTAGTGCGGTGAGAGCACGCGGAAAAAACACAAAAGGCTTGAAACGGCCTATAAATAACCCTCTGATCATTACATTTCCTTTGCAGCTTGTGGCGTCTAAATGTGCTACTGCATAACCCACAGCGAATCACGCTCTTTTTTTTTTGGGGGGGGGGGTGGGTGGTAGGTGGAACGGGGAGAGCATTGGGTGGGGGGGGGTGCGAGGGAGGGGGAAGGAGTGGTGGTAATGGCGGTGATGGTGGGAGGGAGAGGGGTAAAGCAAAGGAAATATATCCGCCCTATTGAAGGCTAGGCTGTGATTCAATGACAATACGTTTGCAGAAAGAAACAAATTAAATATAGAACAAGGCAACGGTAGCACAGCTTGCCTCCCCTCATCTTCTGCACCAGAAATTACGAGCCCCTGATTTTTGCTGTGATAAATTTAGATTTTTGTGGGCACAGATTTATTGCGCACTGTTTCTCTCCTCCTTGGGATGTTTATTTAATGCCGCTTTCTAATATATACAGGCTGATGTGATGCATTATGCATTTCCTTAGCCCCTTGCTGTAATAAAGTCCTCGGTCCGAGCCTGAAGGCAGCAAGCAGCAAGTGTTTTAAGAGGGAGTGTTGGCATGAGTGATTTATACCTGGAATCTATCATTCATTTTTACATCAAGGTTTGTTTTTTCTGTCCCTGTGAGTGCAAGTCCTATCTCTTGTCTGGGTGGAGACAGGCAGCGAGCAGTACTGTGTGAGCAGGCTGAGCTTCTACCCCGTCTAGTGTCTGGTATCTGGAGCTTGACGGTGGATCGGAGAGAGATGTGGACCTAGCAACAGTCCGATGCGAACCACTTCGAGAGGTGTTCCTGGGGTCGGCGGGAACTCCAACTGAATGGCGCACTGCGTTTTAAGCCCCCCCACCCCGGTTATTGCGCAGGTCATTGGTGGGATGTGTGCTGCGGCGCGGGAGGGGAATGCTGGCAAAAGAAGTGTAATGATGCAATTGCGCACATTTAAGTATCTGCGTCACCGCTGGCTCTCCCGTATCTCTCTCGCTCTCTCTCTCCCTCGAGCTTGTGTTTCCCTCTGGCAGCACGTGGATCACAGATCACTGATGGAGAGTGAGCATGAAGTGAGCAGCGTTTCATTCTGAGGGAAACCCGGGCTTCATATCCCACAAACGGCATCAGTTTAACGCCTCGTCCACTGGACGACAACTCCGACAATGTAGGGTTCCACCAGCGCAGTGCTGGACTGTCAGCCTAGACTAGGAGCTCAAGACTTGGTCAAACATAGCCTCAAACCCACCATCTTCTGAGCCTGAGGCAAATGTGCTAACAACTGAGCCGGGGATGTGACGGTGCGCAGTGTTGGCTGCTGAGCTGAGCTGTAAGCACCATCGTATATCTGACTGAGAAACGGTGGGAAACATCTCCTGGCACAGCTTCACGCTGGAGATGAAGAGTGGCATTCTGCGGTGCAAAGTGATATCTGAGCCAGTTTGGGTTTTGACAAATTTCTCCCTCTGCGCCTTCTTTAAGGCTAAGTCACAGCTACAAACTCCCACATCAGCTTGTGGCTACAGATCATTATTTCTACTAAAGAGATTGGCAGTCCCACGAGGGCAAATCTGTGCCTTACTGAGCGTCCGCACAGAACCATGTTGATGATGGAAGCTCACAGATGCTTCTCCTCAGGGTTGGTGGACGACTCTTTTGAAGACCCAGCCTCCAGTATCCCAAATAAAAAAAAATCTTTCTTTTTTTCCTGCACGAACTCCAACTTGCAGACAAAAGTAGTAGTCTTGCTGGCTGAGACCGGATGGAATTTCAGGTCTCCGTCACGTGGAGATGAGGAGAGTGGCGCTTGTTTGGATACCAGAGCGATTAATTTTGAAGAGTTGTACAATATAACGCTTTATTTTAAGCGCTTATAAAATGCAAAGAGAGGGAGCACTGCTCTTCAAAGAGGAGCACTTAATCTATTACTTAGCATCGTATTAGCAACAGACACAACACCAATACAAATTACACTTGTGTAGCGCCTTTCACGTCAAGAGAACATCCTAAAGCCCCAGACAGTCAGGGATCTGCACTCAAGCTGGTGGTTGGGATCAGGAGGGTGGGAAGGGTAGGGGTAGGAGGGTGACTGAACGGACATGGTCGAAAAGGAGGGTCTTGGGACAGGTTTTGAAGGAGGCAAGCGAGGGAGCGAGGCAGACGGACTCTGGGGTGGAGTTCCAGAGGGTGGGGGAAGAGAGCCTGAAGGCCCACCCACCAATGGTGGGGTGTGCAAGGCAGGAGACGTGAAGCAGGCTGGAGGCCCCTGAGTGGAGGGAGCAGACAGGTTGGTAGGTGGTTAGGAGGTCACGGAGGTAGCGGGGGAGCAAGGCCATGGGAGGCTTTGAAGGTGAGGACTAGGATCTCCTCTGAGTGATGGGGAGCCAGTGGAGCCAGACAAGGATGGGGGTGACAAGGTCATGAAGCCTGGTGTGGAGGAGGACACGGGCTGCAGAATTCTGGATGTTCTGCAGCCTGTGGAGGAAGGAGTTGGGGAAGCCTACAAGCAGGGCGTTAGCGTAGTCGAGCCTGGATGTGATGAATACGTGGATGAGGTCTCGGCAGCCTGTGGTGTGAGACATTGGCGGAGACAGGCAATGTGGCGGAGGTGGGGAAAGGAGGAATGGGTCATGGCACGGACGTGGGGGATGAAGGACAGTTGAGGATCGAACAGGACACTGAGGTTCCGTATTGACAAGACGAGAGTGTACAAAATCAGGAGCATAGCTTTTAAGGCAGCGAATGTAAGCCTTTAATTCAGCAGTTCAAGAGGTCCTGGGAAAAGAGGCAATAACAACGACAGCAACAACTTGCATTTATAGAGCGCTCCTCATGCAGAGTAGGGTCCCGGAGTCTCCGGGCTGCCCTCCCTGTCATCACCAGAGCGGGTAAATTCAGCCCTTCCTAAGCCCTGCTGACTCACTGCCACCTCAGGCTCAGTCTCGGTGAAGCTCTTGCTTGAGACGTTCTTCCTTTTGACGCGGAAGGCGCAGAGTTACAGGCAAATTGTTGGCACTGTCTGCAAGTGCTGAAAACCTCAGAGAAGGGGTTTGTTGTAGAGAGAGAATACTACACTTCAAAGCAAAGTGCTTGGTACCCACAAACCTTTCGACCTAGCGAGGAGCCTGCAAGCAGCCCAGCCAGCCTGACGTCGCTGAAGGCTGTGGTTTCTGAAGCTGCACAGTGTTGGCCACCTTGATGTATCTGACTGCACAACTGACTCCTGCTAGAAACTGAGTGCGGAGAACCCAGAATAGCTCGATGTTGTAATGTCAGACCTTTAGATTTCTACTGATTTTTGTCTTCACTGATAACGACAACTTGCCAGGGCCCGAAATTCCACCTTCATGGCTTCAGAACTAAGACGGGGCAGGACTCGTGCGCAAAACTCTTCCATCCACTCTAAATGCGAGGACTGCTATTTTTATAATAACAATTTGGAAGCCAGTTTTCCGCAGTTTTTTTCAGACAGAGCAGCTTCCGAATCGAGCGTGGAAGGAAGAATTTTGCAACGATATTAAATATTGAGACAAAACGTGGGTTAAGGCTAAGGTGGAGTTTTGGACGTGTGGTGTGTCAATCAAAACCGGTGTGAATAGTACCTGCTGTGCACTGATCTCGAGCCAGTCGGCGTCCACTATATTGATTGATTTGACCAGGGGGTTGGTAGCTGGAGTAGATTGGAGGAGGGAGGCACTTAAAAGGGAATGAGGTGAGCACTGATGGATGAAGGGTAGTGGGGGACGAACACAGGCTCTCATATAATGGGTTGAATGGCTCCCCTGCTGTGTGGGAGGAAGGTTTGTATGTTTCTGTGTGTGCTGCTGCTCTGCTTCGTGAGATACACAGCGCTGACTGAAGACCACTTCCTGTCTGAAGACCACAGCAAGTCTTATTCTGAGAAGGACTGCGGGCAGGAAACAGTCAAACCTCAGTCTTATTGATCACTTACAATGTTAACAAACAGCTAATTACACTCTTTGCGTTCTACAGATGTCAGGGGCGATAATGTTGTATTTAATGCCACGGCAAGAAAGTTGTCTTGGTTGTAATGCATGAATTATTAAAAGTTTTGAATCGCTCAAGCCCAGAAAATATATTTACGCGAACTCTGGAAAAATACAGAGTGGCCAGTACAAGGGCAAGATAAACGAATAAACTAACTGAGCATTTGCTGTAGTAATCGGGTAAAGAGAGGTTTAGGTGCTGCAGAGATGTGACATAAAACATCTTCAGATCACGCCTGAAGACCTTTCTTTTCGGTCGTGCCTACGGTCACCTCCCGCTTCCCCACTCCCGCCCTCCCCACCCTCCCCCCCCCTGCTCAGCATCGTTCTCCGCATCTGTCTGGGACGCCCCTTCGCGTGAGGGGACGCGATATAAATGCAAGTTGTGGTAGTGATCGGGCCTCCGGTTTGGGAGCAGTTTAATCCCAGCTACGACCCTGACGAGCTTCCGTTTAAGGGGGTTCGTTTCAGGACGTGAGAACTGGAGGAGTTAAATTTAGTTGTAATTTGATATTTATCTGGTGTAACGCGTGCCAGACGGAGATTCTCCTGTGCCGTAATAGAGACATTCGAGAACCTGGGCCCAGCTGTCGGGCGTCGGACTTCCCAATCCAGCCTTCGATCGCCGTTGGCAAGGTTGCTTTCAGTTACAAAACTGCCCGCTTGGCCTCACGTCTGTTTGCGGGGAGGTTGCTCTGGTTGAAAAATGGGTTTGACTATTTACTGCCTGTGGGTAGCTGCACCTCTGAATGCTGGTGCTCTGTGAGGTCAGTGGAACCGTTTACAAGGCTGAGCGCAATTGTTACTGAATGCGGTGGGGACACAAGGTAACCTGATGCCCGATATATTAACAGTGGCCACTTCCTGGGTGAGAGTGCCCCAGTCTGAGCACGTGTAGGGCCTTGTGATCTGGCTGCACCGAGTAACGCTTACTGCACTGAATTCTGCAGAACCATCGCTCAATATTTCAAAGCACTGCACCTTGAGTTCTCCCGATGCCACGCCCCACGTAACACAACGGATTTGGAGGCTTCCTCTGCTATAGGAGGAAGCTCAGCCCATCGTGTCTGTGCTGGTCCTTGCTCCCTCGTACCGCGGCTGTCTACAGTACTCTCATCCACTTATTCTGTCCTTTCCCCCCATGGTATTGATGCTGGTGCGAGGCTCCCACTCTCTGTACGTTGTACCTACGAAGTACACAGTCACTACATTCTACGGTAAATCCACCTACGAAGTACACAGTCACTACATTCTACGGTAAATCCTGTGAAGCGCTTTGAGACGTCTGAATGACGTGATAAGGTGCTACATCAAACGCAAGGATTATTATTATTATAATGTCACATCATAATCCCTGCATGTGGTGTAGCACTGTGTCACGTCATCGAGACGTCTCAAAGCGCTTCACAGAATACACTGTAAAATGTAGTGACTGTACTCTGTTGGCAAACTGGCAGCTAAATTATGCACAGCGACGTCCCACAAATTAAGTGAATGGCTAATTTTATCGGGGGGGGGGGGGGGTAGGGGCGGTGGGGGGAATTGGTGCATAGAATATTATCTCTGAGATACTATTTTTCTGCCCTGAAATAATTTTGTGTGAATTGTGTTATATAAAGAAAACTTATACAGTTGATCGTAGAGCTCAAACAGTTACATTTCCAAAATTGACGAGTACAATTTGGTTTAAATATATATCTTGCCCGGTTTCACCATGTGTAGCAGACCCACAAACAGCTAAGCCTGTATGTGGTAGAATAAAGAAAATGTTCTACAGATGGTTTTGTTTATTAGTTTGTAAATGCTGTGCTGCCATATGTAATTCCGAGCTGAACATTTTTCAGGGGAAAATATTCTTCCAAACGTGCTTCCAAATAAACCAACCCCCCCAGCCCCACCACACAAAAAAAATCCCGAGTGAAACGTGTGGACTGTAACCTAGGGATCCCAGAAGATTAAATTACCTTATCAGTCGGATTGTAAATAACAGCGCACCAAATATTATTGGCTTACTGTTGAGTTTGACTGATGAAGTATAGCAGGGCCTCTGAATACCCCATTAGTTCCAGTATCTTGCCTTAACGACTGAAAGTCAACAGTGTTTTCTGTGTAAATTGTTTGACTCGCCCATGACTCTTGCCGAACACTGTTGACAGGTACATTGCAATTTCTGCTCATTTGACAGTTTAATGCAAAGGCTGAAATGGCTCGTGGCTAAGTAGGAAGTAGGGGCAGGGGAGAGGGGGAACAGGGTGGGGCAGGGGTTACGTGGAGAGACGGAGTCTGAAGGTGTAAGACTTGCTTTGCCAGACAGTGATTACTGTAGCTTAGTGGTTAGAGCACTCACCTCGCAAACGAGGGGACCTGGGTTCGTTTCCCGGTATTATATTATTGTAAATATGTTAATATATCTATCGTGGGTATTATTGTCTGGGGCACTGCTGATGACAGCCCAGCTCATCGGTAGGACGTGGAAAGGCAGACCAGTCACTGGGGGCAGGGAATCAACCCACTTTGGTTTGGATACCCTTAAGCATGGTGATGGATTTCCGCATGTGTCAGGCACCCGGCTGACCAAAAAACACATCTGGGGACCTGTTGCACGTCTGTTGACTTGACCCAGGTCTGTGTTTGTTGCTCGTGCCTCATTCACGCGGGGTCTACATACCCGATAAATACTGGTTCCAAATGTTCCTTGACATATTTATAAAGAGCAGTCAAAATAGAGAGAAGGAATAACAGTCCAGCCCCACTTTACAGCGATCGCCTGTCAGCAGCGACTGGGAGAGCAAAAAAAGTTTGTGTGTTTTTCTTTCGCAGGTAACATTTTTTTTCCCCCCTAAGTGAAGGCAATGGGAACCAGATGCTTGTTGATTGAGAGCGTGCAGCTGACGAGAGGCTGCAGTTGTGAGGGCTTGCATGCTGTTAGCAAGCAGCTGTTTCCCAGTTTCACTGTTAATCCAAATTATGTTGCGCTGTAAAAAAGTAGGTTCCGCGTAATGTGGGACCGGGCGACAACCGAGAAACTGTGTCAGGCTGGGCTCGGGGTTTGACTGAGGCTGCTCTCTGGGTAAGCTCTGCGTCTGGTCCCATCAGAGCAGAAAGCTCTGTCCATGAATGTGCCATACTTGCAGAGCACATGAGAGTGCAGGACACTCTCCTTCAATCCCTCCGACTTGCCCCGTCCTTTCATATCTTCAGGTCGCGTCTGTAGACCTTCCTTTTCAACCGTGCCTAGGGTCGCCTCCCCTCTCCCGCCTCCCCCCACTCCCCCCGGCTTGGCCTCGTGCTCCGACACTGTCAAGTGGAACCGAGGCACACAAAACCAGCCAGGCCAATCCTAGCCCTGGGCTTATTTGCTGTATCTCGGGCAGAGGGAGAATCAGCCAGGTTTCCAGTACCTTCACTTGTTGACCCCAGATGAGGGCTGGGATGACCTCCCACGGTGGGTTAGGATGCTAACACTGTGTGGCTCAGGACTGCACAATACGTCCACCTTCACATGCGTGAAGTCTCCACTCGGCAGAAACAGTGGGGCGGCTGTTAGCCCCTCCGGTGGCATCGTGTGGTAATTGCACTGATTGTTCCTTCTGGGCATCAATTTAAGACGGTTTGTCAGCCAGGCAGCAAAAAGGGGTGGGGGGGGGGGGGGGAAGGTTAGGATTTTATCCAGATTGTTGCTGGCCTGCCCTGACAGGTGTGGTGGTCAAGTCAAGAAACATGTTAGCTTGCAAGAGGGAACTCAGATAGATAGCTGAAAAGGAATGGTTCTCTGGGCTGTGGGGAAAACGCAGGTAAATGGGACTGAATGGATTGCTCTTCCAAAGAGCAGGCACAGACATCGGTGGGCTGAATGGCGTACTTCTGTGCTGTGAAATATCTACGGCTGTATGGGTTATTGCGGAGTAATCCTTTTATCAGAATGGACACCAGCGTTCCACAAAACATAACTGGGCCTCATTGAAAAAAATTACTCCAGCTTCAAAAACTGTCCAAAAGAATTGCCATTCACAAACCCTGTCCCACAAAATATGTTGTGTTTTGTGAGGAATGGAGCAGTTGTCAGCCTGGCTCATTTGGTAGCACTCTCACCTCTGAGTGCCTTTGAGTAAGAAGATTGCTTGGACTTTTGAGCCAACTTTCTGGCGCAGAGGCAAGAATGCTATCAACTGAGCCAAGCTGACATCCAGGTACGACTGCCACGTATACCTGAACCCATATACACTGCTAAACTTCACACGCAGAGGATATCTTGAGCAAGATCTCTTATTTTCTACCCATTTACACAGGAGATCAATTTGTACAAAAAGCCCTGTCATTTTTTTGAAGCTAAATATTTTTTGACTACCATTAAAGGACCATTGTGCTGCTGTCGTTTAGCGGAGAGGGGAAAAAAAAAAGCCACTTTTCAGTTCAGCGTCCACCGTTAGTTAGGGTTGTTTATCACACAGACTGCTAAACTGTAATCTGCTCGCCGGACAGATGTGATTAAAATGAACTGTTCAGTCCCTTTTATTCGGCTATTCATTTAGAAGTACGGAGATTATTATCCTGCGTTTCAGATTGCAATAAACATAATGACCCCTGTACAGATTTCTGGATGGTTTTTTCTCTGGTGCATCGTCTGGGGTTGTTTGAAGTTCGGGAATTTGAAGATCTGCTTTTAAATAGTGTGAAATAAAAGAGAGAGTCCAGTGTTAATCTTCATGGCTGTAATGCATTTGACTGTTCACTTTAAAACTGTAAATGCACTGAAACATTCCCAGTGACTGAGCCGAGTGAGCTGTTAGCAACTCGTTGTGGGTTCAAACACCGCATCGTGCAACTTGAGCTCACAGTCCGCACTGACGTTCCAGCGCAGTACCGGGAGAACCCGCGTTATCGGAGGTGCCGTCCTCGGATGAGACATTAATCCGAGCTCCTGTTCTGTCTGTTCAGGTGACTCTTAAACAGTACCACATGGCACTATCGGAAAAGAGAAGGGATTTTATTACCCCGTTTTCTCTCTCCCTCTCTCTCTCGCTCTCTCTCTTGTTTCTAGAGCTTGCTGGAGGATTTGGCGTGTTCAGTGGCCCAGTGTGTTACATTCTATTGTTCTATTGTTGAGTGCAGCGTAAAATAACAAGCCTTAATGCTTGCTGGCCTGCGCCTTTGGTCATCTTCCCACCATCACTCCCCTCGAGTCCAGACCGCAGCTCGAGCACAAACCCTTAACTGTCAGGCATCTTGGGACGTCCTCCCGATTGAAAGGCGCTGTGTAAATGTAATTTATTGCTGCTGTTTAGGGCCTGGTTGCGTGGCTCAGTGTGGACAGTCAGGACACTTCAATTCTCTTTGCACTATTCAGTAATAAAGCCCCATTTTATTTTATGGACCCCAATTTTTTTTTGGGGGGGTGGCATTGTGTCTTGTTTTGTTGCTCCTTAAATCTAGTCTGCGTCTCTTGCCGATCGGGTGACAGCAGCACTCTGGGACCAGCTGTTAGCAGGAAGAAGAGAATGGTGCTGAGTGATTTGCCCTTTCGCGTCAGATTCTCTCGCTCTGGCACTGTCCCCGCGTAAAACAGCCAGGATCGAGAGCTTGTCATCTGGGGAGCGTCAATCGCACCGGTCAGTGGCACACACCCGGAGTAAAACTACCTTTCCAGGTTAACTTATGCTAAAAATAGCAGCCTCCTTGTGTCCCTTTTTGATGGTTAAACCCCCCCTCTTTGAGGTTATTTCTCATCCAAAGAACGGGACCTCCGACAATCCATTACTGCACTGGCATTTCAACCGAGGCTATGAGCTCAGAGTCTCAGCACGCAGGGTTTGAACCCACAACCTTCTGAGCCAGAGGTGAGTCAGGCTGACAGATATAACAAGACAAAGTTAAAGGAAGACATTTCAGCGTTAAATGTTGTGAAATATTTCCGCACTTGGAGGAGTTGCTAACAGCAGCTGGAAGGTGGCAATAAACTACTTTATTCATTATAATACTTCAAGAGCACCGTGGGTGTTATAGGGCTTAACCCTTCGAGGATTATTATTATTATTATTCTAACGCATTTGAGTATTATAAATCAGTTTGTGCTTGTGAGCAAGTTGAGTATCTCTTAAGTCCAAATCCCCGAGTGTCCAGCACCTTGGGACGTCTTCCCAGCGCTGTACAAATGTAAGTTTTTGTTGCTGCTTTTTTTTGTGGTTGATAATAGCTTAATATCGACACCCACACCCTGAAGTACATTTGAATGGACCTGTTCTCATTCTGTAACCGAGAGAGTTTGTGAGCGGGTTGAGAATCTCTAACGTGATGCGTAGATCGTTGCTGGTCCCATAACCAACAGCCTGTTCTTGCGTTTCAGTGTGAAAGAGCAACATGGGTTAAAGCTCTGCTTTGCAAAGCCCAGTGTGACCTCTAATCCTACACAGTCGAGACACAAAAGAGCAATTGTTCGGGCGGTAGAATGGATTGGGGGGAAAATAAGCGTTGGAAGCAAAGGTCAGGCAAAACCTTTGGCTTGTGTGTGTGGACTCACTTTTGTTCTGCGCTGCACACGGTGAGTTTGCGCTGGGCCAAACAAGCCGTGTGCATCACATTAAAATGGTAACACAATTTGGGTTTTTTTTTAAAAAAAGACTGGTGCCTGCTATTTAAATGGAAACACTACCATTTGGTTTGAAGGTCACAGAGGGCATTATTTTTTGGGGGGGAGTGGGGGGGTTGTGTTTTAGCAGCGTGCGCGGGGGCTTTCACTTGGCGTCAGCGTCTCAGAGCGCTTTGCTCTACGCTACATAGGTAAATAGGGAGAAAGGAAAGTTAAGGGACTTGACCAAAAGGACCCTGGGAGAAAAGGTGTGTTTCCGCAGTATATCCTGTGAGGCGCTTTGAGAAGTCTCGCAGACGTGATAAGGCGCTAAATCAAACGCAAGGATAATGATAATTATTATTATTATTATTATTATTATTATTCTGGGAGGGTTTCAGAGAAAGGGATAGGGAGCAAATTGGCAAAGGGGGAAAAAAGAATTAAATTAAATTAAAAACTAGATTTCGACACTGCGACTGTGACGTAAGAGAATCAGGCCCATTCTGTCTGTGTTTCGCACGACAAAATCCAACCTTTTAACCTGGAGCTGCACAAGCTGTTTGTTTTGCAAGGTACAGCAAATTGCACTGAATCATTCAAGACAGGTGCCCACAGCCACAACAACAACAACAATGACAACAACAACTTGCACTTATAAAGCGCCCTCCACACCGGGCAACTTCTCAGAGTGCTTAGCAATGGCGGAGCCCGAGGCCGAGCCAGGGGGAGGGGGAAGGTGACCGTAGGCGCGGTCGAAGTGGAAGGTCTTCAGGCGGGACCTGAAGATGGGGAAGGAGGGGGCGAGTAGGGGTTGAGGGAGGGAGTTCCAACGTTTCGGGGCATAGTGGCTGAAGCCACGGCCACCAATGGTAGAGTGGAGGATTTGGGGCACGCGGAGGAGGCCGGACCAAGTAGAGTGGAGGCAGCGGATACTGCTGCAGGGAGAGAGGAGGTTATAGAGATAGAGCCAAGGAATGGAGGTATTTTACCATTAAACTGTTGTCACTTTGGATTGTATCTCTTCCTCGCTCTGAACTCTGTAACCTTCTCAGACGGTGGAGCAGGTTCGAACCAGGTGTGACAAGCACAGCGCTAACAGCCGGGCAGGAAGTAAAAGGTTAACACTGCCGAACAAAGAGCTGGAAAGGTTGAAGACGATTGCATGATCTTTGTGTGATCACGAGCGGTTGACCCACCTGAATACCCACGTACATCAAACGCACTACATTATTATTTTTATTATCTGTCTGCGTCGGTGTGACCTGAGAAGCAGCTCAGTGGGTGTGTGTGTGTGTGTGTGGAGGTGGTTGTAAACTCGCTCAGTGTGAGGCATGTGAAGTGGCTTTTGAAGAAGGGTTTCCTTTCTCCCAACACTGTATGGGGATTACATGTCCATGAGAGATGGCAGTAAAAAGGGGGAACTTTGAAGAATTTTGCACGCAAACTGTTGTCGGAGGGTGAAATGTTTTTACCATAAGTAGCTGTTGAAGCCATGTCCATTGACAGAATTTACACGGGAATTTCTCTGATATTTGGGGTGGGGGAAGGAAACCTTATAAAAAATCATGGGGAAAATGGGATTAGACTGTGTAGCTTTGGCAGCGCATTGGGACATTGTCCCAATGTGTATAAATGTAAATTTGTATTGTACTGTAATTCAAGGGGTTAGCACCAGCACATGAATGATGGGCTGAATGGCCTACTTCAGTGCTGTAAACCATTTAGGGGGCTAAAATATGCAGCGTTCCTGAAGATTGGATTTTAAACTACATTCTAATGATCTTTCCCACAAAGTATACAGTCAATTTGCTCTACAGTATAATTTGTGAAACGCTTTGAGACACCTCGAAGTCATGATAAGGTGCTATCTCAAATGCAAGGATCATTATTATTATTGTTATCAACTAAGGAACATAACATAATCTTGCCCCTGTGGTTGTAAGAGACTTGTTAAGGTTTGGGGTTTGTGTCAGGGAATAGCGAAGGTTAGTATTGTGGGTCTTGCACATTGTGTCCTTTGCTAGGAATCCAGTGCTTCAGAGCACAACCTCTAGTCCTGTGCACTGATAACCTTCACTGATCCAGTCTGCTTCCTTCTGCCGCTGTCGAGATTCTATTATGGAAAATATAACAAAGGCAGAGTTGATTTCAGCTCCTGTCTATTACAGGCATTGATTTATTTAAATAAACTGTGTTATCCAATCTTTCCATCACCTGCAGTGTAATTTAAAATATGTAAAACAATCACATGTTGGAATGGTTTGGTGCTTTAGAAGCGTTAGGCTGGACAAGCCCTTCGCTGAGGTGGAAAGGGTGAGAGCAAGCAGGGAAACACAGACATTACAACTCAAACATTTCAAACTACTGTGTCTGTTGCACAAGGCACAAGACAGGAGTGAATTGGTCATTTTCTTTAAAAAAAACAATCCTGCATAAGATACAACGCCTTTCACATCAGGAGGACACCTCAAACAAAGCGCCTCACGGGAATCACTGTGAAATGCAGTGACTGTGCATTTTGTGGGCAAACGAGACAGCCGGTTTTGCACAAAGCAGCAGCCCACAAATGGCCATGAACCCATTTTATTTGGGGAACCGTCAGCTCTTTTTTGAATAGTGCCGCGGGATTTTTAACGTCCACCTGAACAGGCAGAACACTAACAGGTAGTCAGGTCTGGCTTGTGCTGATCGGTAAGAATGGCGATCTTTTCAGTGCAATTTTGCAACGGGATTTCCAGTCGGGGTAACAAAGCCTTCGGAGAAAATCTGGCAAGGCGGGTCTTAAAGGACTGTACGTAGTACAAAGGTAATCCGAGACTGGGGTCTTATATGTAAGCGTTTGATAGGCAACGGTTAATCAGAACGTGTTTCAATTTCCATGCAGCTGAAAAAAATATCCTGAAGGAATCTTGGCCTGTGGCAGACATTGGAAAGGATAAGCAGACAGCTTGCCACTGGGGCAGAGGTGCTCTGGAACACTCACTGAGACTCATCCTGGCTCTCTTGATAGCACTCTCGCCTCTGGGTCAGAAGATTGTGCTTTCGATCCTCACAGTCAAGGCAGGCAGCCCAACATTGTACTGGGCAGATAGGCTGGGGAGCAAGGTGGTACCTGGGGTGAGAGCCAAGGGTGTGTGTGTGTGTGTGGGTGTGTGGTGGGTGGGGGGGGAAAGAATTGCTGCATTGTCAGTGGTGGTGTTCTTCGGATGGGATGTTCAACAGTGGTATTGCCTTGCCTCCCTGTCGGTGTGGACAATCAAAATCCCACGACAGCATTCAGAACGAGATCTTCTGACCGGCATACCTGCAGATAAATTGGCCATTCACTCCCTGACTGTGCGCAGGAGCTCGCTGTGTGCAACAATAGCCGCTGCATTTGCCTTACAAAAGGCAGTATTACACTTGACAAAAATGAAAACGCCATAAAATGCGAGTTCTTTCTGTTAGACCTGCGGAGCAATTTTTTCAGAGTTTGTGTATGTGTGCGCGTGTGTGTGTGCGCGTGTGTCTGTGCATGTGACTTGATCGTTGCCAGTGCAGTCAAAATACATAGGTGGCTAAGTTTCCCATTGGTGAAAGTGATCGAGTGGACAACGTGCACATGTTTTGAGGAGGGAGAAAGGACAAGAAATCTTGCCATGCGTGTTCGTGTCTGCCCTACCCCCCTCCCACACACACACACACACACACATGCACACTCGCACTTCACACACACGCACACTCACACTTACACGCACTCATTCACTCATACACACGCACACACACTCACTCATTCACATACATAGTCCCACTCACTCACGTGCACACACACATACACACTCATTCACTCACATATACACACACACAGTCACACTCACTCACGTGCACACACACATATACACTCATTCACTCACTCACTCACTCACTCACACACAAATACAATATGTCCCAGCAGTTCTCTTCTCCCCAGAGGCTGGCTATTGACCTTTGTCACTACCCCGAGGGTAGAGCTATGGCTGTTATTGAATGGTTTTGTTTGCATTTGGCTCAACAGTGCCTTCAGCTCAAGGTTACTGTAATGGATAAAGGGTGATGACTGGTGGTTAAAGTGCTCTTTCAACACAGGATTTGAAACGCAGGTTTAATAGCTTCCAGGTGTGCTCTGACACGCTGAAGATTTGGTACTCACCACCGACCATTGACTTGCTCGCTGAGACCGAGGTAGTTGTGAGATCAGCTCAGCTCCCGGTGGTGGGCATTCCCGACCAACTTTCTCCTGTGGCGTTCATTTCGACACCATTGAGTATAATTCTGTGGCGTCCTGTAGCACTCGCCTCGCAAGTGAGAGGACCCGGGTTCGATTCCCGGGCGGGGAGAAACGTGAGGCAAGTTTCCTCACGTCCCTTGTTTACCTAGCAGTAGGTAGGAACCCAATCGTTAGTCGATTGGTGGATTGCTTTCCGGGGGTAATAATCCCTCGAAGAAATAATAATAATTTAGTCACTCATCCACTACTGTTGTGTGCAATTGGCTGCTGCGTTCTGCCCACAAAAATACACAGTCAATACACTTTGTAGTATATTCTGCGCAAACACGCGTATTATGTGGCAATTGGGAGCGAGTCTCGATACGTGATGTGTGGCTAGTTTTGGTGACCGGTACAAATACCTGAGCTGTGCTATTGTTTGGTGAGTTTTTGGCTACGTTCCCATGGCTACCGTACCAGTCACCGTATTACAGTAAGGACATCGAGGCATTGGAGGGGTTACAGTGAAGGGCGATTAGATTAATAGCTGGAATTAAGCTCCAGAGTTAGGTGAGGCTACGCAAACTAGGAATATTCACACTAAAGAGCACACTCGGGGGAGATATTATTGAAGCTTACAAGATCCTAAAGGGTGTAGATCAGCCAAACTCTAATAATATGTTAATAACTCGTCGTCCTTGGGATGAGACCCTAAACTCAGGCGTCGACTGCCTACTCAGGCGATTGTTACAGATCCCCGCGTCGCTGTTCGAAGAGAGAAGGGAGTTTCTCTCTCCCAGTGTCTTGACCGACAATCCCTCAGATAGAACCGGTCACTCAATTCGTAGCTGTGTGTGGGACGTTGCTGTGCGCAAATTGGCTGCAGTGTTCACCTGCAAAATACACAGTCAGGACACTTGACCGCAATTTCTTGTGAAGTGCTTTGAGGCTTTTGACGAGGATTATGACAAGATTATTATTATTGTCTTTTGTTTTAAGCTTTTTCTCCTCCATGTTTTTACTGATATAAAACCCACTTGTTCTTGATTACAAAGAAGTCGTTCACACACAAACACACACACACACACACACAAAACAAACACACACACACACACACACACACTTCGTTGAGGAAACAAGAGGGATTCATTTTTGGAGAAAGTCATTTCTAAAATCTCTCCTACACACAGGTGAGATTTTACGCTCTCTGTCCGTTCTGCCCGATAAAAAAAGTGCTTCAATTCATCAAAGGGTGAACCGTAATGAGAGGCATCAAATGTATAAATGTTCTGCATGCTCTGGAGAAAGGAAGCAGAGGGCATCAAATCTATTACAGATCCCCGGAGACTCCAGCACATTTTACAGGCAAAGCCTTATCTCAGGCTTGTTTCTACAGGCAAGAAGTCCGACCCACTTGTCAATCCAGATGTGAGCACAGTTGACTCCAGGTCAATAGCCAATAGACATTTTCTGTCTTCAGCTTCTTGTGCATTTACTCTGTTAACTGAATGCTCGCTGTGCAGGGTGAAGCTCCTGTCAGGCACTTTTTTTTTTTGGTGTTTGTTTTTATCCAGATTTTGCCTTCTGTTTCAGCAACTCCGGGACCTGAAATTCCACCCGTTCGTAGCACTGTAAGACCGTTTGTGTCTTCAAATTTAAGATTGTACCCGATTTCTCATGAATTCTTAAAACCCTGTCTTGAATTGAATACTGTTTTTTTTTCTTATTGGAAAAAAAAGCTTCAAAACGACGACCGGATTGAAAAGTTTCCACAATCCTGTGTGATCTTAAATAGAACGACAGTGTCGTCTCACAGGCTAAGACCAGATGGAATTTCAGGCCTCTGCTGTCTCCAAAACAACAACATTTTGTATTAAAAGAAGACAGTTAAAATCTTCATTGCACTTTTCAATAAAATAATAATAAGCCCTCTGTAGCGTGAAGAAATCCTTTCACAGTGTGGGAGAGTCTCACACTTGCTCTCCGCATTCTCTGTAAATCCAGGGATTTATCACAACCTACGGAGGGGGAAGGGGAAGGGGGGGCTTTGCTTATGGCAACACGTTTGGTTCTCACGGCGGAAGGAAAGAGAGAGGAGAGAAGAGAGGTAACAAAGCCAGGTTCCAGCTAACTGAAGACCCACAAAACACACGGTCACAAAACTTTATAAGTGAAAAGCGCTATATCAAATGCAAGGATTATTATTATTTATTATTGTTAACCTGCCAAAGCTCCCTGGGGACATCCTCCCAAGGTGAAAGGCGCTGTACCAAATGTAAGGACTATTTATCTATTATTAAGATTCCTGACCTCTGGTAGACATGTGAAAGGTTCAGTGGTTAGCAATATCCAAAATAACCAACTCTATTTTGTGCATCAGATGTTACAGCTTGTGGTGGGATGTAAGTAACTGTGGTTTTTCTCAACCATGAAGGGCATTGAGCATTTATCAGAAGTGTTGCTCTGTCACAATAGCGGCTTCTATAAGCAGGGCATCCGAGGTGCTTAAATTAGACTACGAGGGAGGGTGTGGGAGGGGAAGATTGATAGGTCACTGTGTGCCTCAGGCAATGGTTTTGAAAGGTTGACAAGAGTCTCTTAACTGGCAGTGCGTCTCGACGAAGAAAATGATGTGCAAAATGTCACTGATGTTCTCACGAAGGAAAAAAAATAACGCACACATTTAAGACAATTTTGAAGCCTCGTTGCTTTTGAATCTCCATTTCTTCCCCCACTCTCTGGAACTCCATCCTGGAGCCCTTCGGCCTCGCCCCCTCCCTCCCTGCCTTCAAATTCTTTCTCTTCGACTGTGCTTTCAAAACCTTTACCCTCCTCACCTCAGCCCCCACCCCCACCCTCGCCCACCCAGTTACCCCTCAAGCTCGTCTCCCAGTCAGTTGTGTGAAACGGTTTGAGACTCCCTCTTCGTGTGAAAGGCACTGTTTGAATGTAATTTCTTGTTGTTCTGTTGATAAGGTTTCTACGGAGTCTTTTCACGTAAACCTTCTTGAAACTTAAACTACTTAAGCGCTCCGAGACATTAACCCGTGTGAAAGGCGCGATATAAAATCCGCGTGGTCATTGTGGTTGTAAGATTACGTCGTTTTGAAAAGAAATTAAAAACTGAATTTAAAAATTTTCCCCCAATACTGAACCATTTTAAAAAAGAATTAGTCTCTTGTAAGACCAGGTGGGATTTCAGTCTTCACGTTCCTTTGAAACAGTACTTCGCGCTATCTCGCTTTAAGCTGCCTCTTTAAACGCAAGAGAGAAACCTGATTTGAAATTGTTGTTCCCCTCCCAGGACTGTGGCATGTGTTCGGGATTTCTCTCTCCCCCACCCCCCTCCCCCTGACACACGCGCACACAAAGCGACTCCTAAAACAGTGCAATTGCTGTTGTGTGAATTAGAGATTCAGTCAGAGGAAGAGTGTAACGTTAAACACTGAGCTAAAACGAATAGCCGAGAAAAATGAAAAGCCGTGACAGAGTTCAGAAATATATTATCTTAATCTACAGGATGGGATCTGTAATTAGATGCTGTGTTTTGAGCTCGTACCTAATATTTCACCCTGAGGCTGCTTAAGTAAGGAATCATCTCAAACCCTTTTTCCCTGTGTTTAGCAAAGTGTTCCCACTGACGGTAAATTTCCGCACATGGATCATATCTAAGTGATTCAGAAAGAATTGATATTGCTTGGGAAATTGGAATGTGGCAGTATATCTCCTTGTTCATCGGTTAGACAGCATTACTCAGGAGCTGCTAAACTGAAGATCCCACCTCTTCGGTCATCTTTCCTCCATCCCTAAGACCCCCTCCACGCCCTCGTCTCCCACCCTCAGCTCGGGTGTTCACCCAACGAGGTCAAGCACTTTGGAACGACCTCCCGACGTGAAAGGCGCTTTAAGAATGTCCATTCGTATCAATATTGTATTGATATCCCCAAAAGCCTAATCCTATCACTATTGTGGGGTGAATAATGCAATGTTTGGTACCAGATTTGACGTGGTAATGAACACATCCAATCCATTATGAAACGTAACATTTTTCAATCCTGTGTGACTCCTATCCTACCCTTTCCGATCCTAGGCGTTTCAAGTAATCAGGAAATGCTGCATAAAATTTCACCCCAGACGAAAACATTACCAACCAAAACTTCCGGTGAAGTGATCACTTCAGTAAAGAGAGAGTGTTATGAGGGAGTTATTTATGTATTCCACCTAATCCTTCCTCGCTCGTTGTGTGGCTGTATCTGAAATCACCAGACAGTTCATTGCGATCTGCAGATAGGCAGATAGACAGGGACCCATTAGAAAAAAAACACAGCTCCGTGATAACAGGGAAAGGTCAAAATTGTCAAGAGATTAATCTCAATTATAAGGGCAGCTCGCGGAACTTTCCATCCCCATCTAATCTTATTCCACACACATGCGCAGTGTCATGTGATTTGAAACATGCCTAAATGAAATTACAAAGCGGTGTTAACTTTATTAATCATTTAATTAACTAAATGTTCCTGCAACTACAGTGGAGATGAATGGCATGTCATCTGCTAATACAATTTGCCTCTCAGTCAGGAAGGGTCAAAGGAGAAGCACAACTGCATCTTGAATGATCCTGGTACTACTGCACACCTTCCTGGAAAGGGTCAGAGTTCTGTGTGTGTATGTGTGTGTGTGTGTGTGTGTGTGTGAGTCGCCCTTGTAGCTAACCCATCTGACTTTCAGGTCCCTATTATTCGGAACGAGAGACAAGGGAGGTGGGGGGGAGGTGTGGGGGGAGGGAGATCTGTGGGTGGAATGAAAGATACTCGGTGAAACAGGGGGTTGCTTGCCCATCACAGGGTTTATCAGGATCTACAATCAGTCTGATGACAGGCATCAGCGGAGGAATGCATAGCTCCTGGAGGAGAGAGAGAGAGAGAGAGAGAGAGAGCGCTCAGCCTGACACAGAAGGTGACTCCCGAGGCACTAACCTTGAAGAAAGTTACACTTTATTAAAATGAATTTAGAAAGGTTGTTCTGACAGCTGCATAATTAAATATCAGAGTGTCAAGGGATAATTTATTCCACGCACATTTGGTGGTCATAGCCTGTTTGCTGTCGGGTCAACGGGAGTATTAGGAAGGAAGGAAGGAAGGAAGGAAGGAAGGAAAAAAAGAAAGAAAGAAAGAAAGAAAGAAAGAAAGAAAGAAAGAAAGAAAGAAAGAAAGAAAGAAAGAAAGAAAGAAAGAAAGAAAGAAAGAAAGAAAGAAAGAAAGAGAAAGGAAAGGGTTGGGATGGATGGAGGGAGAGAGCGAGAGAGAGAGAGAGAAATAGAAAGTAGAGGGGTGGTGAGGTGGGTGAAGCCAGTTGCTTTTATTTCAGTCTGAGATCAGGAAGGAATCTCACATGTCTAGCTTTGTCATTACGTCTAGAAAAAGCTTGTCTTATTTCACCTGCTATCGTTCCACTGTATTTATTCTCCTTTTACCCCCCCGAAGTAACAGCCAGATAAGGTCTGGTGGTCACAGTGTATTACCTTGTCAGTAGCGCCTACTTCTCATATGTGTCCTGGACAAATTACATGCTTCTGTATGTCTGGAAGGAAAGCTGTGGAGGTTATAACTCAACTCACGCCCAGCGAAGACTAGTGTTACTTCCCAAATGGTGACCAAGGTCACACTAATCAACTCAATTACCCGTCCCTCCTAGAGATTCCGATAATGTTTCCTGCGAGTCACTTCTCCTGTAAAAACCTTTCATTCCCGGCAAATTATTGTCACTTCAATGTTAGTTTTTTTTTAAACACAGTATATATATATATCTATCTCTCTCTCTCTATATATATATATAAAAATCCAGCAACCTTGGCTTTAAACCTGGTTTGACTGTATGTTGTAACTCAGCAACTCAAATTTTTTTTTATTTAAACTAGGAATAAAAGGCCAGAGGTTTTAATGTAACTATTTGAAGATCATATTCACGTTTATTATGTGTTACGTGTTTTTGCTTCCAAATGCAAGTCACTACACTTTACAGTAAATCCTGTGAAGATCTTCCCCTGACGTGAAATGCAAGGATTATTATTATCATCAGCGTTATAACAACACTATTCATAGATGTATCTTTAGAGCCCGTCCCAGCTGGGTTTATTCTTTTGTCAGGTCAAATTTTAAGGCCTTATTTCCGCCTGTCTCAGGGTTTTCCAAACCGAGCAGAGATGGACCCAGTTTCGGAGTTGAATGTTTCCGTTGGATTGATTCTGTGTAGCTGAGTGCTTCACGTCCCTAACCAGCTGGTAATGAGGCACTCATGACTGTCACAAAGGTTGGTCCCGGTGGAAATAAAGTTGGAGAGAAAGTAGGTGATTTATCATTCAGGAGGCAAACATTGACTCGTATTGTTCACTGTTGTAAGTAACTTTGCTCCACATGAGCAGAGCCAGGGTAGGCCCCAGCGTGGGGACAGTAGTGAGTTACCATTGCTAGATTACTGCTTTGTCAGGGTTCACAGGTAGCCCTGGCCGGCTCTGGGTTGACACCTGTGTCTGCGGTCACCGTGATGCCGGTGGTGGAGGACATTGGCTGGGACATTGGCTAGGAGTGGAATAATCCAAATCCATTAGCACATCTCAGAGCGGTTTTCACCCTGTTGTTTCTAAATCAGCTTGCAGTAATTCCATCAAAATAGTTAATAGGCAATAGGTAGATTTCACCTGACCTCAGCAATACACAGCAACTGAGGACCAATGTCAGCTAAACAGAAGCTACTGAGCAAAATCATCTCCATCCCCACCCCCCTCAACCCAGCCCCCCCCACCCCCAAAAATCACCCCGCACCCCCCCCCCCACCCCACCAGACGTTCATAGCAGAGACATTCATGTCGGGGTGGGTGGAAGGGAAGCTCTACATAATTGCAAGGCGTTGTGTATCTATTTTAAGAGAAATATTGTGCAGTGATTAAATATGTTGGAATCCCTGAATGTGCAAATTATAGACGGTCTTTTGAAAGAAGCAGATTTCATGTGTGAATTATCTTTTCCTCATTCAATACTCGCCAGTGTTATGTGCTGCATAAAATGCAGAATAAATGCCTGAGCCCATTTCCCCAGCACCGCCAGCATTGTAGGTTTAAATTACCTCCTGGATGGGAACAGCCTTTCCTATTGTGCCTTCTCATGAGTACTCCGTCAGTGTCTCCTCCTGCCCTGAGTGGAATGTCACCTCTTGTGAGAGATGCCTCCTCTCACTCAAACAAAAAAAAACGTGTGTTTCAGGGATTTCATTCCTGTTTAATTACTGAACTCCAGCCCCCAACAGCAAAGCACTTCACCGACCCCAGGATATAAAATGTGAGTTCAAATTGCCAGAGGTTAATAATCCCTTCAAAAAAAACACTAATAATTTGGTCACTCAATCCACGACTGTTTGTGGGACACTGCTGCGTGTAATTGGCTGCCCACAAAATACACAGTCAATTCACTTTACATTATATCCTGTGAAGCACTTTGCGAAGTCTCAGCCACGTGATGAGGCGCAGCACCAAAAGCACGGATTATTATTCTTATGTTTATAAAGGGCTACACAGAACGAACCAAAAAAAAAACCCCGTGAAAAATGGCGTCAGGAAGCCGAGCTGAAACTAATAATAAAGCCTAAATCCAATCAAAACTTCACCCCAACCGGAACTGTCGCTATAAAAAAAAGCTTCTTTAGAAACGCAATGAGCCATGGTAAATAGTTAATGATAAAGCTGCACAATTGCTTTTTTTTTAAATCTATCCCTTCCATAATAAAGCCGTGGATTCGGACGACTTTCCCTTCTCTTCCCCTCTAAACGCCAGAAAATGTTAACGCTCTGATCTAAATGGTTATCATGGCTTTTAATATCTAAAATCCCTACAGCCCCCTAATAGATAAAATTACCCAGCGTCACAGTGATTGCACAAGTTCTTCCACATGCTCACTCCCCTTTTTTATACCCTTCACTGCTCCCCGTGTCTCTTCCAGGCAAAGTTCACATTGAAGTGTGACGAGAGACACTTGACAAGTGACACATGCTGTATCTTATCAACACAAAGCGCTATAAGGCCCCCCCCTCCCCCCACTCGCTGAAGAATGATTGTCACTTTGACTGTTTGTCATTCCCCACCCAGCTCCGTTTGTCAGTCTATCCCTTACGATTCTCCCTCAATCCAATGCACTCGCTATCTTCATTTGTCTCAATTCAGTTTCCACCTCGTTACCAATAGATGAATGCTCCGTATAATTTGAAAAAGATCTATTCTTTCATGAACTGTGTAGTAAAATCTGAGGGGATTAGGTTTTTAAGTCTTCGCTTTTCATACTAAAACATTTACAGTGGAACACACGCTTTTTAAAACGATATATTCTGCTGTTAACTCAAATTCCTGTGTGGTAATAATAATAATCCTTGTATTTGACACAGCACCTTATCACGACTTCAAGACGTCTCAAAGCGTTTCACAGAATAGACTGTAAAGTGAATTGACTGTATAATTTGTGGACGAAATGCGGCAGCCAACAGCAGCGTCCCACAGACAGTCGTGGATTGAGTGGCCAAATTATTAGGATTCTCTGCAGGTTGTGTTTCCGATCCCAGATGTAGTACAGAGGGGGAAGAGAGGCAGAGCAAAGTTCTCTCCTCCCCTCCCCATTTATCGAAATAAGCGCCGTTCTTTAAATGCAATTTTAAACACAAGGTCCTTCTGTGCATGTTCAGGTCAATGTTAAGGTTTCTCTCCCCCCGGTGTCCTCAACGATCTCCCAGATAAAATTGGTCAATCACTTCATGGCTATTTGTGGAACATTGCTGTGAGTAATTTGGTTTCCACGTTTGACTACAAAATACACAGACACTATACTTTGACGTGATAAGTCGCTACACGAAATACATATGCAAGGCTCGTAAGACAATAGTCTTCAAGCTAAATCCAGATGGAATTTCAAGCCCCAACCCAAGGGTTCGTTGCTGAGACCAATTGCAGTACTCGAATTGTGTGAGCTTGGGTGGAATCAGATTAACAGCACAGATTGAAACTTGCACCTCGGTTCACCATACGCAGATTTGTTTCTACGAAAGAACGTTAGGAGATCTTAAACCGAAAAAGAAATTTCCAAAGCCAAGCCAATATGGTTTTCTTCAAATGGGTTTGGCTTTAGTGCTCCAGTCATTTCAAACCACTGCAACTAATTGCAGCTTGTCCTAACGTTGCTGGATGCTCCTTAAACGCCCGTCTCCTCACGCGCTCTGGGGCTCTACCCTGAAGGAGGGTCGCTATGTAAATGCAAGTTGTTGTTATTGTTGTCTCGCGTGGCGATGAGCTTTCAATAAAAGTATCTAGTACTGATCTCTTGAATTAGTCGATTCTGAAATTGATTTTGTTCCCCCCCTCCACCCCCGTGGTTGTTTATGCAGTTTGAAGTTTATCAGGAATATTATATATAATATATATGTATAAAAAACATAAATAAATAAATTACTGTTGTGTCAAGGACGGTTGCTTATTTCTTTGTTACCCGGGGAGCAGAGAGAGAAAGGAGGGCCTGTGAAACATTGATTGCAACTATTATTCATCCCATCGGAAGGCTTACTCTCCTATAGCCTCTGGTTGAACAAATTGGCCTGAAGTGGTGTGTATTTTTGTTGGTAAATCCTTTCAGCTGGCTTCACTGGGCAGAATGAATGCACTAACTGTTCAGCTGTCTGTCACCTCTTGCTTTATCTGCCCTACCTGTCACTCAGTTGGAAACATGTTCAGATAGCTTGTCTGTTCACTGGGGCACTGGGCTTGTCGATTCATAGGGTAAACAAAACCTGTGTAAACACCTCTTCCCCACCACCCCCCCCCTTCAATGATTGTCTCTTCACACCAGTGCGTGGATTTGCTTTGGATTTGGGGAGAGGGGGAGCAGGTTGGCCGTGAGGGTTAAGGACCCTTTGCTCTGAATCTTTCATTCACTGACAAACTAATGGTGTAATTAGATCTTGTGTTGATGCACTCACCCTCGCTCACAAAGCATTCACAGCCTTGTAATGAGACATTCTGGCCCCCTCGTGCTGATAAGGCCGTGTTAAGCGACGGCAAAGGCTATTGTGTTGTTTGCTTTCTGAACTGCTAGCTCTCACAAGAAGGTTAGCATTGAGTTCTCGGCAAGCGAATTGAAACCCAAACTTCTGTGAGCAGCCGGGCAGGGAACAGGTTTTATATTTAACTATTGAGTGGGCTGAAATGAGGCGTATAGCAGGTGTGTGTGCATGCATATACGGGCTCGCGTGTGTAAGTGGAAATATGAAGCATGATGCTAAATTGTTCCTTTTGTGAGGCCCAACAGCAACGATAATAATATTAATAATCCTTGCATTATCACATCTCTGAGACATCTCAAAGCGCTTCACAGGATGTAGTGTAAAGTGAGTTGACTGCGTATTTTGTGGACGAAACGCAAACATAACATAAAGCAGATGTGGTGCAGGAGTGGAAAAATGTACCTTGCGCTGTGATAATTAGCACATAGCCCTGCCACGCTCTTTCCCAGTGAGGATTCCTTCTGGGAACTGGAGATTGGTCGGAAACTCGGAACGACCCAAGGGTGCATTGGGATGGAGTACAGTTCCCGCCGGGTTGAAGCGCAGAACGTCCGGTTTCCGTTTCGAGGAATCGAGGATGTTAAGCACTCTGGGATGCTGCTCTCTGTGAGGGGCGCGATATAAATGCAAGTTGTTGTTGTTGTTGCTGTTATCCTTTGCAGCCGGGGATCTAAAGTGCACCAATTTATAATAATAGTAATAATATTAAAAGATAGACCAGGCGAGCACCTACAGTTCTTCCGAATCGCTCCTCTGTTGGACAGGTCTCCATCGCTGCTATTTTTAAGGCACTTCTACTGATTTTCTTTAAAAACCAAAATCTGCGTCCCTGCGGAATTAATTTAGAAGAATGAGTCACTAATTACGTGGCTGGGTAGGAAGTACGCGCCCAGCATCATTCCCATTACCAGCGGGCAAGGACAGCATTGATCCGGGGGGTCGCAGAGGTCGTGTGTTTTACTTTCCATTCCGCTCTCTCAATCTAATTCCAATTGATTGCGTTTAAGTTCTTTTTTATTTCCTTACTCTTGTTGACGATTCTTTCTCCTCTGCAACCCCCACATGTCCTTTTTTGTGGGTGGGTCTTGATGCTCAGTTGGAGAGGGGGCTAACACCAACTTTTCCCCCGCTCTCTCTCTCACTCACTCACCCTCCCCTCTCTCTCCCTCCCTCCCTCCCTCTTCCCCCTCCCTTCTTCGCTCATCTCTGGCAATGCCCTGGGACCACTCACCCTTTAAATAAACCCATTCAAGTGACCACAAATTGGTCTGAAAGCAGCCTGATCCCATTGACCCCAATGGTTGGAACGTGGAATTCCAAACCCTAATAATCCTCTGCGGTAGTGCAGAAATTCCTTCCACCCTTTCCTCGCTAACAATCCACAGGCTATGCTCCCTCGTCACCAATTCTCCAACCAAAATAAACAGTGTTACCCTGTTTACTTTGCCGTTCCCCCCTTTAGCATCTCAACGACCTGCCATTTGCCTCTCAACCTCCTCTGCTCTCGGTGAGAAAAGCCCTGGTTTCGCCAGCCTCTCTTGTAACGCATATCAATCATGACCTGGGAAAGTCGTTCAGTAACACTTTGGCATGTGTCACTGTGCAGTACTGGAGAGAGGGGAGTGGGAGTCGCTGCAATGTTGGAGGTGCTGTCCTTCACATGAGACGTTAAACAGAGGTTGTTCTGCCTGTTCACATGAATGTTAAAGATCCCGTGGCTCTGTTTCAACCCAGGAGGGAGTTTCTCCCGGTGACCTGGCTGACAATTGCTCAGTTTAAAAAAAGAATTGGTCGTTCACTTTGCAAAGAGCTTCCTTTTCGTTCGTGCTTACGGTCATCTCCCCCCTCACCCCCCCCCCCCCCCACTCGCCGCCAGGCCCCACCGCTGTCAAGCGCTTCGAGCCCCTGCCCTGCGTGAAAGGCGCTCTACCTAAATGCAAGTTGTTGTGGTCGCTTGCGGGACTTTGCTGCCGGTTTGGCCAACAGGAACGCAGTCACTACGCTTAGCTGTAACTCCTGTGAAGCGCTTTGAGACGTTTTGGCGACGCGATAAGGTGTTGTATCATATGCGATTATTATTATAATAATAAAGGGGAAAAGCGAACTGCTATTAAACAGAGCCCCCATCCCCCCCACCCCGCCCCCCCCCCGAATAGCATAAGGTGCACTCAATAATCCAAACTACGAACGACTGGGGAAAAAAGAGGAACAGCCAGACAGATCTTTGTGGGTCGTCAGATTTATTTATTAAATTCAAAATCTTTTTCAGCACAGATAAAAATGAATCACTCCGTCTATTGCGAATGTCGTGGTTTTTTTTTTGTCGTTTTCCATTTGTTTTCATTTCAAAAAAGTTTAACATTCCTTAAAAAAAAAATTCCCGTTCAATCCCATTGTTTCTTTCTTTCATTTTTTTTTACACACACACGCGCGCTCACTCACGCACACGCACACACATACGTATTGGGTGACATTCCTAGTAGCGGGAGGAGGGGACAATCTTCACTGCCTCCTCTCGTCAAAGCCTCATGTCCTACCACCTTCTCAACATTTATTTTCCGATAACGCATTCCCCAGACAGTCTTGCAAAGGATAGACTCGTAGTGGAAAAATGACAGCGGACCGCACAATAGGAAAAGTTTTTGTCTTTATTCTCCAGTGTGACATGAAAGAATCTTCGATTGCGTGTTAACAAACATCCTTTTTTTTTCATGGTTCATTTTTAATTTATTTAAATCCCCCCCCCCACTCCCTCCCTCCCTCCCTCCCCCCAAACGCCCCAAACCCCACCCCACCACCCACCCCCAGCCCCCCGCCCGCCCGCCCACCCGAAGTAACATGCCATATAAGGACTCGAGATTATAAAAGTATCTGAAATACGCTATTTCGCTCAGCATGCATAGCTCTTTCTATTTACATCTATTTACATAAGCGGACTTGGCGAAAACTCTACATGTTATTTACACACTACTCGGGAGAGGAAAAGGCAGCTTTTAAGTACGGATCTAAAATTCATGGTACAGTAGTAGAATATTCATCACATGCACATTAAGTTTAATATCTGCATGATTGTTTTCGAATGGAACTTCTTTTATTGTTTCAGATATATCTCTTTAAATCGTCTATGCTGTGAGGAATAGCATAAGGAATAGGCAACATATTCTTTTGTAATGTGTTTCTCTCTCTGTCTCTCTTTACCTTTTTTTTTAATGACCATTTTTGCATCAAATGCCTCGTTTTCTTTGTGGGTTTTTGTTTAACCCCTTTGAACGGTCACTAACCTAACACGCTCAGCGGTGGTGGCATGCCTTGCGTTCAGAGTGCTTGTCGACAGTATATGTGTCCAAGACAAGTCCACCGCTGTGTCAAAACCCAATGGTCTGCTGTAGTTTAGGAGTAATCAACATCCCGTAGATCAGTAACTATGGAGCTCTCTCCCTTATAAAGGCAGTGCCTAAGCTATTGTCATTAATTATGGAAATAGTATAAATGTACTGTATGTACCAGTGAAATATTAATGAAGCCTGTATCTTAGGGACCTGGAAGACACACTACTTTACAGAGCGGGCCCTACACTTGTGTGTGTGTGTTCCTAATAATAATCCTTGCATTTGATATAGCGCCTTATCGCGTCTTCGAGACGTCTTGAAACGCTACACGGACTATACTGTAAAGTATATTCTGTGGGAGAAACTGTGACTGTTTATTTCTCATGAGCGAGTACCTGACAACCTCACAGGAGAAAGTACCTATCTTTAATACTTCTTGAAATCCTACTTTTTTTTTCCTTTTGCGCACGTTACTCTTTTTTTAAAACAAAAAAAAGTATTTCTTAAAACTACTTCCATCTCGACTTGCCTCGTGTGTGTTTTTAATCTATTTTATTGCAAAATACATTCCTTTTTTTGTTGAAATTTTTATTCTTTTCTTGTTGCATTCCTGGAAGACTGAGTAAACATAAAACCCTTTCCTCAACACCCTGGCGATGAACCTCTCTGTCGCACCCTGTTTTCTGAGGTTTCTGTTGTTGTTGTTGTTGTTTGTGTGTGTGTGTGTGTGTGTGTGCATCAACCCTGCAGTTATATCTCGAGTAACATGACTTTTCTCTAAAGTTCTGAAAACAAACAGCAAGCACCATTTAATAAACGTTATCTCTCTCTCTCTCTCTCACATCTCTCTTTTTTTTGACGCTCATTCTCTGCTTAAATAAATAGGAACGATCTGAAAACTTTATATCGTGCGTTAGAAATCTCGAGGACTTGTAATTTCTAATTCGCTTGCTTTAAGTGGGGGGAGGAGGGGGTGGGGGGGGGGGGAAGCAACCCAGAAAACATCCTCAACAAGTTTTTGGAGTCCAGTTTTGCTGAAGGGAAGGAAGAACACATTTGCCAATCTCCTCTTAAATATAGCTCTATCATTGCATTAAGTTGTGTCAATATATTGGGTGCCCATTCTCCCAATATATCGACGCAGCTTAATGCAATAACAGTGTAGTTTATGGTCCTAATAGTCGGGGATGGGGAGTGAGCCACCACTTACTCCCCCATCCCCACCACATTCGGATCATAAACTACAGTAACAGTGAACGCAGAGAGTCAATGGGTAAATTAGGTTAAGAAGCTGTTTCACTCAAGCAAATAAAGAGCGTTTCATAATCCTTAATGTGTCGATTATTATTAATGCACTCCGAAAGCTACTGTGGGAATTAGCCTTATTACAATGGGACGTGAGGGTTCGCTCGAAGCAAAGGGGGCTTCTGTCTGAGCCACCTCTGTTTTCTTAAGCTGAACGGACCCAGAGTAAGGGATAGCTGGAATAACTGAGCTTGGAATAAGTGTGGGGGAGGGAGGGGCGGGACGTGGGACAGGGAGCCGGTATTGCTTTCCGGTCTCAAAACAAGCTGACTTCAAATTATGTACAACTACCCCTTAAGGAAGGGGAAAAAAATCTATTAACTCATTCACCAGCATTAACACTACATATAGGTTTAAACCAAATGGCAACCAGACGGCACAACTTATTCTTCCACCAGTGCTATTCCTTCACTAAATGAGGAGTCAACACCTTTTTACAGCCGTAACAGAATGTTTCTTTTGCGAGCAAAGCAATGCGCGAACTAGAGCCCATCTCAACGTGAAGCTATGACAGGGTTTTTACTGCGAAGGGAACGGCACTTTTAATGAGCGTCGCTCGTCTCCTTAAATCTTTAGCGGTCGATAGTGCCCCCTGCAGCGTTCATGCTCTCAAGTGTTTCGATGATTCCCTCCCGCTCGGCAGCTTTGAGCAGACCTCTCTTCTTAATCAGATTGCTGTTCGTTAGGAGAATGGAGGTTTGATCGAGACACACACTCGACAAGCAGAGCTCCCGAGGTTGCCTTGTTTCCTCTCCAAGGTGTTAGGTGCCTCAGCAGGACATTCCAGATCAAAGTGATTTAATAGTTCTTGAGCTGATCTAGAACAGCCCAACTGGCTCTCAAACACGATGCTTTTTTTTGCAGCTTCGAGAGAGAGAGAGAGGTGCATAGATTTTTGGATCTCTCTCTCTCCTCCGTGGTGGGGGTTTGGACTTTTGAGGGCTTTTTTGGAGGTGCCGACCTTCAGATGACGGAGGTCCAGCCTGCCTTGCCGACAATCCTCCACATTCACCTCGTGGCTACCGCGTTTGCTTACAAAAACAGTCGCTGCACTTCGAGATGTTCTGATGATTATTAAGGTGCTAAAATAACGCAAAGTTTCTTCCTTTCGATGAGAGAGAGAATCATATGGTATTTTTCTCAGTTGGTGGCTGACTGGATTCTACTTTCTGATCCATTACATTGCCATGTTCCCATATCTGCTGGGCCATTATTCACTCGATCCGATCATCTCAATCGAAATCTAATTCAAACCAGTTTCCATGGCTGACACTGAGATTCCGGACTGGAAGCTCAGTGTTCCCCTCCCTTCCCCCATCGGGGTCTATTCCCACCCCCTTTCCCACCCCACACACACACCCAAGTCACTGGCTGACCGTAAAGTTAAGTGGGATCGTGTTTGCTCTGTTCGACCAGCGTTCTGAAACTGGCTCGGGGACAACTTGGGGAAGAGTTGGGAGGCATCGGAAGCCTACAGTCTTCTCCGGAGACAATCTCTTGCACTCTCACCCGGCAATAAATTAATCCAAATTCTCTGTGCTATTCCCCACGCCCCTTTACATTCTTCCTCTTCAAATATTTATCTGATTCCCTTTTAAAAATCGTTTCGCGGCCTTGGCCTCAAAACTTACGTGTAGAAAAGCGTTCAGTGTTCTTTCTCATAATCCTTTGCGCGTAAAACTAATCTCCGAACCTCCCTCTTAATTCTCCTAGTGATAATCCTGAGTTTATGCTTCCTTGTTACCGATACACTAAATAGTGGGAATAATCTTCCCCTCTTTATCCTCTCAAAAGCTTCCTGAGAAGGGAAGGGACGATGGTTGTAAGAGTGACTCCAAGAGCCCTGGATTGCTCCTAATGGGCAGATAACTGAGGACCACACGCCCCCTCTCTCCCTCCCCCTTACCCCCCCACCCCATTTCCCGGGGAAATGCTACAGCCCCCAAAGTGACCTTAAAGGGAAAGGCAATATAGCTCCCCCAAAATATCAGGCTAAAAAAAGAAAACACATATAAAACAACATTTTAAAAAGAGACTACTACATTGAACCCATTGAGTCTGCTTTGTCCAGTGTATCAGACGTGTGTGTCTCTTTAAGGGTCACAGTAACAGAGCAGCACTAAGCAAAGCTCCAATTTGTCTCAACTCAACAGTGAAGTGAAGGGTTCTCGAGGTATCTATAAAAGCTGAGGATACCATGGGTCTCCGTCAGATTTCATGAGAAATATTAGGTTATTAATTCCGTGTAAGATAATGGGAATCAATACAGGCGTTTTTACCTTATGAAATATAACCTTGTTCTGACCCAGACATGTCAATGGGAGTCACCTTATTATTTTAACGCTCACGCAGAGATGGAATTTATGCAACGAATTGGGGCCTCATTTATATTCGCACGCGCACACTCACACTCACGCTCTCACTCACACTCTCACTCACACGCACGCTGACGCACGCATTAAATTCTGCCTGAATTCGGAAGCTTCTGTGTTTCAAACGTAAATGAATTGCGGAAAAAAGCGGCTTCGGAATTAATACTGAATTTCGGAATCTGCCTCAATTCCTGCCCGATCTTCAATTTTAAGACATTTTAAGACAAAGTCTCACGGCTAAGACTGGGCGGAATTTTGGAACATCAGAATTGTCCCCAAAAAAGCTGCACCTCACCTTGGCCAGGTGTGCCCTGAATATTAATAACCGTTCTCTCTCAAACACCGACTTCAATACAAGTCGCTGGCTTTGAAGAAGATATAACAGCCTATTCTCTTCGGCTATCTGCATATGCATGATGTAAACACTATTAAAATACAATATAGGCATTCCACTTGGGAATTTGTAAAGATAAAAAAAATTATTGGAACTAAATAGGAGCTGGCAGGAGCTCGGTCACAAACACATCTCCACCATTAGTGAGTCTGGCAAGATGTGGTCCCATCTTCTTAGGTAACGTATCCTCCCCTGAGACTTCCTCAGAGATTATGTAAGTGTTAATCCTCTTGGGCTTCTCTTTCTCTTGTTCTGTAAATGGGCTGAAAATTATCCATTTGTACCGATCGCTGCACAAACAAAAGTCACGCACACAAAACGGTTCCTGTTTTTTTTTTGCCCTGTACCTTTCTCAGTCTTATTGCAATAAGGGGCAAGAACAACAACTTAAATTTATACAGCGGTCTTCACACACGGGTCAGGATTATGGAGCGCTTTTCTGAGGCACCGGTTTCCTGAGCTGTGCCTCCCTATCTAAGCCCACTCCCTTCCTCCCTAACCTGCCTGCACTGTTAGAGCAGGACTGTCCATTCTCTGCAGACATCTCCATAGATGAAGGTTTGACTGTTGATCGCTGGTTGTCTCTCTAAGAAGAGTTGGTGGTTTGGAGGTGGAGGGTTTGCTGGTATGGTGGGGGGTGGAGGGGGGAGAATTACGGGGAACAGGGGTGAAGTGTCATAACACCTGTTAGTGTATTATATACCTGCTCCTGTACTGAGGCTGTTTCGAAGTCCACTCAAGCCTTGGATTTGGGAGCTCAAACAGACACTCGTTGCCAAGGCTCCCACATGGATAACGACCACTTCAAGCCGGGTGCTGAAGGCTGAGTACAGCAAAAGGAAAAAGGAATTAAAGGCCAGGGCGGAGCGGAAAAAATTGGAGAAGAAATTGGGCAGGAATTTAATATTGGCCAACGCCAAATGTTGAGGTGCCCTTTGCTGTTTTTGAAGCATGCCACAGAGCTCAGGAGGGGTTTATTGACATCAAGGCTCCCTTTTACCACCACATTTGGCTGTGTGTGAGCCCAAGCGAGCTGGTAAACAACTGAGTCAAACACTGAGAATCTCTTTGCATCAGTTGCTGATCATCGCCTGATAAATGGCTCCCCAAATAGGACGATGAACCTTTATTGGGCAGACACCCTTTGCTTAATCTGCAAGCGGATTTGCAGGTAATTTCACATCCGCTGAATAAGATTGATTGCCCGAGCGACCCCTGGCAGCTTGTAAAATGTTTGGGAGGATTGAAGCTGGCGTGGAGACTTGATTAAGGACGATGTAGAGAAGCTCAGAGAAGTTGTGCTGCATTCAGTATATCTATCATTTTAATTTGGAACTTGCCTCTCACTGCTCAGAGCACTGAAAAAGCAGAGCTCGCTAACTCCCGAGTCTGAATCAATAAGACAGAAATATCAGGGCTGCAGAATAGGGAGAAACTGTTTCCTCTGGTGGGTGTGGGCTGGTTAACCAGAGGACACAGATTTAAGATAATGTGCAAAAGAACCAGAGGGGAGAAGAGGAGACATTTTTTTTAACCCAGAGAGTTGTTACGGTCTGAAACTCACTGCCTGAAAGGGCGGTGGAAGCAGATTCGATAGTAACTTTCAAGAGGGGATTGGATAGGGACTCCCGTTGAGAAGAGGGAGGGAGGAGGGGAGGGGAAAAGAGGGAAAAGACAGAGGGGCTGACTAGCAACGAGCACCGACACTGCTCAGGGCTATTGCCTTCTGCCCACACTGTGACAGGTGGAAGTAGAGGAAGTTGGGAGGAGGTGAAGGGAGGGAAGGGAAGGGCAGAGCATTGCACTCAGAAAGACGTCTCAAAGAGAAACGTGGTCTTAAAAACAGAATCAATCCGAGTAGATCTCAGAGGCCCGCCAGTCCTTGTATTGCCCTGTACCTTAGTCTAAAAGCCTCTATGTGGGTCAAAAGCCTATTAGCTTGGTTCAGCGCGTGCTACCATTAATTTCAGTGAGAGAGCAAAAGCAAAGTGAGTTATAGCACTCATTACAGCATTGACATTGCACTAAAACAAGCTAAACAAAATGTGAAGCCTGTCGTAAGGTACCTATAACCAATTCTGTCTGTCACATGGCTTAACCAGTGACTTGACAATGGGGGGGCAGATGAGGGGTGGGGGGGGGGGTTGGTTGTTGTTGGTGGAAACTCGTTGTATAATTGCCAACAGTAATATTCTGTTATTTAAGGACTTGACGTACTTTGCAGCGAGTAACATTGGCAGAATCCGCTGACAGACTTTACACAATTAAATCAGCTTGATGAAGGGGGAATGGACAGATTTTGGCACATGCCACTATGCTCATGCTTTGTATGTTTGTGCTTAATTAGCGAATACTTGCTGATATTTTTGGCAGAGACTTTTTTTTATATAAAAAAAACACATCAGGGTTGTCAGAATAAATCTGACATCAAAGTTACCTGCTGCACACGATGCGTTACAGGCCGAGGCTGTGAAACTGAACCTCATTAACTGAATGTAACTGGGTTTATTATTCTAATTATTGTTGTTGTTCCACTCTGTTGCAGCAACAGGGAGCTGCTAACACTGTGTACTGTGCCGTGGCCCCAGAGCTGGAGGGACTGGGAGGAATGTACTTCAACAACTGCTGCCGGTGTCTGAGCTCTCAGCAAAGTCAGAACCAAGTGACTGCAGCCGCCCTATGGGAGCTGAGCGAGAGGCTGGTCCAGGAGAGGGTTGGCAGCCCCATCATGTAGCAATAAGCCGTACACTCACTCACTCACACCGACACACACACACACGCACACAGTCACGCTTGCACAATCACACTTACACAAAACACATACACACCGCACAGGCACACTCACACACAGACACACTCACACGATTACGCTCGGTATACTTGCACACCCATACACACAGCAACAAATTACATTTGTTTAGCGCCTCTCACATCGAGAGGACGTCCCAAGGCGGAAGGATTTGCGTACACAATTGCACTCGCATTCTCACACACACACACACGCGCGACAGTCACACTCGCATTCACGCTAGCTCACTTGCACTCGCAGAAACACACGCACATTTGTACTGATGCACTCACGCTCACTCAAAGTCACTCTCGTTCGCTCAGGCTTGCATACACACACACCCAAATACACACACTCCCACACAAACAATCGCACTCTACACAAACATACATTCGGACCCAGGCACGTACACACATCCTCTCCCTGAAGATAAGGGACTTGGAAAAAAAAACACTAAGAAACTCTCTCTCCTTTTCTTTCTCTGTATCTATCTGTCTGTCTGTCTGTTTGTTTTCGCAAAATGAAAAGTCTTGGGAGATTTGCTGCTTGGCCTCTGAGAAAGCTGCAGGGTTGCACCCCTCTGTAACGTTAGCTCTGGTTTGATTAGTCGAGACAAATTAGAGACAGCAGGCTGCAAAGAATCACTGCGGTGAAATTTGCAGCATTTTGTAATAGGCTCCTTATGCTAATTATCACAAGGCAGGGGCTATGAAATGTCGCAAACTTCACCCGCACTCTTCTGAGCTAACATTGCTAAAAGGGATTAAAAAAATGATCTGTAAGATTTAGCATCGCAGTGGGACCCACCCGCTCTGTCTTTTATGTATAATATTCTTACTGATCGAGCCTCCGAAGGGTCAATTGTCATTAAAGAGACAGTCCCTTAACCGCGGATCCCAAACGTTCTTCAATTACATTGTAAATGTCTTTCACATTAAATATTTTTCAATGCACCTTATTGAAAACGTATTTCCTCTTTGCTTTTTCGCCTCTTTACGCAAGTGACTCAGTTACACACGTGGGAACACAATGCCCGAAATTCCACCTGGTCTTAGCCGGTGAGACCGACCACTTTGGCTTGAAATTTAAAGGGTGGAAGATCCTGTTTCCATGCTGCACGATCTACATCAAATCTATTCAAATTCCTGAATCCACTATTAATTTGCAAGCCAAAGTTTTCCCACACAAGAAACCGGCTTCCAAATCGAGATCGCATTTACGAACCTTGCCCAAATTGTGCCCCGTTTTGAATTGGGAGACAAAACGGTCCCTCGGGCTGAGACAAGGTGGAATTCTGGGCTTGAGAGCGGTGCGGGTCTTGGAACAATGCACGACCAGGGGTTTGCATGAAGAAGCATGATTTTTCTCCTCTCCCCCCCCACTCCCTCCCCTCCCCTTCTGAAACATAGAGCCACCAACATGTTGTTTACAGCTCCATCTGAAGACTTCAAAAAGAGCTTCCGGCCCCAACATTATTAGCAGTGAGGCTGATCATCCACCCTGGGGTTTGAGCCAACCTTTCTGCTTGCTCCACTCAACATGTTCCCGTTTGTAACTGATTCAAACGTCTCAACATAGTCGCACATGGAACCGCTTTACCAAAATTCATCACAGGGCTTTGCCACAGGCCTTTCGAGTGTTGACAAGTGTCCTACAGTCACATCAGCGATGAAATTAATTCGCTCAAAACACTTTGACCTTTTCCCACAAGTCCCTTGACGAGAGCGGAGGCTGAGCTTGGGGCCCGAGGGGCTCAATGAGAAGGGGGGTGGGGTGGGGGGCTGAGCTCTAAACATCGAGGGTCTAAATTGCGAGATTAGGGTTTTGCAAACGGAGAATCTCCCCCACAGGCCAATATCTCGCTCTCTCTACAGCCTCTAAACCACGGGTCGCAGTCTCGGCTGGGGATCGGCGACTGGGCGCAATAATGGGAATCTCATTTTTATCCCAAATTCCTTTTTTGGGGAGGGAAGGGGGGGAAATCCTCGCAATTTGGGCTCCGGTTGTGACGTGAAAGGCGATATACAAATCTAATTTTGTTGTTGTTGTTGTTGAAACACAAGGGATTGATGAACGGGGTAAATTGTGGGCTCGCTTGGTTGAGGTTGGGCGGGCGGGTGGTGGGGGGGGTGGTGGGGCACGAGGGAGTTCTGTTTTGTTTTGAAAGGTGAGGAGGGCTACACTGTTTAATGCAGACCCTTTCCCCTTCTCTCCCCACCCCACAACAGGCGCACGCGCACACACACTCAATCGCACGCTGCTGATAACAAGAAGATGAAGTGTTGCCCCTTCTTCTGTCGCGAGTACATTTCATCTCAGGTGCCGCGTAACAAGACTAAATGTCTGAGGCCAAAGCTTTGGTGGCTGAGCGGTAAGATTGACGGCATTAATCGTGAAGGTCGGAAGCACTGTTGGATTTTGTGGATTAAAAGTTTACGTGCACACAGTAGTTGGGTGGGTAGGGGTGGGGGGATGGGGTGTGGAAGAGTGCCATTGGGTGCAGATTGGCTCAAGAGGGGTTAATAATTGTCCCATCAAAGTCTTCTAAATCACAGTTTAAGACTGTATCGTCCCTCAGGTTCGCTTTCTTTCAGTCATTGTCTGTCCAGCAACGTCTTATTCAGTGATGTTGAGAATTTTTCCTTCTCTCTCTCTCTCTCTCTTTCTCTTTCTTTGATTTTTTTTTCTTTTAAATATTGTCATCAGCTTTTATTCAAACAACATGCGGGTATAATATATATATATTTGTAGATATACGCGTGTGACCTGAAGGAAGAGTTGTCCTTGATTTCTTCGTCGTTTGTTCTTAGTGTTAAAATAGAAAAGAGCCGGGGGAGAGGCTGGGGGAGGAAGGGGAGAGGAAGGGTGGGGTTGGAGGGATGGAGAGAGAGGGTCGGGTGGGTGGGGGTGTTGGGTAGAGAGGGTGGGGCGAGGGCTGAAGAGGAAACAAATTGAGGAACGAGCGAAGGATTCTTGAGAATTGCTACTTCCATGCTGTCTCTCTCGCTTCTATTTCTTGAGGTTTTGTGCTTTACGGCGTCAACTATCCGCGGAGAAAGTTTCGATCTAAGCGATCAGCATTCCAGAGTCATGTTTTCTGTCGAGAGAGAGAGAGAGAGAGAGAGAGAAAGAGAGAGAGAGTGTAAAAAAGACGAGAGGATTAACACTTGGGAGGAGGGGAGGGAACAATGCACGGGCTGAGGTTGGGATGACTGAGGTTAGGATGACCTGGAACGTGGGGAAATGTGCCGGGATTGGAACCGGTGCCATCAGGATGATTGACAATGAGTGGGGAAGGGAAAGTGGGTGGCGGGGTTGGGGGGAAAAGGACAGAGCTTATTAACACAAGCCAAACATGCTCATCGTCAACAGGTTGTGGCTTTACGCAATTCATTCCCTGTGCTAATTAACCCGCGCCCTGCGAGACGTCACAAACATCCCCCTACCCCCCCAACCCACGCCCCGCACCCCCTCTTGTGATATAATATAAAAACTAATAATAATAATTTGGCCACTCAATCCAGTGTTTGTGGGACGCTGCTGTGCGCAATTGGCCTCTGCGTTCCGCCCACAGAATATACAGTGTATTTTGTGAAGGGCTTTGAGACGTCTCGAAGACGTGATAAGGCGCGATATCAACCCCAAGGATTATTGGTAGAAGTGGCGGTAGTATTAGTCGTTCCTTTCTGTGGTAGTATTTTTTTTCCCTTCCCGTTCAGCCCTGTGTTTGTCTCGAGGAGCGGATACAGAGGCTTCTCCAACAGATGACACGTCAGATGTGAACAATCCTGCTCTGTGTCTCCAGCGCTATTAGCTGCATTTCAGCTGCCCTTCTCCTTTCTCTTCACTGAAGATAAATGAAAGTGCCGAGAGATGAGACAAGCGACGATTTACCCACACTCCACACTGCTGGAGAAAGCCACCCGTCTCACACAGCAGGTGTCTCTCTCTGCCAGAGCGAGGAACAGCATGCAAATAGTTATTTAACTCTCCAAGTGCCAAACTGAGACCTTCCTTGAAGGTAACGAAGACAATAGGTCCGTGCCTGACCTCGCCGTCGGTTGCAATGTAAAGGTAATAATACACCTTCCGTTTGATACGGCAGCTATTACATCAAAGCGTCTCTTGAGTGTCGCGGAGTCAAATGCTAGCAACTGTAAGTGGCTGCGTATTTGCGACCAGATAATTCGCGTACAGCGATGCCAGCAAACAGCCGTGACGTGAACGACTGATTTTATCCGGGGGGGGGGATTGGGATTGAGATGGAGAAACTCCCTTCTCTTTTCCAAAAATGTCCTTCTGGAGGAGGTTCGTCTGGGCCTGTCCAGGAGGTCGTAATTGGGAAAGAGAAGGGAGTTTCTCTCCCGGTGTCCTGTTTCTCTCCCGATTGGGGTTCGAACCCACAAACTTCCTACCCCGGGGTAGACAGAGAGAGAGAGACGCCGACAGAGTGGAGCGAGAGTGTGGCCTGGGCTCAGTCGGCCTGACACTCATGGCGAGGAAAGATCTTTAAATTCCAGCCGAAAGTCCGTCTTAACAACGAGCTGCCGAAAGGGAAATGTGTTCTCGCAGAGCAGAGCAGTTGTAAAGCTGTCAGGATGTTATGGATGCCCAAATGATGGAGAAGTCTTGCTACTATTTGCTGAATATTGAAGGAGGATAGCTAATGGTGTGCAACATATAAACCTGTTGTGCCAATCATCCATCTGTCTGTAAAGGGAGTGAATGGTGGAACGAGCGGGTCCTAGCAAAATGCCTCTTTAAGCATGTTCAGAGGCGGAGAGTACGACTGGAGCCAATCTCTCCCATTAACTGTTGTCAGGTAAATAACACATCAGCAAAAATTTTTTTAAAAAAATTATGCATATAGAGCAACGGGAGAGGCCAGAACTATTGCCCAACAACAACCGCTTTGATCACATCAAAATCGATTCAGTTATGAAATGAGACAAACGTGGTGGCTTCAGGATTATTAATAATAATAATAATAATAATCCTTGCAATTGATACAGCGCCTGATCACGTCTTTTGAGACGTCTCAAAGCGCTTCACGGGGTTTACTGTAAAGTGTAGCGACTGTACTTTCTGGATTAAGACCAAATCTAAGAAGCTGCCCTGATTCTACGCAGTCTTAACATTCTAGGACCAGGCAGTCTTGCAGCCGAAGCCGCGAGGTAGTTTGAGTCTCTACCAGTCAGGGGCTGAGAAGGGAGGAGAGCGTGCTGATGGAGACTTGTAGAAAGCACCCTCCAGGCTGCCAGCGATAGAGGACTCGGGCAGTGGAGAGTGTCAAAGGGATCTTTTATACGTTCAAAAGTTAATCGCTTGTGGTTAATTAAAAATTCTCCACTTTGTCCCTGGGGAGGAGCCATGAGACGAAAGCTCGAGGCATTTTTCTGCTTTTTCTCTCCAATGCCGTCTGATGTTCCAACTCTTAATATTATTTTAAACAGCGTTTGATCCACTGCGCTTTAGATTTAAGTTGTTTGGGCTTCCTAATTGAATGCCTGAGGTCACATTAAGCTCGCCCTCATCCTCTTGTGAGAGAGGCCGTAAGCTGAGGTGGGGTGGGCGGGGGAAGGGGGGGGAGTGGGAGAAGAGGAGGAGGAGGGGGAGATCAATTCAAATAACACCAAAGAGAAGGAAGCTTCAGGTCCCACGGGCTCGCGCCGTGGGTTAGTGGATGATCGCACAAAGCTTGTAAATCACGAGAGATTCACAGCTTCCTTCACGCAAACTGCCTGGATGGGCAGAATGGCCTCTTTGCATGCCTCGTCGCTTAATGCCAATCAAGCAATAGCCTTGGTTAGCGAGGAGAGGCATACAGTTAATGGTGAACCCATATTTTTGCAAACCACATCCGGAGACGCAGTTAATGTATCTATTTAAAAAATCGAACTCACACAATTGCCGACAATGGATTAACGCTGACAGGACTGAGAAGCGGGTTGGCTTAATGGCTGTGTCTCTCTCTGACGAGGATGTCTGTTTTAGAATGTTGTTGGTTTGCTGCCGAACTCGAGACGGGGCAAATTTGGCACCAGAGGCGCACTGTCTCCCCCGTCCGCAAATCTGACTGTCCTCGGAAATCAGGGGCGTGCGGTCACCCTAATGGACGTGGAACTCTCGTTCTGGTTTGGAAGCACGGTGATGAGTTTCCGTGTGTGCCAGATGACAGCCCCCCTCCCTCCCCCTACCCCCACCACCTCAAAAAGAACCTTACTGCTGTGCTGCCTGTTCATCTATCATGTCGAAAGCCATAGTGGTATCTGCTCTCGCTCTCCTTCCCACTCCCAGGCTTAGTGAAGAGAAACATATTGTTCTGAAAGCAGTGAGTGGGGGCGCGTGTGTGTGAGAGTGAGAGAGCGAGAGCGAGAGAGAGAGGTGTAGGTTGGGTCTGTTTCTATTTCCCTCTCTCTGTCTCTCACTGAATGTCCCTTCCTGCAAGGTGTTTTGGGGGTGGGGGGGGGGAGTTAAATCAATCAAAAGGTCAAGTTTGATTTCTCAGTGGTTCCGATTCCAGAAACAGACACAATTGAAATTTTACCCCACGGATGCTGAATTTCCCTTCCAGCTTTCATAACGCCCTGTGCAGTTTCTGCCCCAGATTAATGAATTGTCCGAAAGGTGCGCCTTCAACAACGCAGTGCTCTCGCCCCCTTACGTAGATAATAATAATAATAATAGTAATAATAATAATAATAATAATAATCCTTGCATTTGACATAGTGCCTTATCACGTCTTCGAGACGTCTCAAAGCCCTTCACAGAATATACCGTAAAGTGAATTGACTCTGTATGTTTTGTGAGAAGTATAAACACAAGGTACCCAGTGGTAGATCTAACAGAGCGGATGTTTAAGAGGAACCTTTTCACACGGAGGGAGGTGAAGATGTGGAACTCATAGCCGGAAGCATTGGTTGAAGGAAAATAGCGTCAATGAATGTGTCAAGTTTTAAGACAAAATTTGATGCCTACGAGAAGGGGAAGGGAATAGGGGGATAAAGGAAGGGGGGGAATAGGAGACGAGTGTGTGTATAAACAAAAGCACAGGAGGGAGGGGGAGGTTGTGGGGGAAGAGGGGAACTCCCCTTATTGGGTAGTTCAGAAAGGCCTAATCCGCTCACACTGACTAACAATGGAAGTGAGAGAGTACAGTAACATTATTTATCACTCCTCCTCAAACAGGGCACTGACTAACAACGGGAGTGAGAGAGAGAGGGAGGAATGAAACAGTTGTAACACACCACTCACACCGTTGCACAAGTTGTGAGAAGGGGACGGTGACGTTATTTATCACGCCAGAGTCTTCGGACCAACAGACTGACTAACAGTAGGAGAAAGCCCCTAGAGTGATGCTGGTATTATTGTCCCGCGCTGTGGAGAACTGCCTCAACCTTGCGCTGTCCATTCTAAAAACTGTCAAGCCATTCACCCTAAAACTCAGGCCTGGAAAATTGATTCAAGGTTTGCAATCAGTTTTCTTTTCAGGCCTTTCCCCTCTCTCTCTCTCTCTCTTTCCCCCTTTCCTTTTCTCTGCTCCTTCTTTCCCTCCCTCTCGTTCCCTCCCTCCCTCTCTCCTTTCCCTCCCTCGCCTTCTCTCTCTCCCCTCTCCCCCTGCTCTTTATTGGTAAAGTGAAGGGAGTAATTGAGTAACCAAATTATTTTTTTTTTCAGGGGTTATTACCCCTGGAAAAGCAATCCTACTTACTGTTTGGTAAACAGAGGCGTGTGTGTGGAGTAAGGAAACTTGCCTAATGTTTCGCCCCGACTCGCCCGGGAATCGTACCCCGTTCCTTTTGCTCGCGAGGTGAGCTCTCTCCCTGGCCTTTTTTCTTCTTCCGAGTATATTAGCCAGTTAATATGGAAATCAGCTTGTCACCGAGCTGATAAGGTGCGAAGTCGAGACCCAAAGGTAATTTGCACAAATCATGTGGGAGCGGAGAAGGGGTGAAATTGGAATTTTCTGGACGACTTTCAATTATCGCGCTGTTCTATTCAGCCTGGCTCAGACTCGACTTCTGAGTCAGAAGGTCAGGGGTTCAAGCCCCCACTTTGGGCACTTTAATCTCACGTAGTCTAGGCTGACGCTCAAATGCAGTGTGTTGTGGGGATGCTGCACTGTTGGGAGTCGCTGTCCTTTGGATGAGACCTCGAGCCGAGCTCCCGTCTGTGCCCTGTTCAAGTGGACGCTCAAGAATCCTGTGGGACTATTTGAAAAAGAGAAGGGAGTCTCTCTCTCTCTCTCTCTCTCTCTCTCTCTTTCTCCCGGTGCCCTGGTCGACAATCCCCCCAAATAAAATCAATCACTCACTTCGTGGCTGTTTGTGGGACATTGTTGCACGCAAAATGCCCCTTGCGTTTGCCTGCAAAATACACAGTCACTCCACGTGACAGTAAAATCCTGCAAAGCGCTTTGAGGCATCTCGACGAGATGATAAGGCACCCTCTCTAATGCGTATCTAATATTATTATTATTATTTTTCCATCGATTTGCAAATAGCAGAATGGTATTCAGGCTTTCCTCTGCATGTGACCAGCAGATTTTAACACTGCCATTCCTCCTCCCATTAGATGCAATGAAGAGACAGCACTTGAAAGACCTTTCTGTTCCTTTCTCTGAGTTGCCGCTGTTCTGAAATCCTCTGAAGTAAGTCGCGTTTTCTTTTGCCGAAGAAAATGAAGGAAGGTATGTGCTTAAAATACGTATCAAATAATTCAGCCTCAATGGGATTGTGAGGCCATCTGATAAATTTTAGTTGAAGAAAAGTAAATGTGAAAGTGGTACTTTGGTATGACTGATCGTTTCCTAGGCCAGGATTTAGGTGAAGAAAAGAACGATTCCTTTAAGAAATGGTATAAAGTAATTCAATTTTGTTGGCTGTAAAGTCTCACTTGCAAATGCTCTCGCCTTAAGGTTAGAAGGTTGTGGCTTTCGAACCTGACGCTTGGAGACTTTGAGAACACAGTCTAAGTTGATGCTCCAATGCAGTGCTGAGGGGGGGCGGTGGGGTGGAGTGGGGAAAGCATTTGAGTTGCGTTGTTAGATGTGCCTGTGTAATTTAACAAAGGGAATTTAACACTGTTCAAAAATAGAAGGGATTTGTTCCCGGTGTCCTGGCCAACAATCCTTCAGACAAATTAATCTTTCATAGGTCTTTGCTATGCACAATACTGTCAGTGGTGTTTGCTCATGAGTGCACAGTCACTACACTCAATAGTAAATTGCTGTAAAAGAGATTATATGGTTATGGGCGCTACATCGAATACAAGATTTATTTTGCACATGATTTTAAGTGTGAAGAGATGGGCAATTTGGATGAGAGCAGATAGCTCAAGTGGCTGAAATGGCTCCCAGCGTAGACTCAATGGACCAAATGGCCTCGTTCTGCACTACAATTTCTTCGCTAATTTTCTGTCCAGGGAAATCAGCCGGAGGCTCGGGAGGGAGAGCTGCCAGCAAACGGAATTAAATCCGCCACAGACTGATGGGGCGGAGGGTTTGTTTGACTTCGAAGGCACGACTTGAAACCCCTCCAACCTGTCGCAGCCCAGCGGGTGGCTCTGGCAATGTTAAAGCCCTCCCCTTGTTTGGCACCTTTATTGCCGGTCACACCGACAGAGGCAAAACTTGGCCCGTGAGGGGGGGGAATAGAAATGGGATGCACTTCCTTTGTTGGGGCTCAAGCATATTGTTCTCTTTTTGCTCTGTGTCTCACCAAGCTGCACTTGACCTGCGACTGCGCTGTATACTGGAGACTTGGCTGCCTGGCTCAGTCAGCAGTGCTCTTACCTCTGAGTCAGAAGGGTCAGGGATTCAAGCCCCCCCCCCCCCGCCCCCCACACCCCCACGTCGGGGACTTTGAGTCTAGGCTGACGCTCCAATAGACTACCTGCTCAGATGGATTTTAAGGATCCGAAAACAATCAAAGGAGTGTCCGGGCTAGATATAAAATCGGTCATTCACAACCTGCGTACAGCAACGTTCCCACAGGCAGCGTTACCTTGTGAATAATAAATGATAGTAATAATAATCCTCGCATTTGATTCCGACAAACAGGGTGGGGTGCAGTGGGGGGAATTACCCTCATTCCAATATCCTATTCATTTGCAACATCCAAGATACTCGCCACGGACAGCGCAAGAAAAAATAAGGGTTTGTGAAACCCGCCAGCGAGCTAGCTAGAGGCTTCAAAGCTGGATAGGGAAAGCTTGTGAAACATTCACAATCTCTGCACACACCCACATACACACGCACACACACACCACGTATATCCACATACACACCCCAAATACACGCATCCACACCCATCACATCCACATACACACACACCACATACACACATCAAATACACGCATCCATACACACCACACACACACACACACACACACTTGGCTGCACACACTGACAGGCTGTTATAGCATGAGGGTGCTTCCAAGGTCAAAGATTAGCGTGCGATCGAGTTGTCCTGAACAACATTACGGTTCGAAAAGTAAGAAGAAAAAAACTCACACAAGACAAGCTTAAGGTCAAAGGGGGCACCACTCGCTCTGCTTGGGGTGATTGGCTCTGCTCTGCTTTTTATGAATTGGGCTCCGTTTAACTGATTGAATGCTTAAAGGAAGGGTAATCGAGTCCCAGGCGGGCACTTGAGAAGCTGTACATTACATATTAATTCCCATTTTAAATCACAATTATAGCACTTGACTGTTCCGCACTGGCCGTCCAGCCTCCCGTTAACATTGAGGGGAGATTCCAGCCTGGCTCTGACCCTGTCCTCTCTCGCTCAGCTTTGCCTCCTCTATTTTTTTATGGGCTGACCATAAGGCATATTTGATGCAGATTTAAAAAAAGGAATGATTTCAGGAAACGAATGTTAACTAAAACGGAGAAGATTAAAACATGGGATTGGAGCAAGCTTTCTTCCCCCCACCCCTCTCCACCCCTGCCCACCACCATCCTGTTTTTAACCGTTGCCACACTCGCTTGTCTGGTTGTTTCTCTGTAGCATCAAAAAAATTATTTGGTCACTCAATCCATGGCTGTTTGTGGGACACTGCTGTGCGTAATCGGCTGCTGTGTTTCGCCCACAAAAGGTACAGTCGATCCACTTTACAGTATATTCCGTGACGCGCTTTGAGATGTCTCAACAACGTGATGAGGCGCTATGTCAAATGCAGGCGTTATTATTCTTAACGCTCGTTCAGTCCAGATTTTCGCAGACCGATTGAAGCAGAGTGGTGACAAGCCTCTAACTAACTAACTAACTAACTGACTGACTGACTAACTAACTAACTAACTAACTAACAGTCCTGGAGAGAATGGACGTTTGCTCTTCCGATCCTGGAGTTTTACAGGTTCGGTTCCCACTCTGGGAACACAGCGGGTGGGGGGGGCGGAGGGGGCGGTTAACATACGATGCGCAATGTGATAATCACAGGTGCCAGCCCGGCTCAGTCAGCAATTCTCTCCCAGACACACACACACACACACGCACGCACACACGCTCACACCCACGCATCCTCTTAAAAGCTTCAAACGTCAGAATCCTTGTGAGTGAAAATCCTGTCGTTTAAGGAAGTCGGAATGTGACTGCCGTTTAATTGGGATTGCGGTTCAGCACCGGGCGCTGTGAGAGGCAATGCTCTTTCAGAATGAGATGTTGCCTCTGACACAGGGTGTCAGTAGATTGAAAGCAGCTGCTTCTCTGTACTGTGAATCGGTTGTGCTCATTCACAAGTCCCCTGGAACAGCATCCTTCAGGGGTGATGGAGCAGCTTTGCATTTCAGTCTATCTGTCACTGCTAGGGTATTTTACTGTGCATACAATACACTGATGGCCCACATCATTCAATCGCAACAAGTTACGAGCGCAAACGAAGGCGGGAGCAATTTGCAGCTTCAAAGCAGCCGTTCAATCACTCCAAATACATCCCCTGATGCTGCTTTTACACAATAACCAGCAAATTAGGGAACAAATATTGAGCCGTTTTGCCCGCAAGTGTGTGTGTCAGGGATGTGCTGGGCTCAGGGCTGGTTGCAGTCAATTGCGCACAGCAGTGTCCCACAAATAGTCGTAGATTGAGTGACAACATTTTTTCTTGAGGGATTATTATCCCTGGAAAGTGATCTACCAATCGAATAACAACCGGGTTCCTACATACTGCTTGGTAAACAGAGACATGTGGAATAAGGAAAGTTGCCTTGGAGAAAGGTTTCGCCCTGCCCGGGAATCGAACCCGGGTCCTCTCGTTTGCGAGGCGAGTGGTGCTAACCAGTACGCTACAGGATTCCACATATTCGGGGAAGTAAAGAAGTGTTGAAACGGCTTTAAAGGGTCCGCCAGTGATCTGATGAATTGATGAAACAGGCTGGGAGGATTGCACGAGTCTCTTCCTGTCCCAGGCAAATCTGCGCAGATAAAGCCGTGATGTTGCCATGTGAAACGTGCAGAATGGATGCAATCTGTTTGTCGGTTTAATTGAATCGCGAGCATAAGCTGGTAGAAAACTGCCATTCTGTGGCATCAGATGGTACAAACATCTCCAGAACTGCAGCCCAATGACCCATTCCCTCCCTCCCCCCTCTCTCTCTCTCTCTCTCTCTTTTCTTCTTTCTCACCCATTCCGGATCTAATAGTCTATCAGACACCTGGACGTCCATTCACACATCCCCAACAGCCAATGTCTTTATCTCCCTTAAAACCACTTTGGGACGTCCTCCCGATGTGAAAAACGCTGTCTAAGCGTAAGGCGCATCGTATTGTATCGACCGCCTTTTGTGTAATCTCCCCGTCCGGCTCCTGAAACCTCGCGGAAACAGCTCGGAAGCGCCAGGCTGTCAAACAAACACACAGCCCCATAGTACACGCTACGACAGACAGCCGCCCCAGTCACCTGTCACTGAACCTCGCTCCTGAAAAGCTCCAGTCATTACTGCTGATAGATAAGTTTTTAATAAAAACATGTTCTGCTCAGTCAGCCAGATAAGTACCATTCAGGATTGCCGTAGCGCTTTACACACCGACTTACCTAACACCCTGTGTTGCCCTGTATCAATTATTTATATTTACTTCTTTCGAATCCGTTTGTACTTATATACTCAATTGAATTTGTGTTTTTTATACATCACGCAATTGGAATTTTAAAGAGGGATATAAGCAATTTCCCAAAGTAATAGGAAGAAAATCAGCGTCTTACACTAAAGGTCTGTTACATCCAGTGTTGTTTTGGCGGCTGGGACTGGCTTGAATGTAATAATAATAATAATAATAATAATAATAATAATAATAATGATAATAATAATCCTTGCATTTAATACAACGCCTTATCAAGTCATTGAGATGTCTCAAAAAGCTTCACCAAATGTATTGTAAAGCGGATTGACTGTGCATTTTACGACGAAACGCGGCAGCCAATTGCGCACAGCAGCGTCCCCACAAACAGCCGTGGACTGAGTGACCAAATTATTTTTATTGACAATTTTTTTTTGAAGTGTCCGCCTTTTGCTGAAAGCATCTCCTAGGATAACTAGCCAAGGTCAGCAGTGCAATCAAACGTTACACCTTCCAACACAGCCAGGAGATTTGGTGAAGACATAAAATTTGAACTCTGTCTTACTGCCTGGACATAAAGCAATCTGAGTAGACTCCTAAGCACATCTCCTCTTGAGGCCAGCTTTCTGAAAAACCCTTTCCATACCAGGGACCCAAAACATAACCAACTCTTAGCCCCGACTTTAAGCTGCTGCAGAATTGTGGAACGTTTCAGGATCCAGGTTTAATTCATTACTGCCGCATGCAAAAAGGAACGGCTTCCTTCTCTTTCTGTGGACGCAGACCTGACCCTGGTGAAGGCTGTTCTGCTCGAAAACACCTACCCTGCGCCTACCTTCAACCCAGAAACCTTTCATGTATAGAAAGGTTAGAGGGGTGGGTGGGGGGTGGCGACTTTGATCATTAGAAGAGCTTTTACATTGCGTGTGCAACGAGCATTACCTTATCTAATATAACAGGAAACATGGCAGTGGGGGCTTGGGTTTGTATAGTTAGAGAACGAGCGACAAACTGAAGGCTTCAGTGAGTAGGAAGCGGGTTCTTAATGTGCTGACTTTACGCTTTCTGTGAACGCTGTTAGCTCCTGTGTTAAACCCTTAACCCCATCCTCCCCCTCACCCTCCCTCCGCCACCCCACCCCCCCAAACCCCCCCACCACACACACACACACACACACACCTCTTTCCTCCACTAACTAAAATAAATTGCTCTTTCAGCAAAAACCCCTTGCACTTCTTTGGGTCTCTATCTAACATGCAGAGTTTCTTAACCAGAAGCCTTGGCAAGGAATTTGGTTAAGATACGGATTTGCAGACGATTCCTTTTTAAACACCTGTCTAGTTCCCTCTCGGAAGCCAGTATGGAACCTAGATTAGCGCACCCCACACCCAATTTTGCCAGAACCCTCATTTGAGGAATCCCGTGAAGAAGTATCGCAGTTTAGGCAAAGCCAGGGGTTTTAACTTCCGAGAAATAAAGTAGGAAAGGCTGGGAGTGAGACATGCAAGGCGATGAAAGACTGGAACCTGTAAATTATTATGTGAGCCACAGGACAGGGCAAGTGGAAAGGCTGGAGTGTGATAAGTTCCAATGAGACTTTGACACTCTCTCAGCCTTCAGGGAGAAATGTGATAGAGTCACTCACTATAAGGTGTTATACATGACCACTATTTCACCTAGCAGTTGATGGAAAGCACAGCTGCTCCTTCATGCAGCTGAGAGTTGAGTTCCTTCAACGCTTTAACTCAAACATTAAACGTGTTTCGCCCACAGAATATACAGTCAATTCACTTTACAGCATATTCTATGAAACGTTTTGAGATGTCGTAAAGACATGATAAGGTGCTATATCAAATGCAAGGATTATTATTATTATTATTAAAGGGGAATAGATGAGGGTAAGAACAACAACGTACACTTATATTCACATAGGATAACGTCTCAAAGTTACTTTACACTGACGCAGGTGGGAAAAGGGGTGTTGGAAAAGGTTTACCAGAGTGTCAGCCTGACTCAGTCAGTAGCGCTCTTACCCCTGAGTCAGTAGGCCGTGCGTTCACAACCCATGTTGAGGCTTTAAGCTCATAGTCCAGGCTGACGCTTCAGTGCAACGTTGGGGGAATGCTGCATTGTCAGAAGAGACATTAAACCAAGACATTAAACCGAGGTCCCATCTCTGCCTGTTCAGGAAATTTTTCGGAGGGAGGGAGGAGCAGACTGAGCAGCGAGCAGGAGAACAGTAAAGGGCCCTGGTGAGACCACATCAGGAATACCGTGTGCAGTTTTGGTCTCCTTATTTAAGGAAGGACGTACTTGCCTTGGAGGGGGTGCAGCGTAGATTTACTGGGTTAGTGCCAGGGATGAAGGGGATGAGTTACGAGGATAGGATGACCATTTGGACCTATGTTCTCTAGAATATAGAAGAATTAGAGGGGATCTTATAGAAACCTATAAGATCATCAAAGGGCATGATAGAGTAGATAGTGGGAGATTGGTTCCCCTGGTTGGAGAAACTAAAACCAGGGGTCACAACCTTAAAATCAGAGGCCAGCCCTTTCGCACTGAGTTGAGGAAGAACTTCTTCACTCAAAGAACGGTGAATGTATGGAACTCGCTACCCCTAAGGGCAGTTGACGCTCAGTCCTTGAACATATTCAAGACTGAGATAGATAGATTTCTTATTGCAAAAGGGATTAAGGGATATGGGGATAAGGCAGCGTCAGGTTATTAGCTGGAGTTAGATTAGAAGATCAGCCATGATTGAATGGCGGGGCAGGCTCGAAGGGCCGAATGGCCTACTCCTGCTCCTACATGTTATGTTATGTTATGTTATGTTAACAGGCTGTGTGTGTGTGTGGGTCCTTGTGTGTGTGAGTGGGTGGGTGAGTGTGGGTGGGTGTGTGGGTGGGTGTGTGTGTCTGTGTGTGCGTGGGTATGTGAGTATGTGTGTGGGTATGTGTGTGTGTATGTGTGTGTGGGTTGAAGGGGGGGATTGCAGAGGTAGTGAGTGGAGTGTGAGGGGGGGGGGGGGAACGTGTTTAACCGATCGAATGTAAATCACCCCAACCGCTTTGATTGCCACGGCAGGCACCGGGACAGGACACACCGTACCTATGGCCGCTGCGTTTAACAAACGGATCTTACGATCGCCTGGGCTGGGCCGGGCCGGGCTGGGCTGGGCTGGGCCAGGCTGGGCTGGGCCGGGTGGGCTGGGCCGGACTGGGCCGGGCTGGGCCGGGCCGGGCTGGGCCGGGGTGGGCCGGGCCAGGCTGGGCTGGGCTGGGCTGGGCCGGGCCAGGCTGGGCTGGCCAGGCTGGGCTGGGCCGGCTGTACAGGCCTGTGCGGAGTGTGACTGCGGTGTCGGGGGTGCCTAATTGGCAAAGTGAACCGCAGGCTGCACCCCACGGTGCCCTTTGCTATTCGAGAGCGAGAAAGCACGTCGAGCATGGGCGGCTTTCAGATCAGTGTCTCTCAAGGCGGTCGTTCAGGGTCACGGGTGATATGAGCCGAACCCACTCGAGCTCCAGCAAATACGTCCCCGGTGAGCAAAGCGACCGAGGCAGCCAGACTCCGGATTCCTGACTCGGCACATGAGCTGCTGGCTTGAAATTGGTTGGAACGGTTAGTGGTCCTGAGAGGTTTGGAACGACACAGCAGAACCATCTGCCCAGAAGCTGCTCACTCACACTGTTGCACTTGTCACGGTGGCAGCCAAAGCCATCAGATGTCTTGTTCGATTCGGTTCGGGGTCGTTTCACACCCCCCCCCCACGTCACCACCGAACGGGGTTTTACTTTCGATGTTGGGGGGGGCTTTCGCAAGGCAAACGTTTGGGAAAAAATAGTAATGATAATAATACTAATAATAATCACAACCTGTGCCCTCTTACTCTGCCATCCTACGTTTAGATTTTTATACCCATCGCAACTGCTATGTGGGTGTTTCTGACCTGCTGGGTTTAATGAGCATCAAACCTGTTTATCGTCTGACGCTGTTTGAATATATTTGTTGAAAGCTTTGCGATCGACCTGTTTACCAGGAGCTCACGAGGACCAAAATGGGGTGGTGGGGGGGCTCAGGTATTTGGAGGCATCGTCTTTGTCAAGGCCTGAGCAAGGCTCCTGATTACACCAGAACTCGAGGTGGGACTGAGGGGAGCAGCTTGTTGTGAGAGAGATTTGGAATTTGCATTTGTGATAAAGAAGTTTTCATTGTGTAAAGATTTATATTGGCAAATAGCCCACGCTCCTCCCACATCCCCCGAGTCCATAATTCAGCACAGATTGGCACTAAATTTAAATTGGCACTCGCTCTGTCTCTCACTCTCTCTCTTTCTCTGTCTCTCTCTTTCACTCTTTCTCTGTCTCCAGTTTTCTCTGTCTTCTGTCTGTTTCTCTGTATGTCTCGCTGTCTGTCTCTCCATCTCTGACTCTCTCTCTCGCTCAATCCCCAACATGGGGCTTGAATTCACAACCTTCTGACGCGCTGTTACTCTCAGAGCACCTGAAGGAATTCTTCGATTTAGGCTTCATTTGGCGGCTTTCTACATTGAATAACCAATTGAAGAAATCTTTGCACAATTTTTAAATTGTAAAAGCAAAACGGGCAAAAAGACAAGCTGGGATTACGGTAGTGGCAGAGGTTTTAGGCATCTGAAAGGGTTAAGTGCGACACTCTCCTTGATACCTCTTGGCAGAGAGTTCCTCTCACCTGTCCCTGCTCCCTTCCCCTTCTGTTTCTCCCACAAAATATACAATCGCCCCACTTTACACTATCGACTGATGCTGGTCTCACCTCTGCCTCGACAGCTGATACAGTCAGCTTCACGGCCTGTGGAACTTGGCAGAGAGAGAAAAAANTAAAAGATCGCTCCCAGAATGAGGGCCGTGGGGGAGCCTTTAGGTTAAATTTCACTTTGCGTTTTAATTCCAGCTTTCAGCTTCACCAGGCTGATGGAGCTGTGGAGCCATATTGCTCGTTTCTGCTTCAAAGCCTCCACACAGCCGAAGGAGATGGGAAAGAAACAGCAACACAACACAACGCAGATTACATCCACATGGCCCCTTTCACATCTGGAGGACATCTCTAAGCGCTTCACAGTTCTGGAGGGTTACCCGAGCTCGCTCTCAGGGCGATGTGCAATCTATCGGAGCATGAAAGTGATCACCAACAACAACACAATACATTTACACGGCGGCTTTCACATCGAGAGGACGTCCCAAGGCACTGGACAGTCAGGGATTTGGACCCGAGCTGGGAGTTGGGATCAAGGAGGGTGGAGGGCAGGGAGGGAAGGGGATAGGAGGATGACCAAAGGCACGGTTGAAGAGGAGGGTCTTGAGACAGGCTTTGATGGAGGTGAGCGAAGGAGTAAGCCAAAGGGACTGTGGGATGGAGTTCCAAAGGGTGGGGGCAGAAAGGCTCAAAGCCCGACCACCAATGGTGGGGTGGGCCGGGCGGGGGACACGGAGCAGGTCAGAGGGACAATCCCTCAGGCAAGAAAGTGGCCATCCTCCTCCAGGCTGTATCTGGGGGGGCATTGCTCTGCAAAGCTACAAATGTTTGCCTACAAAAACACACAGTCATCTTTACAGTAAAATCCTACAGGGCACTTGGAGACCCTTCAACACGATAAGCGGCTGTATCAAATGCAAGGATTATTATTGCCATTGTATCATTCACTTCATCGTCTTTTATTGCTCAGATAGATGGTTTCACAGGGATTTTAAGTGACAGTCAGGACAGAGGGAGAGACTGTGTACAAAAACCATTCCAGTTTAGTCGCATTGTATTGATCGCAGGAATTTTTTCCTACGCTGTAATGAGGAAGGACAAGTTAAAGTTCTTTGCTCTTTTTTCTGCTGAAATATTGTATGACCGTCACTTGTGCACAGCGAGGCTCGAACTCGATCAGAGCTTAACAGCCAGTGGTGTCCACAGGAGCCCTGTTGCACTCAAACAGAGAGAGGAAGCCAGCCAGCTGGCCCTCGCCCAGGCAGATCAGCCGATGGGCACTTCGATATGAAGTGGTTGCTTCTGCCAGTTAATAGACAACAGGCCCAGAGCTGTGACATTCCAACGCACAACAGCACTCAGAAACGCAGCCCGCCAGCTGGGAGATTGCTGGCTACTGCTCAGGACTTGTAGCTCACACTCCAAAGGGGCTGACGCTCCAATGCAACAGCAGGGGAATGGGGGAGGGCTGTTACGTTGCGTTATCGGGAGGCGCTGTCCTTCGGATGAGAGCGTTACACCGAGCTCTGTGCTCAAGGTGGGTGTTAAAGATCCCGTGGTGCCAGTCGAAAAGAGCAAGGAGTTTCTCTCTCCCTGTGTCCTGGCCGACAATCCCCCTTTGCCAAAATTGGTCACTCACTTCATGGCTGTTTGTATTGTAAGACTTTGCCGAGTGCAAGTTGACTGCTGCAAAGTCCACAGTCACTACACTCGACAGTATGTTTTATCCTGGGGATTTTCTTGGCCAGAACGTTTTAAAAAAAAACTCCATTCTCTTTTCGAGACTGAAAAGAGAGGAGAAAGGTTTAATATTACAGTATTAAATTTAATGAGGAAATGGCACCAAATGAGGACAAAGGCTGTTTGAACTGTTGAGTCACAAGGATATTCTGCTCTGCTAATAAATCGCTTTTGCTAATAACGAGAGTTTGTGCTCCCGGTTAGTGACATTAGTCACTGTTTACTGTAACCTGGTGCTTCCAGCCACACAACAGCAAGTGCAGGTCGGCTCAAAGGTTATCAGCGATGAGCTGCGGTCTGCTTTAATCTTTCTGGCTCGCATCAAAGGCAAACGTCTGAACAGAAATCGGTTTAATACCTCCTCCAAACGACAACACCGCTGGGACAGCTCTTCCCCCAGAAACTTCACTGGAGCGTCAGCCTAGACTGTGAGTTGAAGCACCAATATTATGGTTCGACTGTGCTGCCACCACAGTCACATATCCTATTAGCGTGTGTGTCTCTCTGATTCTGGCTTCAAAATGGCATTACGAGTAAGGAACAAAATGTTGGTGTTAAATGACAGTGTGTGTTCGGCCCCTGTTATCTTACCTTCCTCACAGTCGAGGCTGAAATTGCAGTGCAGCGCTGTGTGTGTGAGGTGCTTCATTATCAAAGATGCCTTCCATTGCGTGAGAACTTAAACTTAAACTTGCCGGTGTCCACTTCAGGCAGGTGTGTTCATGATTCTGTGACAACTTCGAAAACAGGGGAGTTTCTCCCAGTGTCCTGGCCAACAATCCAACCCCGGCCCCTAACCCCCACCCCCCCCCAAAATAAATTGGTTATTCACTTTATGGCTGTTTTGGGGACTTTGCTGGGTAAAAGAAATTGGCTGCCACATTGGCCTGTGTATATATAACATGGGTAATTTATCTGCGAATTTCCTTTGATGTGTTCTGCTGATAAAGCCCATATCAAACGTGAAGATTATTATCAGTTGATGTTATTTCCAAGGTTGGAGATGGGCGTCTTGTTGTGGTCATGAGATCACGTTGGTGGAACGTGCGCTGTTGTTGTTTACCCACCTGCTAAATTGCCTCTTAAGGGGCTTTTGACCAGGTGACCTTGTAGGGCTAATCTCTGCTCCCAATGTCGGGGCAATTTGCTCTTTGGTGGTCGTCTACCGTGAGCAACAATCTGGTGTGACGCCTCATTGCACCAGGACAGCTCAAAGCACTTCTATGAAATGAGTCACTTTGAGGTGTAGTGACTCACTGTATTGCATGTGTGGCAGCTCATCTGTGCCAGCAAACCGTCCAACAAACAGCCGTGAGATAAAGGACTGACGACACTCAATTCTTCATAAACTCAGCCGCAATACTCGCGCCCAATAGAAAGCCAAAGTAAAAGGTCTAACAGGTTACGATGCTTCCTGAACACACAAAACAACAACTTGCACGGTCCTACAGTATCCCTCGTGCAGGATAGCATCCCGGAGCGCTTGACAGCGAGGGAGCACAACTCTGAACCCGGGAGAGGGGGAGGAGGTGACTTTAAGCACGTTCGAAGAGGAAGATCTTCAGGCACGACCAGAAGATGGAACGAGGGAAAAGCTGGGCGCCAGCCTGGCTCAGTAACTCACTCTCTTGCCTCTTGAGTCGGACGGCTTTGGGATCAAGTTCCCCCAGCGTGGGGTATTTGAGCTCCGGGTCCAGGCTGACACCTCGGTGCTGTGCTGGTGTGAGTTCCACAATGTTGGGGACGCTGGCCTTCACCCTATTCCCTGACTTAGTGAAGCGAGCGGGGTGAGACGCTACGGTGTGTCCCAGTCAAGAGCACTCATTCCCTGCAAGGCTATAAGTGATCTGTCAGCTTTGATTTACGTTTAGGAAACGCCACAGTGTCGAGTGGTGCGTAACAGTCAGAAGGCTGCTGCGGTGTGTTTGCCTGTTGAATTAGCGAATGTAATTGGCGTGTAAAAAGATGCCACAAAATTGCCTCCCTCCCAGCTAAGTTATTATTAAAAAAAAGAACTTGATTCTGGGGAATGTGGGAATTGGTATTATAATAATAATAGTAATCCTTGCGTTTGATACAGCGCCTTATCATGTCTTCGAGACGTCTCAAAGCGCTTCACAGAATATTTTGCAAAGTGGACTGAGTGTGCATTTTGTGGGCAAAACATGGCAGCCAATTGCACACAGCAGTATGTTTCATAGCCAAGTCCCATTTAACAGGTAACACCCTGTTCACGTCGCCCAACAAAATATTAATAATACAGTTTCATTGCACGGTTGCTGAGATATTTTCCAGGACTGCAACCCGAGTAATTGCCCAAGAGAAAAAAAACTACTGTATCAGAACTGCTGGATATATTAGCGAATTGCTGAAATCAAAACAAAAAGCAAGCCGGCAAAACAAACGCAGGTTTGACAGCGTTGGCGCTGACTGTGTGCGTGTAACCTGGCCTGCTAACTTCACGCAACGCGACTGTGTGTTCTGGGCAAGAGTACATTCACCTACTGGGAATTTCCAACCGAATGATTCATGTAACAGGAGTGAATGCCACCAGCGTCAGACGCTGGCTGACGGATTTCTATTGTGTTTTAAGTGCCTTTCGCTTTGGAAAATGAAACAAAGCTCTTTACATAGAACCGATTAGGAACTCGAGCCGACGGGGTAGATGGAGGGGAGTGGGTGGGAGGGTGGGTGGGAGGGTAAAGGCAGGCAGGCACAGTCAAAGAGAGGTTTTTTTTATGACGGGTTTTTGAACGCAGAGAGAGAAAGAGAGAGACCGAGGTGCTTTCAGGCTTTTCGATGTCAGCTTTCAGCACGGTCAGAGGCACATCTGTCTCCGAGTTAGAAGGTTTTGGGTTCAAGCCCCCGTGTCGTGGGGATTTATAACTCAGGGTATAGGCTGACGCTCCAACGCAACGCAAAGGGTGCACTGAATTGTCGGACGTCCCCTCCTTCATAGGAGGCATTAAACTGAGATCTCTTCCTGTTTAGGTGGACGTTAAAGATCCTGCAGCACAGCACTATTCGAAAAGAGTTTCTCCTGGTGTCCTGGTCAACAAACCCCCAGATAAAATCGCTCACTCATTTCATGCCTGTTTGAGGGACGCTGCAGTGCACAAATTGGCTGTTTGCTGCCTTCGCCTACAAAATAAACAGTCGCCACCCTTTACAGTACACCCTGTGAGGCACCTGTATCAACTGCAAGGTTTATTATTATTATTTTGCGAAGAGGTGATGTGTTCTCCATGTAATATATATATATATCCTGCCTATCAGTTTCTACGGATCTATGTTAGTCTGTATAAAATGTTCATTGGGGTCCAATTTGCGACATTTCTGAACAGATTTGTTGATATGAAATGTGTAAATTGTTGAGTTTGTAAAAGCACTTAGAACGGCACTTAGAAATTCAACTCATGCGCATTTCTTATTAAGAAATCCTTGAAGAGATATCGCAAACCAGGCCCAATCATGCTCATCTAACCTACGTGCAATATCTTTACCAAAATTAACCAAATAAGTATGGAATACCATCCCGAAAACCACCCGATCTTATATTAATTGGATTAAACTCTCACACGCTTGATATTTTGTTAAGGACACCAATGGATATTAAGTCATTGGCTGACGGGCCATCTAACGCTCTCTGGAACTCCATCCCACAGTCCCTCCGCCTCACCCCCTGTTGTTGTCGTTGGCCCAAATGAGTTCCCAATCTCTACCTTGTTCTGACGAGGATTCAGCCAAAGGCTTTTTGCCTGGGAATTAATTTGGGACATGACGTGTGCAAGCGACTGCCAGGAGGGTGGAAGGTGAACTGGATGGACCTTGGTCTTCTTTCGTCCAGCAATTCTTATGTTCTTATGCTTTCCCCATTGGGCGGTGGGAATTGGAATGAAGAATTGGAGAGATCGCCCTCTCCTGGTGAACATAGTCTACGGTGCAGGGGAGGAGAGGAGACAGGATGGTGACGGCTTTTCACGGGGTTAAGTTAAGCTGCTAAAATTTGCAGTAAAACTGCTCGGTAAACAGAGGCATGTGAAGTAAGGAAGCTTGCCCGACATTTCGCCCCGCCCGGGAATCAAATTCAGGTCCTCTCGCTTATGAGGCGCGTGCTCTAACCATCGAGCCACAGGACTCCACGTACAGAACGGAATCGATTTGCCGTCTTCCTGTTTGTTCCTCCAGTTAATTCCGCCGTTCGCACAGTTTAGTGCCTCCCTACCGTATACACTAATCAACATCTCTCAGCTAATTAGGAGGGGGAGGAAATAAAAAGGAGCGAAGGCAAATGCTGACGATAGCTCCCTTTGCAATGAGCAAACGATCTCCGAGGACGAGGGGAGTTGTTGTGTTTCTGTCCTTCCGCACACGCTGCAGAAATCTTTATGACTTCGGAGAGTTTCTGAAACACCGTAATGTGCCCTCGGTTGCAGGGAGCGGTAAATAAATTCCAGGTTATGGCCGTTGAGGAGCGACTGCACGCAACAGTAAGGCTTCAACGGGGAGGGAACACTGGAGAAGTTAATGAAGAACCCAAGGATAAAAAGATGGTTTACTGCCTCCCAGTCTAGATATTGCTAGCCCCAGAATGAATGTCCGACACCAATCTGAAATACAGCCTTTTAATTTAGACTGACTACGCTCTTGCATTTCATTGCTTTTGTTTTAACAGCCGGCAATTCAGCTAATTGCGTGCCCCCTTGTGTTGCGATAAAGCGATCCCGTGGAAGAGGCAAAATGCTTCCGTGAGCAAAGGCAGCAAAGGCAGCTCTCAGTCTCAGCCGATCATGTTTGGTGCGGAAACTTTTAGCCACTCTGGTCTCTATACCAGACAACAATTATCTGTAAAGCACCTTGAGACACATCAACTTTATAGGCACTCTATCAACATCCAGGCTTAATTTATTCCAACAACAAAAAAAGGTAGTTGAAGTTGATAGAAACGTAGTCATTTAGAACAAAGACGAAAGCCATTCGGCCCATTCGTGTCCATCAGGCTCTTTAAAAGGGCAATCTCTTCAGTCCCTATTTATCCACACGCACACACACCATTCTCCTGTAGTTTACTCCTTTTAATAATAATAATAATCCTTGCATTTGGTTATCAAGTCTTCGAGACGTCTCAAAGCGTTGCACAGAATATACTGTAAAGTGAAATGACTGTGTATTTTGTGGGCGAAACGCGGCAGCCAATTGCGCACTGCAAGCGTCCCCAAAAACAGTCGCGGATTGAATCACCAAATTTTTTTTGAAGGGCTTATTAACCCCGGAAAAGCGATCCGCCAATCGATGGTTTAAAGCTGATGATACAATAATTTGTTGTTCTTTTTAGATCCATTTACCGCTGACGTGATTTCTCTCTCTCTCGCTCTCTCTCTCGCTGTTTCTAATGTTGAGTAAGAGCGACTTGGCTGGCTGGCTGGGCTCAGTCCGCTTGACGTACATCTTGCACACACATGGAAGTAATCCTTAATGCAAGAATTCCGTTTTCACCTCTTGTGTTCAACTTAGTGCGTGTGCAGGATTATTTCTCAAAGCCATAAAGTAAATCACTGTTGTCACAGTCTCCCATGCAAAAGTGGATTGCATTTTTTTTCTGACAGGCTCTGGCTCACAGCCTTTGGCTTTGTGTTGCTGTGGTGCCACACGATTTGAAAAGGGGAACAGAAATTGGAGTTCATTTATATAGGGCTGAAACTGACCCCATTTCACAACGAGCTTGATTTGATAATTACCACAAACACCACGTAATGAACAGGCTCGGATTTCATCCCGTAATAATAAAATATTAATGATAATAATGATTGCAATAATAGTCCTCACATTTGATACGCCACCTTTCATGTCGGGAAGATGTCTCAAAGTGCTTCACAGGATCTACTGTAATGTATAGTGACTGTGTGTTTTGTTGACAAATGCCAATTTGTGCATAACAACGTCCACGAGGTGACCGATTTTATTTGGGGCAGAACAGCCAGCCAGCTCATGGGCAACACTTTAAAGGGCAGACTTTCCACTTAGCTCCTGTTAACCCGCAAGCCAAAGCCCTAATGGGTGGTCCTAGCTAGACAAGCAACAGGAAGCTTGCCAGGCAGTGCTCTCAATGGGCAAGCTATGCAGTTTTAGCTGGTTAAACTCCAACAGTGTCCCAACACACAATCTGGAGTCCTCAGGCCTTGGCTCTTGCCAACCGGCATCGAACGCTCTCTGGATTTAAGTAACCAGGGTGTGTCCATCCAGGGAGAGAGAGAGAGTGCGCATTGCATTTGAGGTACAGGGAATTTCCATGTGTAGGTGACATACATATGTGGAACTCTCAGTCTTCGTTGGATACTCTTAAGCACGGTGGTGGGTTTCCATGTGTGTCAGACCCATGGCTGAGCAGAAAAATACAGAATAAACCAGTGAAGGAACTTGCTGGAAAACATCATACAGTGAATGTACTTTGGAAATCCCAGTAATACCATACGACTTGAAGGTAACTAATGCAATTTCAATTCTCAAGAAAGTACAGAGGCATGACCCTGGGAATTATTGGTTAGTTATCTTGACATCAATAATAGGAAAAATACAGGAGTCTATTATAAGGGAAACAATTCAGGAAACATCTATCAAGATCAAAGGTAATAAACAAAAGGCAACATTGGTTCATGAAAAGCAAGTCGAGGCTAACGTATTTATTGGAATTTTTTTCAGCCTGAAATGAAGTTAGTGGGTGAAGGTATATTAGATATCCTGACTTCTAGAAGCCTTTGACAAGGTCTCTAGCAAAAGCCTTCCAGCTAGAGTGATGCTCGGGGGGATTGTGAAAGATGTTGAGGTTGGAATCGAAAGTGTTCTGTCAACAGACGAGGGAGAATGGTGCGAAATGATAATTCTCTGAGTTGCTGGCATTAACTGGCGGACTCCGGCTCGGATCAATCTCCGGCCTCACTCTCTCTCTCTCTCTCTCTCTTATTCACAATATTTCTGACCTTGATGTGGGGAATTGCAGGCACAACGCATAATAACCCTTACATGCGACTTTCACGTCAGGAGAATGTCTCAAAGCATTTCACAGGATAGACTGTAAAATAGAGTGACTCGTGTGCAACCGCGGCAGCCAATTTGCACTCACCCGAGTCCCCACAAACAGCCTCAAGAGTCAATGACCAATTTTACTGTGGGGATTGTTAGCCAGGATACGCCAGGAGAAAAGCCCTCTCTTGTCGAATAGTGCCACGGGACGTCCAACTGAACAAACACAGTTGGGAGCTCGGTTTGACGTCTCAGAGCATCTCTGACAATTCAACGCTTTCCCCCCAGTACTATACTGGAGCCTCAGCCTAGATTCTATGAATTCAAAGTCCCTTGCTGCGTGATTTGAACCTGAAGCCTTCTAACCCAGCGGGGAGAGAGCTACTCACTGAGCCATGGCTGACACCCAGTCAAAGTCCGCGTGAGGGGCTCTGGCCTTACACATCTCCAGCACATCTGGAGATGTGACACTTTAGGAATTTTTCGAAATTTAAACCGCGATAAGAGGGGAAAAAGGGAGAAAGTGAATGAGGAAACCATTATCTAAATTTCAACACTGAACCGGCTTTATCTGACTCGAACTCTCACTGACTCTGGTTTTGAGACTGGGGACTGGCAAGAGCCTGTGTTCAGCTGTTATTTTGTGACGGTGCAGTCGAATAATTTCATACAAAGAGGCTGCCTCGTGTGGAGCCCTCCCACGACTCTCCATCAGATTAGTCAGACTCAGGGCTCCCTCAAAACCCACGTGATAAGCTTCTCTGAGACCTTCTGCGATCCGCTAGTTTGTAAATGTGCTCGTAATTTTGTTATATGTATATATATATATATTTTCTTTTTGCCTCCTCTTCACCTTTCCCTCCCCCACCCAACTCACACACCACTTAGGACATGCACAAGGGGAGAGAACATTTGCTCACTGTAGCTGAATGTCACAGTCACTATCTGCTCAAAGCTCTGCTCTTCCCCAATTAGAACATGGAAACTTTAAACTGTTAATAATAACGGTCCTTTACACTTGATACCACACATTTTCACGACCGGAGGACGTCTCAAAGCACTTCACGGGACATATTATAAAGTCTAGTCTGTAGTTTGCGCAGCAGCAGAATTGTGCACAGTAGTGTCCCGACACACAGGGCCATGAAGCAAACCAATTTTATCTGGGTGGGAGTGGGGGTAATTGTCAGCCAGGTCACCAGGAGTAGCACAGCGAGATGTTTAACTCCCACCTGAACGAGGCACAGATGGGAACCTGGGTTCAATGTCGTGCCCGAAGGACATCGCCTCCGACAATAAGGCTAACTCGTGCGCTGCGGTGAATTTTATTTTGTTTTTATTTTCCGCCTGGCACGTTTTGTTGGCCAGGAGCGTCATCGCTGAGCGGTTTTCTTTCAGTCAACAGGAAACTGTGGCCTGCGAGTTACACATTCCTGACAACACGAAGCCTTGTAACACAGGGTGTGTGTTTTTCAGTACAGAGGAGTTCCTCTTAAGTTTATCTGCATTGATCTCTCTCTGGTCTCGAGCTCGCCCTCTCTGACTCGAGGGCGTCGGGTGAGCATTGTGGCAGGGCAGAGATCATTTCAGACTTCCCTCCTTCCTGAACCTAATTCACAAACTAACTGACGACAGTTCGGTAGAATCATAAGGGACTTGGACAAGCACTTGTATAATCGAACAATAAAGGATGCGGGGAGAGAGGTGGGAAGTGGAATTATTACCAACGAAGGTGATTTAGGAAATCTAGCCACGGAGACACAGATACTGCTGGTGTAGAATTTTTTTTTCCGCTTCCGTCACTGGAATTTACGGCGCTCCTTATTCTTTAAAAAAAAGAGTGAGGGCCAAAATTCCATCCAGTCTTGGCCTGGGAGTCCTGTCTTAAATAGGCACGGAATCGTGCAAACCTTCTTAAATTCAGCTCGGTTGTCTTTTAAGAACTGCGGAGAGTGAGATCGGACTTACTAACTGTCCTGAGCGAAAACCCGTTTCTTTTAAAAGACAAAAAAACAGTCTTAAGGCTAAGACGAGGCGGATGTCAGGCAGGCCTCGGCTGCATTGCTTTGCATTGACTCAACAGCGATACTCAGTGAAATGGTTGTTAGCCGAGGCTGACATTGATATTGGTGTCTGTTCTGCAGGAGTCTTTTTTGAGCGAAAGAGCCTTTTCGATGCTTTGAAGAACTGCAGTGACGCCTGATTACATGATGACTGTTTCTCCAAGATCAGTTTGGATAATCGTTGGAAGAAAAAGGTCTCAAAACTTAGCTTTGTGCTTGGCCCAATTTAATGCGGGGGTGGGGGGGAGAGTGGGGGTGGGGGGGTGGGGGGGAGTGGGGGGTGGGGGGAGTGGGGGGGGGGGGTTGTTGACTGGGACTAAGTACAAGATAAGTAAGGTTAATTTGTCCCAAGCCATGTGTAGACTCTTTGGAGACTCTTATGCACGGTGATGGGTTTCCGTATGTGTCAGACGCCGGGGCTGACCAAAACAAAAAGCCACGATATCCTATTTCAGACCAAATTTATTGCTGGCTCTGCTCAAAATTTGAAGGCAAAAATTAAAATAAAAGGTCGGGCGCACCTGCAAACATGCATTGCCCCCCGCCATGCAGCAAATGCAACAACATGATACGCAAGGCTGCGCAAATGCATTAGGAGACATGAGATCCGGGAGGGAAATTGGCATGCGGTGCAGTTTCCAGGCGGAGTGTAACAAAACCGAGCGAGGAATGCTGACACTCCTCGCCTGCTCTGGATCGGGTAACCCTGCCAGCGCCAGCCCAGTGTCTTCACTGAAGAAAAGCCTCGTCTGCGGAGGAGAGGGATCTTTAAGATGTTCGGAGGGGAAGACCGAGGGAGAGAGAGAGAGAGGCGATTTCACCCATCAACCTTGCCTTGGGTGTTGCATTGTCGGAGGTGCCATCCTTTGGATGACAGACGAGATTCTGTGGGTTTGGTACTCACTATACAAAGGAAGTCTTTCTCTCTCTCTCTCGCCCAGTGTCCTGGCCAACAAATCCACCAAATAAAATTGGTCCCTCACTCCGTGGCTGTGTGTGGGGCATTGCTGTGTGCAAACTGGCTGCCGCTTTTCACTCACAAAACACACAGTCAATCCAATTTACAGTGTATCCTGTCAAGTGCTTTGAGACTCTCGATAATGTGATCACAGTTAGTTGCTCTCAACTGTAGTGACTCAGCAGCCAGTTTTGCACACAACAAAGTCCCGCAAACAGCCCCGAATGCAATACAACATTGGCCTTTTTACCTGGGGGATTGTCGGCCAGGGCACGGAGAGAGAGAGAGAGAGAGAGAGAGAGACGCCCTTTCGCTTTTCGGATAGGATCTTTATTATCCTGAACAGACAGGTGAGATCTTGGTTTAACTTCTTATCTGATGGACGGAAGGACGGCATCTCTGAAAATCTAATGCCTCACTGCACTGACACATCATCTTAGACTATGAGCTCAATGGCCCTGGAAAACACCCACAGCTGGGGTTTTGCTGTTTGGCCTTTTTTAGACCTATTCTTGATTGTAACAGCCCCAAAACAAACGCTTTCCTTTAAGCTCTGATCTTCATCATTCACCGAGTCCAGCAAATTAGTTACTGCTATTATAAATTACTGATGAAAATGTTGCACTCTACCCACAATATGATTTAATTTACAATTTAATATCTCATTGCAGTTTGTTTTTCACACAAACACCCACACGCAGAGTGGCCACTTACACCAAACAAGACAAAATAGCCCGCAGAGATCAAAGACTTCATTCACTAGGTTTAGCAAACGGAGCAAAATACTTGGTGATTATGAAAGGGGATGCACAGTGGTGTGGGTGAGAGACTGAGGAAGGGAGGGGAGAGAAAACTGCACTGCTGTATCGCATTAATCCACCCGCTAATCGATCGATCGCTGTCCTTGACGCTTTGAGTCTGGGAGCTGCTACACTCCGCAGCTCTCCTGCAGAGGAGCGTGCGATTTTTGTATAAACAAATAATATTAATAATAATCCTTGTATTTGATATAGCGCCTTATCACGTCTTTGAGAAGGTCTCAAAGCGCTTCACAGGATATATTGTAACGTGTAAAGCGTAGACTGTGTATGTATGTTGTGGGCGAAACATATTTTTTAACGATAATAATAGAAAAAATCGCACACAGCATTTCAACCACAAAAAATAAAAAAGCTGCAAAAAGGGTGCATCAAGGCTCAAAGGGGTATGGAGGATAAGACAGGGCGGTGGGATCGAATGGAAAGCTTTCTCTGGGAGCCAGCGCAGACTCGATGGGCTGAATGGCCTCCGACTGCTCTATAAATGCCTATTGTTCTCCGAAAATGTTCTGACCCTATTTTGCTGAATGCAACATCCTCACTGGGATATATTAATAGATTCTTGCACAGTGTGTGACTTAGTCTGAGGTTTGTTGTGTAGCACAAGGGGACGGGACAGGGGACGGGGGCCCATTGTGTAATACTGTGAATTTGGACGACTTTCAGTAAAAGGCTGAGACTCGCTGAGTCTCTGTGCTGGGAATACCCTCAATGAGTGTTGTGTGGGGACCAAATGACCACACAAAAAAAACCTAGTCATTTGGAACACATCCCCCCCACACCGCCCCGCCCCCCACCCTCCCCACCCAACAAAAAAACTCTCGTCCTGGGCTGAAAGCCGTTCTTATCATTAATCAGCACTTTCATGGATGTCTGCGGGGCGTTGCTGTGTGTGATTTGGCCACCGCGTTCGCCCACAAAGTACACGGTCACCCGAACCTCTTTGTGAAAAGGAACCGATCTCAAACGTTTTTGTGAAGAGCGTGGAAAAAAGTGTATAAATGTGCATCATCCTCTGCGTCGCGGATACATGTTTCTACACCTACAAAAAAATGCACAGTCCCTCCACTTTACAGTAAATCCTGTGAAGCGCTTTGAGACGTCTCAACGACGTGATAAGGCGGGCTCTGTATCAAATGCAAGGATTATTATTATTATTATTATTACTAAATGTGAGGGGATGGTGGGCTGGGAGGCCAGGAGACAGAACATCCCTTAATAACCTTTCTCGGGCATTTCTCTTTCTATTAAGAGCTTTTCTTGTTTACAAATGAAGATGCGCTGGGTGTATCTGCAGAGATATTGCCTGCTCTCTCTCTACGCTTTCACCAACGTTAACTTCAAAGCTCTCAGTGTTGACAGCGCCCTCTTCTCCTATCTGATCTGGAGCTATGTTTTGAAGTGGAGCAGCACTTGTTATTTGAGGATATTTGCTTTTCTTAAAAAAATTAAAAGAGAAAATCTGTTTCGAGTCCTTACTGAGCGGGATCTGTTTACCCAATCTCTCGAGTTACCAGGGTTAAACCTGGGTGGGGTGGGGGGTGAAATGTAAGGGATGTCTGGGGGGCGGGGGGGGCGGTGGTGTGGGGGGGGGGATAGGTGAGGAGGTGTTTTCCTCGTCGAAGAGCTTTGTCTGGGTCAGGTACTCAGTTGCTCGAGTTCTCATTCCCTCCTTGGTCACGTGCCGCTTAAGACTTTTGCAACTTGAAGGGTGCTATGGTAAATGCAAGCTGTTGTTGTTGTGAGTATCTGGAACGATTGGGTGAAGTGTAAACCCGTCGGAACTGAAACAACAGCCACAACAACTTGCATTTATATAGAGCCGTTCATGCAAGATCGGGTCTCGGAGCGGGTAACCACCCCTTCTTTCCCCCCCCAACCCCACTCCCCACCCCCCACCACCGCCTCTCCGCAATTCAGGCCTTGGTTCAGACGATTTTATGTACGATTTGGAAAACGATTTAGATCAAGAGAAAGAGATGTGCAGGACTTGCCTGATGGAGGGAGTGGGCGGGGACAGAGGAGAGAGAGGGAGAGAGAGAGAGAGTAGGGAAGTCCCTTGCTGTAAGCCACAAACGATCTTGACCGTTTCATTGCTCGGATCTGCTCGGTTGTCCCCACAATACCCCTCGTTGAATGCATCCTGTCCTGGGAAAGGGAGCCTTTGTGTATGTGTGAAGCCACCACTTCCTGAATGATGCCCAGAATAGTAGCTCGCTGTGATTGCAACAGTTTGCTGCCTAAGCCTTCCCAGACTCAGTGACTGCTCAGTCACTTTCTCCTTGGTGTGTTTATTGCCGCCGAACGTGGAGACATCACAATTGCTTATCATCTCAGCCTTAAACCCATCTCGTGTCGGCCTGGCTTGGCCGGTGAATTCTGTCCTCTGAGTCAGAGGGTCGTGGGTTCAAGCCCCACTTCGGGGACTCGCAGTCTAGACTGACGCCCCCGTGCAGCGTTGGGGGAGGGAGTGCTGCATCGTTGGAAGTGCTGTCCATTTGCGGATCAGTAATAAAATAATAATCTTGAATATTAATCTTTACACTTGATTAGAGAGGACGGGAGGACTTCGCAAAGCACTTCACAGGATTTACAGTGAAGTGTTGTCATGATGCCTTATACCAGTCACTTCATGTGAGGGATAAACTTAGTTAAGTGGTAATTCCCTTCCCCCCACACCTTCCAATTAATTTTCTCTGACAGACCGTATATTAAGAGTCACTTTTGTCTAAGTGTATAATTGCGCAGTTCACATAAGTGATACAGTCTTAAGCAGTAAATTAATGGGCTCCATTCTCAATTCTGCAAAGGCTAATCTGTTAATTGTTCATTTGAACGACTCCGTTTAATATCCATTCATCCAGTGGCTGCAGGGAGACTCACCAGCACAAATGTCATTCTCCGAGGATCTTCGAAGGTGGATTTTCATTGAGATGCCTTGCGGGTGTCACAGTGAAAATTATCACTACTCCTGCTGACCCGTGTTTTTCCCCCAAATCATCTCTTACTGAACTGGCAGTGGATGAATCGTGGATTGACTGTTCACTTTTTGGGCGAAACGCGGCAGCCAATTGCGCACGGCAGTGTCCCACAAGTCGTGGATCGAGGAACAATTCACTCTCTGGGCTTACAATTGGATCACTCTATGGTCCACATTTACACCTTGACTTCTGAACAGGTGTACAATGCTAGTTGGTCTCTTCTTTCCCTCTCAGTCCCCATCTCCTCTCCTCTCTCCCCCTCTCCAACCCCCACCCACTCACCCACCCGCCCGCCCTCCGCCGTCGCCTAAAACACTTCCGTGTTGTTTCAGCTCAGTTCTGGGAAACAGCTGAGAAATATATTAATAGCACTGGTTTTCCACAGAAAAGACTAAAAAAAAGCCCTGGAAAATAATACCGAAAGTCAAAAAAGAGGAAGAGGAGCAACAGTAGACACTGGCTAAATATAGCCATCACTTGACACACTTCACGAGGGAAACTGAACAGCAGACGAACAAATAGCTGGTACATTGTTTCATTGGGAAGAATGCAAAAGGCCCTTAATAATAATAATAATAATAATAATAATAATAATCCTTGTATTTGATACAGTGCCTTATCACATCTTCGAGACGTCTCAAAGCGCTTCACAGAATATACCGTAAAGTGAATTGACTGTATATTTTGTGGGCGAAACGCGGCAGCCAATTGCCCACAAACAGTCATGGATTGAGTGACCAAATTATTATTATTAATATTTTAAAAAAATATATTTCGAAGGGATTATTACCCCCTGGAAAAGCAAGCCATCGTTCGACTAAAAAACGTGTTCCTACTTTCTGCTGAGTAAACAGAGGCTAGCTATTTACTGCAGCTAGTGGGCTACTAAAAGGGGCTTTTAGCCAAGTACCAGGCACGATATCTGCTCCAGGTTCACCACCTGAGGACATGTTTATGTCCGTGCCCCAAATCCGGAGAGGGAACCTTTATTACTCCATCCTTCCTTTCTGCCACATCGAACTTAATGAAGCATTGAAGGAGAACCCATATGTGACAAGGGATTGCTTTACATGTTATCCAGTTCATACGAGAAGACATTACACATGATAATCCCAGGACAGATCCTCTCCTCGCACCCCTTTAATCGTTGGAATCTTAGAAAATCAGGCTGTGGTTATTACATTTGCCGACAGAGAACACTAACTTAAGGTTATGAATTTTTTATGAACAGGGACTGCAGTTTGAGCGGAGGACATGGGCCTGTGCTGCTATCTGATAGAGAAGGTCAACACGGGAATGGAAGGAGAGCAGGTAGCGAAAGAACAGAAACGACAAAAGCTTTCAACTTCGAACTGAACTGGAGCAGCCTGTCATGTGTGTAAAGCCCTGCTGCAATAAACCAACCAGTGTCTTTTGCTGCTTTTCTGGAGGTAATAATCCCTTCCAAAAAAATAATAAATAATAATAATAATTTGGTCTCTCAATCCACGACTAGCGTGTGGGGACACTGCTGTGGCGCAATTGGCTGCCACATTTCGCCAACAAAATACACAGTCGATTCATTTTACAGTATATTCTGTGAATTGCTTTGAGGTGTCTCAACGACGTGATAAGGGGCTTCATCAAATGCAAGGGTTATTATTATTTATTATTATTATTATTATCTGAGATGGAGTGCGATTTGCCTCCTCATTGGGTCATGGTGGGGGTGGTTGGGAGAGGACATTGGGAGGGGAACACTTGATCGCCATTGAACTCAAAGTGCGTGTGAGTGGACGTCAAGTTGAAACAGATTGGGTTTTGTTTCCCGAATGAAAGATCATGCCATTAACAACTTGTCCACTGGAAGGTCTGAAAAGATGCCCAGGGATATGTGTGTGTGTGTGTGTGTGTGTGTGTGTCCACACCTTCAGGAAAGGAGGGCAAATAGTTTTTTTTGTAATCATAGAAGTAACTTGCCTCCTGCCTTTTTTTTCATACCTCCTTTCTCTGCAGCTCACTGGCTCTCACGCAGCACGATGCACAATGCAAAGGACTTAAAATTGGTATTCGCATCTGTTTGTTCCATATGTCATATCCAGAAGCTGTACAGAATTTGTAGAGGAGACGTGAAAGCATTTGCACAGCTGCTCTACCTTTCAGAGATGGAAGACAAATGCATACAGGTTCCTCCATCAATAACAAGACTTCCTTCCACGATGGCTCGCCTGCTAGAATGGACATAGAGCTTACAACAATTTACAGCCTGTATTGTACATACTGAGATATGCAGGGGCATCGTTAAATGCATGAGTGAGTGAATGAGTGAGTGAGTGAGTGAGTGAGTGAGTGAGTGAGTGAGTGAGTGAACGAGCGAGTGAGTGAGTGAGTGAGTGAGTGAGTGAGTGAGTGAGTGAACGAGCGAGCGAGTGAATGAATGAATGAATGGATGAATGAGTGTATGAATAAATGGGTGAGTGAATGCATGAGTGAGTGAGTGAGTGAGTGTGAATGTTTCTGTGTGTTTGTGTGTGTTACTGCCTATTGGTGGGGGCGGGGGTTGAGTGTGTAAGTGTCTATGAGTGTGAGTGTATCTGAATGTGTGTGTGAGTGATCGAGTGTGTGTGGGAATTCCTGTAAGTAAGTGTGAGTGTGTCTGTGAGTGAACGAGCGAGTTTGTACTATTATCGAATGCAATTATTTATTTTAATGACCGACCATTGAGATGTCTGGTGGGGGGGGGGGGAGGAATGGGGGGATGGGAGGTGGGGTCTATCTTTCACTGTCAGTTATCAGCGCGAAATCTGGAGAGGAGCACGCTGTAGACCTCAGGAACCTGTGTTCCTGTGCTGGAGGTTACAGAGTTAAATGGAAATCAATGACTGTTGTCCGGAATCAATTATTGAGGTTGGCGAATAGGTTCTTAAAAGGAAATTTATTCGCTTCTTCCTTCTTGGCTATCTTGGTGCCTCTCAGCATCCCAACCGAGAGAGTGACAGGTGACCAGAGTCCAGCCCCTTCAATGTTCCTCTGTAATTGGGAGTCAATCTCCTTTGCTTTCTCTCTCTCCCGCCTTCTCTCCCTCTCTCTCCCTCTCTCCCCACTTTTCACTCTCTCTTTTACTCTCCCCCACTCTCCCTCTCTCTCTCTTTCTCCCCTCTCTACCTCTCCCTTACTCCTCTCCCCGTCTCTCCCTACTCTCTCTCTATGTCTCTTCACTCGATCCACATCTGTTTGTGGGACACTGCTGTGCACAATTGGCTGCCACATTTCGCCCAGTATAAAAATATACTCCTGCGAAACGCTTTGAGACTTCTCAACATGATAAGGCACTATATCAAATGCAAGGATAATAATTATTATTAATATTATTATATATTATTAAGACCTGGGTTGTAGCCTGTCCAAACTCCTTTCATTTAGTGCCTTTACACCAGGTAATCGTCGAGAGATTGCTAGGTTTATCCCTTGCTGGCACTCTGTTCAATGTCAGCAAAGAGCTTTAGCAAGTGAATATATAGCAACCCATTAATCTAATGATGTGCATCTCCAATACAATCATTGGAACTTAAAGAAAAAAAAAGAAATTCCATTTAACTCTTCAAGAACTAAAAAGACATTTGGCTCTTTTCATTTTTTAGTTGTTACTTTTTTCAGTTGATTTTTTATGGTTGCATTCACCTGCAAAACACATACGCTCCCAGTAATTTACGGTATATCATGTGAAGCGCTTTGAGACGTCCTTCTCAAATGTATTGTTTGTCAAATGTATTGTTATTGCACTCAAAAGAACAAACTTAATAAACGCACGGCATTGCACACACACTGCTTGGCTCTGTTCCACTTGTAGTCATGGCCAATCACGCATTGGAACTTATGGGTGCTTTCTGAGTTTGTTTGGTGAGGAATGAGTTCCTTTTTTTTTGATCATTCGTTTGCAAGTCCTGATCAATTACTGCTTAATTATTCATCAGAATCCCGGCACTCTACTTGTTTGCTTGCTTCATGTCTAGGATTTTTTTTTTTTGCAACTTATCGCTTTGAAGTGTGGAAACTGAAGTCTCCCAGGAGTTGAACTGTCCTGAGCTTAATCTACTATAATTGCATGAAATTGCACTGTATCAGGGATGTAATTCCATATTTAATTCAAGGATTCTAATAAATGCTTAACAAAGGGGGTAATGTCACTGCACTGATTGAAGCTAATTGCCAGTGAAATTTTTTGTCATTTTTTTTCTATTTAGACTTGATTTTATTCATCATCATAATAATAATAATCCTTGCATTTGACATGGCACCTTTTCACGTTGATGAGACGTTTCAAAGTGCTTCGCAGAATATATTGCCAAGTGGATTAACTGTGTATGTTGTGGGAGAAATGCAGCAGCCAATTACTTTACAGCAGTGTCCCACAAACAGTCGTGGATTGAGTGACCACGGTTTTTTCTCCCAATTTTCGCCTACAAACACACACCTGATAGTAAAATCGTGTGAAGTGCTTTGAAATGCCTCGCCGATGTCATAAGGTGCTGTATCAACTGCGAGGAGTATTATTATTATCATTATTATTATTATTACAGCATGTTGGACCCAATGTAATCTATCTTATTTAGTCCTTCCTAGCGGTTCATTCCTCTAACATTGAGGATTGCTGTCATTCTGCTCTGCCTCCAGCAAGAGATGGGTACTTGATCGTAACATTATTATATACATATATAAATATATAAAGACATTTTTCAATTCATTCTAACTTACTCAAGCGTTGGAGATTCAGGATATGAACAGTATCATTTCTCAACCTGGGGAGAGAAGGTGGGGTAGTGAGGGTGGGGTGGAGGAGCCAATGGGCCACTTAAGCGTTGACTGGATTGGCTCAGCAGTTGAATTGGGTGAGACTCAAACAATATGCCAGGACATTTTTAGGGTGTTTTTCTTATAATCGCCGCCCTTCACTAAACAGAGACGGAACTGGGTAGATGAGGCAGCCGGGGCTGACCACTAACAGAAGTGGTCTGATTCACAATTAAGTTGCTGCACAAATCAGAGCCCAAAGCATGAGAGAGAAAGAGACAGAAAGTGAGTGAATAAGAGAGAGGGAGAGAGGGGGCGGTGGAATAAAGCAGTGCAGAACTAAATATAGGTTAGGTTTGCGCCAAGCAAAGAGGTGTTTACTTCAAACTTCTGCACGTTTGTTTGAAGAACACAGCCGCCAACACAGATAGATGCCTCGGCTCTAAGGCTCCAGATAAAATCTCGTACTTCCTGCACGTCTAAGGAGCAATTTGTACATTTTTCTTAACATACAAAAAAACTCTCCTCTTTTCTGGTGTGTTTTGTGATTTGATGCTTGTTAACTCTTAACTCTGCTGAAGAGGGGCAAAGTCTGTGTGGAGGGGATTTGTTTTAATGTTTGTGTGGTGGTGGTGGGGTGGGGGGAGAGGGTACATTTTACCCCATTCAGCTTCGAGTCCAGCTGGACCTGCTTTGAAGGATTATCTCCTCTCTCTGTTGTCTGTAAAGTTCTCTCATTGCCATTGATAGCAGAAACCCAAGGAGAGGTGAATTTATCAATGATGAACTTTGTTCCCTGATAGAAGAACACAATGAAGGAGGGAACACAATGCTAACTTCAGGGTGGAATAGCCGAACTGCTCCCTCCCTTCCTCCCTCCCACCCCACCTCCCTACCCGATAATTCCACCCCCTCCATTCCGATGGATCCAATATCCAACGCATCCACCTACAAAAACACACGGTCACTACACTTTACAGTAAATCCTGTGAAGCGCTTTAAGTCATCCTCCTGATGAGAAAGGCGCTGTATCAAATCCAAGGATTATTTAAATATTATTGCCATCTGGAGACTCGCCATCGCGCCTGCACTTAGCCTTAAAATTTAACAACAACTTGCATTTATATAGAGCCTGTCATGCTGGGTAACGTCCCAGAGCACCTTGAAATTAACTTTATCTTAAAATTCAAGTTTCTTGTGCGGAGTTATGAAACAAATTGCCTAAACTCAGTCTCGATTTAGAAGCCGTCTTAAAAAGAACCAAATCCAATTCCAAAACTCTACATCTTCTTAAGGTCCCTAAGGATAAGGCCGAGTAGAATTTGGGGTCTTGGGTGATGAGAACAAAAAGACTGTTTTGTTTCAGATCTCCTGCTAACCACGAGGAGCGAGCAAACAATCCCACCAGGCGAAATGTTGTGGCTCTATCTCGGGAGCGTTAGCTTCCCCTCTTCCAGCACAGCTACAGCGCTCAGCCTCCCTTCTTTCCCTCCCTCTTTAGCCCTGTCTGCACGGAGTTGCCGTAAAGCTAGACAAACGAGCGTCTCCTCAAGACTGCCGAGTAGGCGATGTCAATGCCCGGCCTCTGCCTCCAGGCAGTCGCTGTCATTAATATTGGCAGGATTGTCTCTCTCTGGAGTCTCGTTTAATTACAGGTGCTTTGTCTAATTGCCGGCTGGGCTGACTCTTGCCTTTCGCTGCACAGGCTAACCAGTGTGGCTCCTGCTTCAAAGGCCGTTTCAGTCAACATTCAAGGCAGCCATGGTTGCCCCATCAATTCCAATGGCAAGTGCTGCGACAAAGCAGTCAATTGATTAGAGGTAGAGGTCAATCAGAGGAGGCATTGCTCCCCGTGCTGAGAAAGCTAACATATCAACAGTCTGTTCGCCAGTTCCAGTTGACGATGTGTTGACAGATGCTGGAAGCTGAGGTTATCGCTGGTGGACACTTTGGTCACTCTGGAAACTCGCCTCCGCCACAACACATCAGCCAAACCCCAACTGCGCTCAGCAACGCACGTGGTGCAGCGAGAATGTCAGCCAGGCTGTGTGCTCACCTCTCTCTCTCTATGAAATATACCCAGGCAGCCTTTCTGACCATAGTCCCTGTTGATCTCAGGGTAGTGCGTCAACAATGGGTTCAACTACTGTCTCGCTCTGAGCATCCGGTGGATACTAAGCCTAGAGAGATAAAATGTTTCTCAATCGACTGTTTGTGGGACACCGCTGTGCGCAATTGGCTGCCACGTTTCGCCCGCAAAATACACAGTCAATCCACTTTACAGTATTTTCTGTGAAGTGCTTTCAGACGTTTCAGTCAAATTCAAGGAGTAGTATTATTTGTTACAGGATGTCTGTGCTGTTTAATAAACTGAGAGGGTTTGGGCTGCAAAGGTCAGCTGTTGAGTACGGTGACAACAAAAGCACAGGAGCCTGCACGTGCGATCCAGTTATCCCAGGCACGGTCAGAGGCGGGTGTGTGTCTGTGTGTGGTGGGGGGGTGGAGGGGGCAGGAGGGGGATGGGAGGTGACTGGATCCGATGTCTGGCCTGTCAGTCACAGTGGTGCTATTTATGATCCAACAAAATGCAACACATGAGAGATGTCACCTTGGCTGAGAGGGTAGTGGTGGGTGGCGGGTAGTGAGGCGGGGGAAAGGGTTGGTACACCGAACCTGTGAGAATTCCTTAGGGCAAATAAACAGTTAAAGGAGCCTACGACGGGATGGGGATGGGGAGGCATATGTGAATGCAAAGGGTTCATGACGTGAGATTTTATTGCATTGAATCTGTTATGCATTTTCTCCAGTCCATCCGTTCCCAACAATGGGCCTGGGAACTTACCGGGACCTCAGTGCCACACACAAACCAGTCATCCCTCCATTCCTTCCTCTTCCTCCCTACCTCTCTCCCTCCCTCTTTCCCTCGATTTCTGCACAGTGAATTGGCCCCAGGGTTTCAAGGCTTCTGATCAGATTGATATGAAAGAGTGGGTTATGGACCCACGCAACCAGTGGAAACAGCCTATTTTTTGGGGGGTGTGGGTGGGGGGGTAACTTTATCAAACCCTTTTACAATGTTAAACTCTTCTATGAGGTTCCCGCCCCCCCTCCACCCTTAAACATCTCTTCTCTCGCAAAAAAAAAGGCCCAACCTAGCCAGTCCATCCTGTTACCATTTATTGGAGAGTGTATCAATCGTGTGTGTTGTAGGCGAACACAAAATCTCTTAAAGATGACATCTGTGAAGTAATGAAGTTGACAAACCGCTGGCAGCAGTATCAAGCCTGCACATCTCAGATTAAACCTGCTGTAACCCGAATTGTCAGGAAGCTCTCACTCTCGTCTCTGCTGAGACACGGCCAGTCTCACAGCCTCTGAGAAGCTTGCCACTGAGTCGAGCTTCAAACCCTAGCTGGTGAGACGAAAGGGAAGCTGAGAGAAGGTGAACGTTTAGAGTGGCTCAGCCTTGCTCGTCTAAAACTATTGGGTAAGTGAGATTAAATTCAATTTATTGATTTTTAATGAAACATTGATCTGAAGAGGGGATGACGGGGAGAGTGGGCAGGGAAAGCCCACAAATGTACAATCAATTCACTTTACAGCATATTCTGTGAAGGGCTTTGAGACGTCGAGAAGACGTGAAAAGCGCTATATCAAGTGCAAGGATTATTATTATTATAAAGCAGCCCGGGTGGAAGTTCGTACTTGAGATGTCCAGATGGTAGCGGGTTTCCTAAACTGGACACTGAAATCATATGAATTAGAAATGAACAATTTACACACAGTACACAAATTGCTGCCCTAACCTGGCCCTACACACTGCATTGATCAATCAGAACCATGTGAGTCTGAGCCTGGCTCAGTTGGTAGCACTTTTGCTTCTGAGCCAGGAGGTTGTATGTGGGTTTTACCTCCTCCCCCCCCCACTCCTCCACCACCACCAGACTGGCATGTGGAACACTAGATTTTCCAAAGACATCAGAGGTGACGTCTTTTGTAGATACTGTGCCGCAATTCGGAAAAAGAGAAGAGAATCTCTCCTGGTGTCCTGGCCAACAATTTCTCAGATATATCTGGTTGTTCACCTTGTGGCTGTTTGTGGGACGTTGCCGTGTGCAGAATGACTGGCACAGCTTGGTGAAGGTAAAACTGTCACTACACTAGACAATTATTGTAAAAAAATTATAGCTGCTATAAAAATATTAGTTCCCTCTCTCCCTCCATCCATCCATCCCTCCCTTCCTCTCTCTCTTTCTCCCTTCCTTCCCTCTTTCCTTCCTCATCTGCCCAACGTGATAGCATCTCCCTCTGGCTCGGGCACTGCCCTGCTATACATGGTTTGGCTACGCTCCAGTCCTGTTCACTTGATACCAATGCGAGCAAGCAAAAGGAAGCCAAAGATCGGGAATTCGAGGAACTGCAAGGGTTGGCAAGGAACCAGCCCACCACTTTCACACTGAGAAAGCTGGTAGTGTAAACGGAACAGAGGGCACAGGGGTAACAGGAGGCTAAAAGTTACTCGGAACTTCTAAAGTTTGTAAAGCTAGCTGCAGCCAGTTGTGCGTATGTCACACGTGTAATATTTGGTCCTGGAATTAGTTTGGAGCTAAATTTGCAGCACGCAACTTGGCTGCAATGTTTCCTCACCTTGCCCAAACATGGCTGAGATGTAGGCACATATGCACCGTGACTGTGATATCTAATTCATTCATTTTCTATTTACGCGCCAGCCTGGCTCAGTCGTTAGCACTGGGTCAAGTTAGGTCCAAGCACCAAGTTTGGGAGTTTGATCAGACTTTGATCACATTTGTCTAGGCTGACAATCCAGCCCAGTGCTGGGTGGGAGCATTGCATTGTCAAAGGTGTCATTCTTCAGATGAGACATTAAACCAAGGTCCTGTCTACCTGTTTGGGCGGGCCAAACAGATTAAAGATTCTGCGGCGCTATTCGAAAAGAGAAGGGAGATTCTCTCTCCCGGGGCCTTGGCCAAAAATCTCCCAAATAAAATCAGTCACTCACTTCATGGCTGTTTGCGGGCTGTTGCTGTGAGCAAATTGGCTGCTGTGTTCACCTACAAAATACATAATCACTGCGCTTTACAGTATATCCTGTGAAGTGCTTTTGTTATAATAGTGCATATATTATTATTTATTATTTATTATTTGGGGTTTGCCGAACCAAAGGTGGTGATCTGGACTGAAGCAGATTCGCCCAGCGCCAATGCTCTGTCCAGAGTGATTTGTGAGATTACTGAGGGTTGGATTCAGTCAAGACATCACAGAAAGCTCCACAGAAAGCACAGTGAACACCCCACCAGGTAAATAAGGTCACATCTTTCTATCCATTTACAGGGTTCCTTGCTCCCCAGGATTCCAAACACAGTACACAGTGCAAATACAGCCATTTAAAGAGAATAACCTTTGCATAAAAATAAGCCTCACATAAACATAACCTTGATGGGACCAGTTTTCTTCTGTCGGTGAAGAATAGTGCCAGCACCAATAGAAGAGGCATGTAATTCTCTGACGATAACGCTTCATATCACATCAATGGGTCCCAACATGAAAAGGAGCGTGTTGGCAGCTTAGGTGGCACCGCGTTTAAAACACGAACCCCAATGGCGTGTAACTTGGCTCCATTATCACCAGCCCGAAACACACACGCACACGAGATCGGAAGATTGCCTGCGTGTGCGTGTATGCGTGCGTGTCTCAAGCGTGTTTGGGATTGGCGAATATTGAGCCAGGCTAAGCACCGTTGGCTAAAGCTTTTACATTGGGTCTTAAATACACAAATCAGTCTTAAATACACACAAACACAAATACGTGTAGAAATGCACACACACACATACGCCCACACACACACGCACACACACACACACACACACACCACCCAATCCATTTAAGCAAACCCTGGCAATGATTCGTCCAGCACACAAACACACAACCACCATCTCACCCCACTGACAGATGTCACCCTCTCTAACTCTCTCACTAGGTCCTTACCTGTTAGAGAGATTGGAGCAGGCCAACCTTCTGTAAAAAGAAAAGAAAAGTCCCACATATAACTCTCCAGCAAATAAAACCCTCAGCACGTCTAAACATTTCACACAGACCCCCAATTTCGTTTCAGACAGAAAAACATTACATGATTCATAATTTCAAACCTTCAGAAAGTGGATCACAAATTGGCAGCTCTTTGTGTGGGCATTGGCCTGGCAAGTTGGGGGCCAATGCATGACAAGAGGGGTTGGTCAGGGTCGGTGGATGGGGCATAAGGATGCCAACATGTAATGTGTGTCTTATCTCAGTCAGGTTGTCCGACAGTGGCAGAAGGAAGTGTCAAGTTGAAGCCAGACACATCCTAGTCAGAGAAGGATGGAAAAGGAGATGACTTATTCACTGCCCTCCACTCCTCCACTCATCCCAATGTCCTGGTACGGAACAGAGGAGGCTTAGAGGCAAAAGTGGATCACTGAGCCAGTGATTGGTGAGTGGGGAAGCTGGTGAGGAAGGAAAGAAGTGGGTAATAACTCGTCTAATGGGACTAAATACACATCAACTCTTTAGTGCTGCTGTGGTATGTAAATTCTCTTTGTGTGAATACCAATGTAACAACGACGCTGAAAAAATGACAGGGTTTAATATGAGTTGTAAATTGTATAATCGAGACACACAAAACAGTCATGTAAGAGGAAATTACAGGGAGCCCAACTGTCGAGGAATGTATAGGATTGTGACATTTAAATGTATGTCTTGTAATGTAAATGATTTCAGCACATCTCCAGCATTGATGAGTCCCCAGGCTGTGTTCCCCGAGCATTTAATGCCTGGTTTTGTTGTTAATGCCTCAGAGACAGAATTTAATTAGTGCACCACCTTCCCTTGTGAATGTTTCCCTGACACGGCGCTGTACAGAAGTGTGTGTGTGTGTTATCTCCTTCTCACACTTCCTCCTCCATCCTCCAACTCTATCCCCACCCTATTCATTTTTAGGCTGTGCTTTGAAACTCTCTTGATAGACCTGTTGAAAAGTCCTGGATCTCTCCCGGCATGCACAATATCATGTCGTGCCCCCCCAAAGAAGGTTGACAGACCAGCTGTTCTGGGAAGCCAGATCCTCTAACTAGCTGATTTTAACTGGGTTAATTTGTCCTTTATGCCTGGCTAAACTGTTGCAGATATTAACCATTCGCCGAGAGATGGAAATGGGATTCATGAAAAAAGATGACTTAGAGAAAAAGGACAGCGGTAACACATGCAGGCAGAGCCGAATGGCCTCTCTCTCTTTCTCTCTCTCTCTCTCTCTCTCTGTGAAAAATATATCTATGTTCCCAGCAATAACTGAGGTCAATGCCAAACACTCTGGCCTACAGCTTTGCTCCAGTCTGTGTCGGGTGCTTCTGTTGTTGTATAAATAGGTTCAGGAATTACAGAACGTCAATGAGGAGCGTGTTGCTGTGAGGAACTAACTGTGGCAGAAATGAGGAACTGGCCGGAGGAGCTAAGGGACATGATCTCATCGATGTCCTTATGAGAACTCTTAGCTCCTAGTTTATCGGCTGCTATTGGCAGCTGAGGTTCCAAACTTAAGCTGAGAACTCTGACTGATATATTGGGGGGGGGTGGGGGGTGGCAGGCTGTAAAGATAGAAAGTTGAAGGAAACCTTCCAGAATCCACTGGAGTCTAACATGCTGGGTTTTGCTAACCATGTGGTACAATTGCCTGTCGCGTTTCACCCACAAAATACACAATCAATCACTTTACAATATAGTCTGTGAAGCGCTTTGAGACGTCTCGATGACGTGGTAAGGCGCTATATGAAATGCAAAGATTATTATTATTATACTGTGAAGTCGTAGGGCTCAGACTGGGTGGCATTTCCTTGGGTCTCTGGTGCTGAATTAAGGACAGTTTTTGAGCATTGGGTCAATTCTCCGATTAACTGAAACTGTCTCTTAACTCACTGTAGATGAACCCCTTTACAGACAACAAATAGATTGATGAGGCTTTCATCCAATCAGTTCAAAGGGGTCCTGGATTCAAACCCAAATCCCAGAGATGAACAGAGAGGACAGTGAGCTAACCCAACACTGCGTTAAGGGAGTCTTTTACGTCCTAAATCTTTTTTCAGCCCGTGCCCTCTGGGCTAGACTCGAACCCAGTTCTCTTCCAAAGAAATTGAAGAGCTTAAAAAGCGAGCACGGTCTGAGTGCATTTGTGAGGAATTAGCGGTAAGACGTGGCGCAACATTCATTTTAGCTGAACGCAATGTTCCAACATTTAAAACCCTGTATTTTGCCTTTAATTGTCTGCAATGACAGCATTAGTGGGGAGCGCTGTTGATTTAAATGATTCAATCTTCACCTTCGAATAATTTATAGTCCGTCGAAGCTCCTAAAAGTTCACCTGCTGAGAAAATTCAATGGCGACCTGCGAGTATCTATTCCATTTATTGCCAAGATCCTCCCGCACCTGATGACAATTCTCTTTAATCGAAAGTGTCAGTTTCAGCGAACTCATCTGCTCCGCAGCCAAATAAAGCCATCATCATTACGTCTGCCGATGTGTGCAATTGGAATAATTTACTCTGTCATTTCGAATGACTGTCAGTTAGCTCACATGCGGTGTTTGAAGATGTTGTGGGCTCTCTGAGACAGGGAATAAGATGGAAGCGTTGATGTGAAATCTAACGGTTTGTCCATTCGGAAGAGGACACGTCGTCACAGATAATAGTAAACCTTGCATTTGGTACAGTGCCTTATCACATTGATGAGACGTCTCAAAGCGCTTCACAGAATATACTATCAAGTGTAGTGACTGTGTATTTTGGGCAAAATGCTGCAACCAATAGCACACAGCAGTCTCCCACAAACAGCCATGGATTGAGTGACCAATTTTTTTTGAAGAGATTATTACCCCGGGAAAGTGATTCGCCAATCAACTAAAAAACGGGTTCCTACTTACTGCTAGGTAACCAGAGGCGTGCGGAGTAAGGAAACTTGCCTAAGGTTTGGCCTTGCCCGGGAATTGAACCCACGTCTTTTCACTTGAGAGGCGAGCACGCTAACCACAACGCAACGGGACTCCAAATAATAATAGTGTAAATACTTGCCTCGCCATCAGTTGGTAATTGTAAAGAGATGTTGTAACTGTGTTTCGTGACCTGCCATTTTGGGGTCTCCGCATTGAACAGGGTAGTGCTCTCTGGCTATCAGTTACAGGTCTAACCGTGAGCGAGCAGCCACATAGGAAAGAGCACGGATCAGGTTCTTTCCCAGCGGGAGGCATCCGAGCTGGGAAAGCAGTGCTCTCTGCGAGGTGGGAATGTGATTTACAAGCAGGCAGGAAGTTTCTATGGAACGGGCAGACGATCAAAGACTGATTTGCGTCTAGAATTTCTAAGTTTGGAGCAGCTTGTTCGTTTGCCAAAGCCTTTCCGATCCAGGCTCCGCTCAGTCACAGCGCTCTGCATTAGAAAGGAAGAACTTGCATTTTTTTACAGCCCCTCATCGCTCTGAAAAAGCACTTTCCTATAATGATCGATTTATGTAGGCCAACGTGGCAGCCATTTTGATCACAGAGAGGTCCCGCAAACAGCCACAAGGTGAATGGCTAATTTACCTGCAGGACTGTTGGCCAGGAGATTGGGAGGGACTCCCTTCTCTTTTTGAGTGAGTAGTTTTATCAGTTCTTAAACACCATCTGCCTCTTTAGGTGGACATTAAAGATCTCACGTTGGGTTTGGGACATGGAAGGAGAGTGGGTTCTCCTGGTGCCCTGGTCAACAATCCTCCAACTAAATTGGTCATTCACCTCATGGCTCTTTATGTGGGGTTCCCATGTGCAAAATGGCTGCCACATTCTTTCACAAAAGAAGCAGTCATCACACAACAATCATTCAGGCAAAAACTCTTTGAGGTGTTTTGATGTGATAAGGCACTATAAAAACACATGTACGTAGTTACAATAGGTTAAGGGTGGGCTGTGGGCAGGGATGGACTTTGCTAATAAACCTGCCTCGGTTTAGCCAAAAACCCTAGTGGTTCAGAGGATGCCTGAAAGCGCGGTTAAAAAACAACACAACAACAGCGCCCTCCACGTAGGTTAGCGTCTTGAGACGGGGGTGAGCGAGTGATGGTTTCCGGGATGGTCCACACTGTTTGTTTGTTTGTTTGTTTATTCATTTATTTATTTGCAATTGAATTTGCTGCCGAAGGACGCGGGCCAGAGTACCAAGGTCAAGCCATAGTCGGCGAGGAGCTCACTCTGTAGAGGAGTTGGAACACAAAGGCCTTTGTACTATTGAAGTGTAACAAAACCCTATGATATCAGAGCATATTTGTTTCCTGTCCCAAAAATCTGCATCGCACATAAAAATCAGGTGGACGGACGAACGGACCGGTTTGCAGACCGCGCGTGTGTGTGTGTGTGTGGGGGGGGGGGGGTGGGGGGGGGGAGGAGAGGAGAGGTGACAGTGAGACTAAAGTGTTCATTTCATATCTTGTTTAGTTCCATCCCCCCGCCCCACCACCCATCCACCACGCCCCTTCCCCAATCGGGAGGCAGATGGTTTACAGTTCAATGCCGTCCCTATTTATTTACGTTTAAAATACTGTCTAGTCAGACACACGCCGATCTGCTCCAGACGAGCAATGGCTCAATCAAGGTGACCGGAAGGACGTTGCGTTTAAGGATCTGCAGGAACCACCTTAAAGGAGCAACGTGCCTCATTTTGATGTTCGCTTTCGTTTCGCTCACAAATTACACAGTCACTATACTTGACAGTATGTTCTGCGAAGCGCTATGAGACGTCTCGACGATGGGATAAGGTGCTGTATCAAATGTAAGGATTATTATTGTTTAACTTCAATTAATGACTGAACTGGCATTTTCACAGGGCCTCGCCACATTGCAAAGCCCAAAGTGCTTTACAAAGGAACACTGTAAAGTGTAGTGACTTGTTTTTTTTCTTCGGCAAAGGCCATCGGCAGTTGTTTGCGTTGGCATATATCATATCATTGAGACGTTCATGAACATGGCGGCTTGTTGACCAGGACATCTGGAGAAACTCCCTTCCCTTTTTTGAATCGTGCTATGGGATCTTTATCATCCACGTGAACAGACAGACAGGACCTCGATTTAATGTCTCATCCAAAGGACGGCATCTCCGACAATGCCATTGGAGCTGCCGTCCTTGAGTTTGACGTGGAATTTGAACCCACAACCATCTGACTCTGAGGTGAGAGTGCTACCCACTGAGCCAGGTAATGTGGGTTCATGACAAAATAAACAAAATACACAGTCAATACTCTATAGTATATCCTTTGAAGCACTTTGAGGTGTATTGATGACTTGATAGGGTGCTGTATCAAATACAATCATTATTATTATTGAGAACACAAAATGCATTGTCAGTGCCACCAGTAACACAATAATCACATTAATGTGATGTTCCTTGCCTGCCAAAGTACACAGTCACTACACTTTACCCTGCAAAGCGCTCTGAAGCGTCCTCCTCCTGACGTGAAAGATGCTGCAACAAATGCAAGGATTAATATATCAGAGGGGGTGGGGGAATCTGAAATGCAATATTCACCTGCTAGGTTAACGCAACAAATCCAGCTTGCACGCATCGCATTTTAGACCGCTTTTATAAACAAGGCGTGCACGGGAGTGATGGCAAGGTTCAAATGATTCATTGCACATGGTTCATTGCATTGGGTTCACGTCTCACTCACAGCTCTGCTTCTCAGAACTAAGCTTCCCTTAACCTTGTCCATAATGCAAACCCAAATGCGCTCTGTCATTCCCTTCTAACTTGTGGCCTTGCAACTCCAATAAAATTCCTCATCATGATGTTACTCTGCAGTTACAGTCCCATATTAGTCAGTAAAGTCCATTCAGTTAATGAAGCCTCCCCACCTATCACAGCGCCAGATTGTCAGTAGCTCACTAATGAAGTGGCTATAAAAACTGTCATCTAGTTCAGAGGTAGCCATCAGAAGGTCGTGGATTCAAGCCCCATGTCAGGACTTTGAGCTCAAAGTCTAGGCTGATGCTCCTGGGCAGTGCTGGCGGTGGGCAATGCTGGGTGTCAGGGGGGTGGGCAGTGCTGGGGGTCGGGGTGGGGTTGGGGTGGGCAGTGCTTGTCCACTTACATTGGGCTCAGATGCAGAAATAAAGTTGTGCTGCAATGTTTAATTGTCTGCAAGGTAAACAGGTTCCTAATTTTACTCAAGCAGTGCGAGGTGAAGAGATCTGATTCAGATAAATACACACACAGTCCCACACAAACAGACAGAGGTACACACACACACACACACGCACAGCTGGAGAGATGAGGAGAGAGAAAAACATTTGGGGAGTTAGAAAGGTAGAGAGACAGAGAGAGAGACACTGAATTGGAGAGATAGAGAGAGGGATGAAAGAGACAGAGACACATTTACAGAGTTAGAGAGGGTGGAGCGAGACCGAGACACCTACACACGCGCACACACACACACACACACACACACAGTGACCAGATATCTGCACTGTTTTCATACCCACAATGGGGTTGGTCCCAATGAATGTGGCTATCGGGCTCTCTCCTATGTGTCTGCGTGAAGCCAGTTTTTCTTCATGCCCTGGGAAGGGTTAGCAGAGAAAGGAAGTGAAAGGCTTGTTTTGTCAGGTTATGAGCAGTCAATGCAGTGACTTGTCTTGTCTGGCACAGCGACACGGGTGTTCAATAACACATGGAGCTGACTGTGTGAGGCACCCCTCGCCTTTAGAGGGAATGAGCGGTGCCCTGAACAGTGCATCTGTTAATGTGCACATGATGTCATATGGACGGTTTGTGCTGCTCGCTCAATCTTGTTTATGCAAAACTCAAAGGTTGATGGCTGTAACAGATTGTGATTGCAATCTTATGTACATGGCCTGAATTGCCAGCCAGCTCTGATAATGTTAAGGGTATTAATGAATCACCCGGTGTTTATAATAGCAGAGGAAGCCGTTCAAACACAGCCCACAAAATCCCCAAAGACAGGTCACTTTACAGTGTATCCTGTGAAGCGCTTTGAGACGTCTTCTCGATGTGAAAGGCACTATATAAATGTATTTTGTTGTTGTTGTTGTCCTCCAAACGAGACAAGGTGCTGTATCAAATGCAAAGATTATTACTATTATTGGTTAAGTGCAAACTCCCCCACTGGAGGCTGGTAATCCCACCTAGTTTTAACCAATAACACTAAAATTTTGCACAGTCTTAATACTGAAGTCAACACGGCCTTTACTGACTATAAGTCAAAGTAGAATTTCAGACCTTGGCCTATCGACTCAAACCCCTTTCCCCTGCTCTTACCCCCATTCTAATGGATTTTTGCTTGGTGTGGACATCAATGTAATGGGCTTGACTCAATGCAACCATTTCTTAACAGCCACCTCATATTCTAACTACCTTCCATTTGTATGTGTGTATAAAAAAAATCTACTGATCTCTGCTCTCCTCTTTTATTCTCTGGCGATACGGTGAAATTCTATGAATTGTACACGCAATTTAACAGTGAAAACTATTCAATAAACCACACTATTCATATAACCAAACTAAAGGTAAGAGGAGATTCATCTCCCGAAACTCTAAGTTCTATTCAATAAACCAAACTATTCAATTCTCCGATATTCAATTAGCTGAATTTCACTGAAATCCTGAATTCATGGCCCTTTTGTTCCTGACTTGATCACCAAAACACACAGTCGATCCACTTTACGATATATCCTGTGAAGCGCTTTGAGACGTCTCAGTGACATGATAAGGCGCTACAGCAAACGCAAGGATTGTTATTATCAAAGAACATAGTGGGGTCACCCTGGTTACCCTATCAAAGCCATTCGGAATTGAATGTCATCTAATCTGGATGGGGGTGAGGTGTGTATGTGGGGGGGGGGAGGTTGATGAGGGGGTCAGTGTGCGTGTGTGTGTGTGTGGGGTGGGGTGGGGGGTGGGGGGGGGGGTCGGATAACGTACAGAAACTGCTTGAGCTTTGCTCTCACCAATCTGATGCTCCCTGACAGCTCCGATTAGATTACTGCGAAGCCAAGTCATACAGTTATTCCAGTGTGTTTAATTTGCGGTATTTTGGGAACAAACTTTGCAAATATAAAGCAACATTGTGTTGCGGAGATCCCATCCCTGGCCTTGGGGTCGGTGGCTTGATGGATTGGAGCCATCGCTCTATCAATCGCCAAATCCCTCCGCAGCTCAGAACATCGTTCACTGAGCGCTCATTCCCTCCTCCTTTATTGAACAGAATTGGTCACTGACTTCATGGCTGTCTGTGAAACACTGCTGTGTGCCATTTGGCTGCTGCGTTTGCCTACAAAACACACAGTCACCCCACTTGGTAGTACATGCCATGAATCTCTTTAAGACGTCCTCCCAATGTGAAAGGCCCCGTATCATATGCAAGGATCATTATTATTATTGTCATAGGTATTTGCTGCAAGCGCTCTGAGACGCTACCCTGCTTGAAGGGCGCTATACGTATACACTATAAGTTGTTGCGGTTGTAACTCACACTGAATCACTCTTGTTATTCACCATGAATCACTCTCGCAATGCACCATTTCGAGCTGTTAGCTTTTAATAAATCAAGTGGGATTTTTTTTCTATTGAATCAGACAGCTGGCACGATGAGTCAAGTGGCTTCCTTCTGTGCCGCAGTGTTCTTTGATTTTACGGAGTGAGGTTGCCTGGAGTGGTGGTGCTGTTGAGGATGTGATATTCGACCCGACCCTGTGGTTCTGTGGTACATCAGAGCATCGGCAGAGAAAGTCAGGCAGATCCTTTGCCGTATGATAACAGGACGTGCGTTGCATGACAGCTGCACGGATGGCGTTCGATTTTTTTTTTTTTTTTGCGGGGTTTGAGTGAAGCTAATTAATTCAATCCCGTTAATTAAACGTCATGGATTCAGACGGTGGACCCGTACGCTTTCTGCATCAATGGAGTGGTTTGGTTAACATCAGTGCCTGAATAAAGTGGGAACTTCTTCTCGGTTTTATCATTATTATTATTATTATTTTCTTTTGCAAAGAAAAGAAAGCAGAGCTGGGTCGAAGGGATTTAGAGGAATTCAAAGGGGGGTGGGGGGGGGAAACGTGGAGTCATCTTCTATTAAGTTTAAGCGCAAGTTTATGAGAGACAGTTGTTTAACTTCTGCTGACTGCTTCCTTGTGTGTGTCAATGAGGAACGTGCTCGAGATCGGAGGAGCAAGGTGGGTTACAGACCCTCTGAACTCACACGACTTGACCTTGAAACAAGTTTGAGGAGTCTCACTGAAAAGGGTCAGGCTGCATTTCAAAAGTGCCTGGAACGTGCTCCTTTTATCTCAGGCCCTGGCTTCCATCGAGGTGTCTTTCTAATACAAGATCTGCTAGCTCCAGTCACTAGCCTTAGGTACTGTACTTCTTTTATCTCAGTATACCCGTTGTAGTTCGTTTCATGTGTTTAACGCTATAACTTCACAAGAGGCAGAGATTGAAAAAATAAATGCAGCTTCGTAACCAATTTGATCTCAGCCTCCCAACATACCCAATGACAGCGTCTTAAACAAGCACATCCTGGATATGACTCCTAGCAGCGATCTGAACTCAACCCATTTGATAAGTGCAGCCTGGGCTGCTGTTTGCCTTGGCTTTTGCTGCCTTGCACTGTTTGGAGGTGGTGAGCAACAAGGCAGCTAACACGTCCAAATCACTTTCAACCTTCCCCTTGGCAAGTACTTTCCAGCCATGAAGTCCGTGTGCCTCTCATTTTTTTTTATTTCCTATACGGAGTATTGACCCAAATTGGCTGCCCACGTGCACTGGCCAAACACACAGTCACTACACTTTACGTTTGAGGCGCTTTGAGACGTCATCCTGACATTGAAAGGCGCTATATCAAATGTAAGGATCAATATTATTTTTTATTATCTGGCGCTTATCTGCATAATATATCCAGAGGTGTCACCCTTCGCATCTCTGTGGTGCATCAATCTCAAAGTACAGACAAAAGTGTTAGAATTGAGACGAATAAAGGGAGTTTGTAACAAGCAATGCACTTCTTTTCTTGTGTGACATCAAGCAACCACTGCAGCCAAGGGCAACCGTGGGAAATAAAAACTGAGGAGAAAGTAATTTGTTTTGGTCAACCGTCTCTAGGCTTGCTCTATTTTCTTAGAGTTTCAGAAAGTCCACAATTCGGCAAATTCTTAAAGGCAGTCATAATTTTGAGGATAATTTCCTGTAAATTCTGTCAATCTAGACCCCGCTGGAATTTCTCTTCCATTGACTACTTACTCTCCACTGGTCTGCATGATGAACTGGGCTGATAGTTTTTCATTAAGTTACTTAGTTTTTCTCCCCCTTCCTATTCCTCTACCCCGAGCCACTTGGCAGAGAATAGGAAGTTTCCATGTTGGGAATGACCACTCGAATACCACAGTCATTGCTCTTAACACTATTTCACACCCTCAACCGTCAAAGGCGCTGAAAGATTGGCTCGTCCACACTCAATCAGACCTCTTTACAAGTGACACAACAGAGAAAACAAAACCAGTGGTTGGTGGTGATGCTGAACTCCAGGGTGTGAGTGGACACTGAGCTCCTGGCGTCCATCCCCTAACCCAGTGTTTGTTTTGCCAAAATGGCAAAAGCAAAGAGTGGGGAAGGTGCAAGCCAGTGCCCAGAGCAGACCACACCATCCAGTTCATCATGAGAGTGAGAGAGACAGAGAGAGAGAGTAGAGAGAGTCCCAATATCAACGTTAGCTGAGAGAACATGCAGGGAAAGCATAGGTTACCTGGACTTGCCGCTGATTTTGGGGTGTGCCTGGGGAATCAGTCCCAGGAGAGATCGTCAAAGCTCCCTGTTAATGCACAAAACAGGCACTGTTAGCAACAAAAGTGCTGATGTCACACATACCTGTATGTGCCCCCATTATAATGGGTGGCTTTGAGCTCTTAATTGCCCATTTTAGGCTACAGATCTGTTTTTTTCAACGATTAATAATCATTATTATAAATATTGTGGATTTTTGGGGGGGGTTTTCTCCCCTTTGCGAGTTTGTTTGTTTGGTTGATTTTTTTTTGCTTTGGGCGTTTCTTATTTTCAGAGAAACTTTGGATGGTTCCAATTGAAAACACGAGCCGATCTCAGCTTTTGATGGAATTTTCTCTTTCTTTCTCTCTCTCTCTCTCTCTCTCTCTCTCTGAATGAATTCCCACAATCTACCGTTCCGTAGTATTGGATATTCATACAGTATACTACTGGGGCTGAGAGCTTGATGGTTGATGTGCTATGAGTGAGAGGATGCGTGTTGATAAGGAGCACATTTCTCCCTGCGATCTCGAGGGGGCAATTGGCCTAACCAACATGCCAACTGCTGGTTAGGCCAATTGCCCCCTTACCCAACTGCAGGGGGTAATGAGGGGGCATGGGGTGAAGGAGGGTGGTGTTGCTTGCTCCAATATTAGTGACTAACTCGCCATGGTTGTGAGTATTACCTACCCTCTGTACCAGGGAATGGTTGTCAGCCTGGCTCAGTTGGTAGCACTCTCGCCTCTGAGTCAGAAGGTTGTGGGTCTGTGAACCCACACAGTCCAGGCTGACACTCCTGTGCAGTGCTGGGGGGAGCACTGCATTGTCGGAGGTGCCGTCCTTTGGATGAGACGTTAAACCGAGTTCCCAGTCTGTGCCTGTTCAGGTGGACGTTAAAGATCCCATGGCGCTGTTTAAAAAGAGAAGGGTATTTCTTCTAGTCTCCTGACCAACAAACCCCCAAACAAAAATGATCATTCACTTCATGGTTTGTGATTTGGGGGTACGCAAATTGGCTGCCGTGTTTGCCCACAAAACACACAGTCACTACACTTTACAGTAAATCCTATGAACCTATCAAAGGGCAGCCCTCCAACCAACCCCCAACCCTCCCATCCTGTAAGCTAGCTCTATCCATGAACACAGAAGTCCCAAGTTCTGGTTGGTGTGAAGGCTGCTTTATTGGGTGGCTTTGATTCACTACTGTCCATCCTTCAGCCAAAATTCCCATCACCCTGCATTTGCAATAAAATAAACACCATTATAAATCCAACCTATGCTCTTAGAGAAGGGAGTTTCCCTCTCTCTCCCAGTGTCCTGGCCGATAATTCAACCCCCGCCCCCCACCCCCCGATAAAATTGCTCACTCACTTCACGGTTGTTTGCGGGACGTCGCTGTGCGCAAAATGGCTGCCGCGTCCACCTACAAAAATACACAGTCACTACACTTTACAGTAAAAGTCCTGCGAGGGAATTTGAGACATCCTCTCAGTGTGAAATGCGTTATATCAAATGTGAGGATTTATTTTGTTGGCGGGGGGTGGGGGGAGGAGGAGGAAGAGTAAAGTGGGAGGGGAAGGACTCATTTGTACTCTTATGCTCCTCACGCCTACTTTATTTTGCCATTGACGCTGGAGATGTGACACATAAAAGGGCATTGCAATAGAAAGTGAACTGATGGTAGAACCAGATTATTTCTCAAGTTCATAGACATTAAAAAACAGATATAAATAGCCGAGCGTTGAAAAACAGCGCAGCGTTCAAATCAGATAACAAGAGTTCAGTTATTCAAATCATTTAGAAAAGAAATGCGATTAACTTTTCTTTCTCTGTAATCTTAAATATCGAACACACTTTTACCAATTTACCACTAAAAGTCATCTTTGTAGACTAAACAGAGATTTCATAGAGAAATTGCACCCAGGTCTAGATTTACTCTATTTACGCAGAGTTTTCAAAGCATGCGGAATTTGGGAAGTTGTTCAATTCAGTCTTTTTAACTTTGAAGCTATTTTTCTGTAGTTTCTTAAAAGAGAGATATTTTAGGTAGGGTAAAGGGAAAGCCCAAGGAATTAGGATAGATTGGAGCAGCAAACACTCAAACTAACACAATTAGTTTTTTGGCCTCCTCCAGATTTGTATGGCTCAGTGAACCTTATTTAACAAAAACAACAACTATTTGCGTCGTTTCCCATGGGGCAGTGTCTCAGAGCGCTTAACAGTGGTGGAGCCTGATGCCGAGCTGGGGGGAGGGATAGAGGATGTGACTTTAAGCACAGTCGAAGAGAAAGGTCTTCAGTCGTGATCCAAAAGAGAGGAGGTTGGTTTGCTACCCGTGGAGAAGGGACTGTTTGAAACAGGCTGGTGTGAGATGGAGTACTGTACTGTTAAACTGAGTGAGGGTTCACGTGAAGCTGAGCTGTGAAGGCAGATCTGAGCTGACACACAGATCAACTGAAAGATGGCCCTATGTGAGTTAACCTTCCAAAGGGCACAGCGAGCGAAGGAGGGGGAGGGTTATCTGCGTGACTTTCGATCTGAGGTGGGGGCAGTGAGAATGGAGTGACAGCCTGCGAGATAAGCCACCACCCAAGGGGTCGAGGTGAAATTGACAGGGCACAGTACAACCATTTCCTGCCCACAGCAACCAAATACGAGCTTCCGTCAGCCAGCCAGCCAGCCTTCGTCTGTGTTCTGAGGTCTGGGGCATCTTTCCTGGAATGCAAAGGGCAGTCATGGCCCTCACAAACCCAAGCTGTCAGATGGCTTCTCTTCTTTCACATTGACTGAAAGGCTCCTCTCTTCCCCTGCGAAATACCTTCCCATCCAAAAGACGGCATCTGTGACGGTGCAGCTCTAAATTGGAAGGTTAATTTATTCTAAGCTATGCAAGTTCAAAGTTCCAGATGCGGGGGGGCGGGGTGGGGGAGGGTTGCTTGTGGGGGTGGCCACAACCTTTTGACTGAGAGGCAAAGGTGCAACTAACCGAGCCAGGCTGGTGACCTGGAGGAGAGAAGTCTATGTGTTAAATGTCAATCATGGTTGACGTTTATGATATGACTGTCCTAGCTTGGCTGGTTGTGCTACTCTCCAGCACTGAAGCGATCAGATATTCCCTCTTCCTTCCCTGAAAGAGATTTTTGATTCCTTCATCTTTATTCATTAACAATGATCAAACCACTTAACTGCCGGATAATAGGTATTTGGTCCTAAGCGTTGAAGGTAGTTTGCAGAATAGAACATGATTGTTGTTAGCACCTAGGATGAGTAATTACAGTGTAAAAAAAATTGATTGCAGATGTGTTACCAAATTTCGCCTCAGGCTGTTTTAGTCACGTCTATATTCCTGCCTGTGTTGGAGTTGTTGATTAATGATTCAGATTAAAAAATCAAATGTAAGTGCCTGGGGCGGATTAAGTTAATTTGAAGGCAATCAAAATTTAAAAAAAAGCACTATTTATGTTGCTGGATTCAAGTTAGAAGCTAGCGTCCAATTCCTGAATTCCTGATAAAAAAACGGTTGCTGATCCGTCAGCCAAAATTCCAGCTCATCTAACTTGTAGGGCCACAGACATTTATAGTGCAGAAGACAGACCATTTGGTCTCTCGTGGTCTGTGCTGGCTCTTTCAAGAGCGATCTTCTTAAATGGCTGTTTTGTCTCAATGTTAAAGATGGGGTCCACATGTGGAAAATACTTCAATTCAGTCTTTGTTTCGCCCACAAAATATACAGTCACTTCCCTTTACAGTATATTCTGTGAAGCGCTTTGAGATGTCTCGAAGACGTGATAAGGCGCTATATCAAATGCAAGGATTATTATTATTATTATCTGTTTGGAAGCTGCTGGTCTTAAAAAGAAGCATCTTCTGAATTAAGACTTAATTGTTTTCCATAATCTTACCCATCCATTATGCGATTGTGTTCTGGGGGCAATAATCCTTCGAAGAAAAAAAAAAATGTGGTCACTCAATCTATAACTGTTTGTGGGACACTGCTGTGCGCAATTGGCTGCCACGTTTGCCCACAAAACAGTCAATCCATTTTAGAGTATATCCTTGTGAAGTGCTTTGAGATGTCTCAACGACATAAAGTTCTATATCAAATGCAAGGATTATTATTATTAAATCACTGGCCAAGCAAATCGCATCGAATCTTTCTTGGGGCTGAGTTTGGTCTGAGGGTGACAGGAGAGCTTATATCATGAGAAATCTCTTATTGTCTATCAATTGAAAATTTGAGGTTGTGGTTAAAATATTTCAGGCAATCCATATCTGTCACAACAATAGGCCGGGCTCGAGCCAAAGATAAACATTCAAGTTGCCTCGATTCTTTAAAAGGAAAATAATAGTTTATTGGGATGATGTAAGTGCAAGATATGCTGAAATTATGGCTTTTTTTTTACCACTGGTTTTAAATCTGCAAGAAACTGTTTTCAATAAATCCGCGACCATTAAATCTGACAGCTCATCGATCCCTTATTCTAAAACAAGTGTTGTGCTCGTCAAAGGCAGAGCCAGTCAATGTCAACCGTTTGCCCACCCCCACACTCCACCTCCAGTGTTCCAAAGTCTGTGGCACATTTCCCCCTTCCCCCCCCCTCACCCCCCCCACCCCCTGGCTGGGAACAGTATGGTTTGGATACCCTTCCCCCACCCTATCTCTCCAACCCGTTCCAACCCCACTCTCAACATCAACTTGTATTTATATAGCGCCATTCACACAGGTAGTCACAGTAGAAGAGGACAGCCACGACCTGAAGACGGGAAACGATGGGACAATGTGGAGGGCTTAGGGGAGAGTTCTCCAGAGTTAGACATGGTGGGTTAGAAATTCCGCTCAGACCCCGATTTACTCTTATTTTCTCAGCGTTGCAGAATTTGATATATTTTTAAAGTTTAGGTTTCATTCTGTAGCTCGTTTCCTGTAAATCCTTCCAAGAACTGCTGAAACAAATAAGGTTTAAAAAATTAAGACAGTATTGAAGAATGCGCAACCCCCACCCCAACAAAAAAAATCCTGGACGCTCTCAAAATGAAGCAGGTGAAGTTCCTCCCTCAATGAACGTAGCTTCTCGTATGTTTGTCTATGTCTGTCGAGTGCTGTGCGAGGAGGACAGGCAGACATGGCTTGCTCTCTCTCCTGTCTTAAATTTATAGGCTGGCAAACAGTACCTATTTGCATGGATGTGATCAGCAATGTGACTAATCATAATAATAATTCTTGTATTTGATGCAGAACCTTTCACGTGGGGAGGGACATCTCAAAGCACTTCGCAAGGGTGTCCTGTAAAGATATTGTGACTGTGGAGTTTTGTAGGCAACCAATTTACTCACAGCAACGTCCCACCACAAACAACTATGAAGTGAATGATGAATTTAGTGGGGGGGTGGGGGGGATTGTCAGCCAGGAAATCGGGGCGAGAATCTCCCTTGTGTTTTTGAGTAGGTTTCGTCAACCTCCAACAGAACAAGCGAAAACGGGAACTCGGTTTAGTGTCTCATCCGAAAGAACAGCGCCTCCGACAATACACTGCGTTTGGAGTGTTCGAGGTTGGTGTGCACTAAGCTGGCTGGCACACACCGTGTTATCAGAGAGGTACCACGGTTGACATGTAACTGTAACTGTGTATATACATGGGAGTAGAGCACTAAAAAACCCTCCTCTCTACCAATCTCCCTAGCCAGTAACTACAATGCCATTAGTGACCGCAGCCCACCAACGGAATTAGGCCTGGAGCATAATGGTTTCAAAAAGTACAAAGTACTGGATTTGATCGTTCCTGTGTTGTGTCTTTTTCTTCCTGCTTCATGAAAATTTAAACGAGCATTTAAAATAAATAGCTTTGCTCAGTCTCTATGTTCCTTTTCAATGAGATGGTTTCGGGCGAAGCCATGGAGGAGAATCCTTGAAAGGTTTAAACGACTTGTCTCGGCATTCATAGTGACAACGACTACAATGATGATGAACATGGTTTAGCAGCGAATGGTGATTCCTTTTAGCCACGTCTCTCTCTCCACAAGGAAAACCGACTGACTGGTCGCTCATTCAGGCCAATCGCACATGCCAAACTGCAGCATGCAATACGGATAATAATAATCCTTGCATTTGATGCAGCACCTTATCACATCGTTGAGATGCATTAAAGAGCCTCACAGAGTATACTGTCATTTTGTATTTTGTGGGCGAAACTCTGCAGCCAATTGCGCACAGCAGTGTCCCACAAACAGGTGTGGATTGAGTGACCAAATTATTATTATTATTATCATTTCTTGGAAGCGATTATTTCCTCCAGAAAGCGATACGCCAATCGACTAACAACCGAGTTCCTACTTACTGCTAAGTAAACCACTATGCTACAGGACTACAAGTATGAACAAAATCAGACATTTGCTCTATTTCTTATTTTCTACCCAACTCCCCCACCCACCCACCCACACGCACCCACACACGCACACACACACGCACTTGCACACTCTCTCCCTCCCTCCTTAAGTAAAAGACGCATCCCACACAGCACAACACCGTAGAAAACCCATTAATCTAGAATAATTGTACATCTCAGGGCTCGCTGTGCAAAGTCATGTCGTGAACTTTCCCCCAAAAATGATGAGGAATTCCAGCAATTTACTCCCTAATAGCTTGGAAATGTTTTCATTTTTGTTACAAGATAACCACATTGAGGATTTAAGTGAATTACCGGGGTAGGGGAACATCTAAGGCTTAACTGAGTGGCATATTTTGTCAGTTCATTTTGTTATATTTAATACCTTTGCTGTCTCTGCGAGCAGCACATGATTTTTCTCTCTCTCTCTCTGTGAGACTTGTATTGAGTAAATGACTTTCTCTCCCAGCTAGGCCTGTGGCGAAGGAGTAAAGTGCTCAGTGAAATTAACCCTGACCATTTGACGCTTCACGCTTTCTGTCTGGTCTGATATCCCACCTGGTCTCCGTGTGTTTCACCCGCAAAGTATACAGTCAATTCACTTTACAGCACATCCCATGAGGCGCTTTGAGACGTCTCGAAGACGTGATAAGGCGCTATATCAAATGCAAGGATTATTATTACTATTATTATTATTGTAATCACAAGAGAGGTTCGGGTGATGAAGGTCCCATGGCCATTTGTTCTCACCTTCCAGTAGATCCACCCTCCCATTACAAGCTGTCCTTTCAAACCAGTCCATCCTCAACCACCTTTTCTGTTAAGATTCTACGCCAAAATCTAACAACAATGAGCTCCTTCCGGTCCTTATAGAAATGCTGAGGAAACAGCATAAACCTAGACCCCGGTGGAGTTTCTCCCCTTGAGCTTCTTGGTTTGACAAACTTTGTATTTTGAGGCTTCAGACCAAGTCCCCTGCTTTTGCAACACAATACAGCGCCTTTTCGCATTTCGGAGGACGTCTCAAATTCACCGTAAAGTGTAGTCACTGCGTCTTTTTGTAGGCGAACTCGGCAGCCAATTTGCGCACAGCGCCGTCTCACAAAAAGCAGTGAAGTGTGTGACCAATTTTATTTTTCTTGTGGGGGAAGCTTGGTAGGTAAGGGTGGGGGGGGGGTAGTTTTGGAGGTTGTTGGCCAGACCCTTTATACAAACTGTTTCAATGTTTACAGGAACTTTAAATACCTTATATGCACAGTCAAGCCAGCCTCTTAACATGCGCCAAAGAAAAATGATGCGACCTGTTTTTCTTTCAAGTGGAATTAATTTTAGCTCTCCAAGACGGAAGGAAATTACCAGCGAGTTGTAGGTGCACCTTTTTCAGAAGCATTTAATGATTGTGTAATTGATGAGCTTTGTTCTGTCTTTTGCGGGATCATACATCACGGGGAAGACTGCTCTCCCCAATCTATTGTTTGCACAAGTGCATTGCACCGAGCAACGGCAATATGATGCGAAGACATACACAGTAAATCACAATAATGTGAGCGCCACCACATATTCTGAGATTTGGGCTAATTTTTCCTCCTTTGTTTTTTTAAATCAAATCCGGTTAATGACACTTGTATTTTAGACAGCGCCTGTAACACTGACAAGCCTCGAAGGTAAGTTGCTGTAAAGTGTAGTGATTGTGCATTTGAGCACAGTTGTGAACGACCAATTCATAATAATAGTAATCCTTGCATTTGATATAGCGCCTCATCACGTCGTTGAGACGTCTCAAAGCACTTCACAGGATATATTGTAAAGTGGATTGACAGTGTATTTTATGGGCGAAACGCGGCAGCACACAGCAGTGTCCCACAAATAGTCATGGAAATACACAGTCAATACACTTCACAATATATCCTGTGAAGTGCTTTGAGACTTCTCAACGACATGATAAAGCGCCATATCAGATGCAAGGGTTGTTATTATTATTATATTATTATTTTGGAATGACTTAACTGTGGATTTATACAATTGCTATTATTATACGGTAAAAAGGAAATTCGGTAACATTCCTTTTCTCCTGTGCTGTTTTTTGTCATCACTTGATACATATTTTTCCCCCACAATCCCAGAGGGTCTTGATTCTTATTTGTGTCTTTGAAAGCTGGAGGACAGGTTGACGTGCTGGAAAATTAAATTAGCTGCAAAGACTGCTTGCTTCTCTTGCCGAGATCTGTTACTGAAGGAATGTGAAGCTCCCTTTAGAACAATGCGGCGTTTAGTGACTGCTAATATCCCTTTATACCGTTAGAACTTTATTCTCCTCTTTTGATTCCAGTCTGCGAAGTGCAGAGGACAGGTGCCGCGTGATGTGACTTTAAATAATGGACAGATCGCATTTTGTGATGTTCAGTCCTCACTCAGTCTTGGTTTAAATGCACACGCTATATTCCCTTTAATCAAAGATTAGACAGACAGACTAAAGTTAGCGCTTGAAGTTCTTAAGTTAGTAACAGAGCTCCCGAGTGGGGGGGGGGGGGTTCTGAAAATGCGACATTTGTAGACTCGAGATTCCCGGATGTTGTTTGGTTAACCTCAACAAGCTCTATTCGGTCACCGACTTGTTCTCAGCACCTCGGGACGTCCTCTCGATGTGAAAGGCACTCTACAAATGTAATCTGTTGTTGTTGTTGTCCCTCCCAGCGGTCCAGTCGCTGTGACACTATTTGCAAATCCTTTTTTGCGAATCTCGGAGTGAGTGAAAAAAGCACCCTTTTCAGCAGAATTATTCTGTAAAGGATTGGACGTCAAGTTCTTTGGATCTGTGCAGTTGGGTCAATTTGATGGGTGTCTTTCAGAGTTTTTTTATATATATTTGCTCTTCAAAAGTAGTCCATGGTTCTGGGTCGGGAGGGTGTGGTGTGGGAGGTTTCTTGGGGAGGGGACTCATGTTCAAGACCGAGTGAAAAATGTTGCTGATCTCATTTTTGGTCAATGTGATAATTATCACCCGGGATAAATATCAGGCGTGTCAATTTTCTCATGGTTGAATTTGCCGCTTGCGATATCATCACCAGTGATAAGTATCACACCACTCATCAACAACGACAACAGCAAATAACATCTGTATAGAGCCTCTCACGTCGACACTACGTCCCAAAGCGTTTGAACCTGGAGCTCAATGCTAGGTGAGTGAACGTCTTGCACTGGATCACGTTCCCCAGACAGCAGCGACGGGGTGGGGGGGTGGTTGGTGGGGGCGCGGGCGGGCGGGCGCGCAGCACGAAGGGGAAACGGGTTGATGATGAGCAGATGTGCCACAGGTTCCACAGAGGTTCTCATCTGTCTAATAACGGTGCTACTGTAATGACGTGTGTCGCTGGAACAGACAAAACCGTGCTGCCCACGTATCGCTTGCGGCTTGAGTGGAGGTGACTGAAATGTCACACCACCAGGTCGGTTGTTGGAGAAGGTGGGGTGTGGTGTCCGAGTGCGGTACAGGCGCACGGCAAGTCTCCATGGAGAGTCACGATGTTTCCGTGAAGGTATTTTGGAAAGCAGTTGTGAGAATGTGCTTGAGTATTCACATCCGTCACTTCACACTCCCAGACCACCACCGAACTTCTATTGTGGGTTGAGCACAATGAGACTCGGAGAAGAGAATGGAAAGTCTCGTCTGCTTTTGCAGCTTGTAATTTACCAGATCTGCCTGATTGTAAGCGGTTTCCTTTGGAACATAAGCATAAACTTTCTTATGACTTTATCCTTTTATGATTGTCTTCTCTCTCTCATCATATTGTTACGAGTGAAAGGAATGCTTAATGCACAAACAACGCAATGTGCTGGTTCCCCTAAGCCTTGAAGGAAATTACACAAACGGAAGAGGCCATTCAGCCTCATTGAGCTGGCGCGAGCTCTTCAATTGGGGCCAACTACCCTAATCCCAGTTCCCTGCATTCCTGGTACACCCGACAGAGGAATAGGAACAGGAGGAGGCCTTTGCGCTGAACCCTGGGCTGGAACGCCAGGCAGTGGAGCCCGGTTGGAACTTTGGATTTCACGATGTGGGAAAAAGACCACTGCTGCCCGTCTCGCCTGTGCCAAAGTAGAACAAAGGCTAAGAAGAATCTCACGCTTACTCTACCTTTCATCCTCCTCAATTGAATTGTTCAACAAATAGCTGATATTCCCTCTTGAATTTGCTGACACAGTCTGCCTCCCTGGGTAATCTGTGCCTCATGTTCACCACTCTCTGTGTGAAATAATTGGATCGGAACTGTCTGTTCAACTTCCTTCTCCTGAGCTGGAGTTTAAGCTTTGAAATCTCCTTCTCTCTTTTTGTTTTAACAAAAAAAGGCAAATATAAACGGCTGAGACTTTAGGTTTATCACTGAGAGCTCTGAGGCGTTACTGAAATAAATGCAAGTTGTTGCCGCTTCGGCGGTGAGGATGACTAGCGTAGAACATCCCTGCAACGTCAATGCCTTGCAGTCAACATGAGTTACACCAACCTATAACAAGCCAGAGCTATGCTAAAGTGTAGAGCGCTTGGTTTACTGCAGCACCAGTTTAATATAGAGACACCTCCCTCCTTCCTTCCCTCCCTGCTTCGCCAACCTGAAGGACAGGTGCCGAAGTTGCTCTTTTGACACCTGTAGCCGAGTCTCCCTTAACCTTTTAGCACACAACAGGCATGAACTCTGGCTTCATTTTAGCACCATGCACAGTTGTGTGGAGACGAGACGAGATCTGCAACGAACTTTTCATAACATGTGTTGCCTGATCAAGACGACAGTGAATTATTATTGGCACAGAATTTCCTTCAATTAGTCTCATATGTCACTAACTGCGCCCGGCACGTCTGTCTGTAGGCTAAACTGTCACACACTGAACAGTAATTTCATCAAAATAGCCCTCGTACTCTCCGCTTTTTAACCAACGTGCAAAATATTTACCTGTCGCCCGACTTACACGTTTGCCCATCAATTGGTCATTACTCAACCGGTGGACAAGACTACCCAACGACTGTAGGACTCAGCTTTGCCTATTAGTAACTGCACTCATGGCGAGTTCCTCGTCTCAGAAGAAGCACGTGGGAAAAGTGGAGAAGGAATCAAGTTACTGTGCCTTAGGGGAAATAGGGGGAGAAAGCCCTGTCAGCACTTTGCACAGCTATAGTGAATCAATTAGGCACAATTCAGAATCTCTTAATCATAGCCCACAAGACCATTTTGGCTTACAGTGTACAGTACGTCTTGATTCGGAAGCCATTTTTTTGCGTCTGTGTTCAAAAGGATCTGATTTCCAATTCAAGTCAATTTTTCTCAATGCTCCTAAAATATTAAGGCAGATTGGGCTTGCAGGCTAAGGCTAGGTGACATTTCATGATGCCAGGATCCTAAGGAGGATATAGATAAACAGACCATTTAAAATGCTCAACACACAAAAAAAAACAATGTAAAACAAAGGGTTACGGCCTCAAGATCAGAAAAGGTAAACACACAGTTTGGATTTGATTATTGTACATCAACACCCAGTCACTACACTTTACAGTGAATCCTGTGAAGCGCTTTGGGACATCCCCTTAATGTGAAAGGCGTTATATCAGGGAGTCCTGTAGCTCAGTGGTTAGAGCGCTCGCTTTGCAAGCGAGAGACCTGAGTTCAATCCCCGGCAGAGGGCGAAACCTTGGGCAAGTTTCCTTACTCCACACAGAGCCTAATAATAATCCCTCCAAAACCAAAAACAATAATAAATTGGTCATTTTCAATCTCCGACTGTTTGTGGGACACTGCTGTGCGCCATTGGCTGCCGCATTTCGCCCACAAAATTTAGTCAGTTCACTTTACAGTATATTCTGTGAAGCGCTTTGAAACGTCTAAAAGACGTGAAAAGCGCTATATCAAATGCAAGGATTATTATTAGTAGTAGTAGTCGTATACTAAGCAATGGTGACTATGTGTGGGGGAGAGGGGGGGAATTGTGTTAGCAAAATCAAAAGAGAATTAGTTTGCCATTTAACAAAAGAAATCAATTGAAAGTTATAATCATGTAGGATTAGGTTTTGTGTTTTTTTTAACCTGCTCTTCACAATCTCAGGAACAGTCTAGAACTAATCACACGAAAAAAAGGGGAAAGGTCCCTAATAGAATATAATTTAAACTGTGAATGACCCACAGAAAGGATTCCCTTTGCCAGAGAATCAGTACAATTCAGTTTGCGCTCTCCTTGCACTCCCTTCCAACATCCCCCAGTTCTGACGAAAGCCCATCGACCCGAAACGTTAACCCACTTTCCTCTCTCCATAGATGCTGCCTGACCTGCTGAGTGTCCCCAGCGACATTTGTTTTTATTTCAAATAGCCAACATCTGCAGTATTTTGCCTTTGCCTTCAGTTTGCAATCTCTCTATCTTAGATCCGTAGCAGTGAGTGAGTGGGAAAATTTCAGCTCCGTGTGAAGGGGAATTACTGAAAGGGAATCACGCTGAGCTGCACATGAATAATCAAGGTTATTATATGCTGTGGGTAAAGGGGGGGAAAAAATTTACCATGTTCCCCATTTCTACTTCCCAGTGTTCCTATTTGCACCTCCGTGCTGGGAATTTGATGCTCTTGTGCATTCTTAATTGGGTGTTAACATCTTTAATGTTTTGCAGAACTATCTGCATGGAGTTCCTGTGTGTGTTTCACCTGAAGTGTAATATGTTGAAGTCCATTTCCGTCTCTTGAGAGCAGCCGTAGTTCCCATTATGTCCTATATTTTGTTTTTGATCAGCCCGGCGTCTGACACATGCGGAAACCTGTCGCCGCGCTTAAGAGAATCCAAACCAAACTACTGAGAGTTCCACATATGCCATGGAAATATCCGTTTGTCTGGTTTGGAGGCCGCATGCTCTCCCGGAGGGATTTACTCTGCTTATTATTAATCTGTATAATAATCCTTGCATTTCATCAGTGCCTTATCATGTCGGGAGGATGTCTCAAAGAATTTACTGTAAAGTGCAGTGACTGTGTATTTGTGGGCAAATGTGGCAGCCCATTTACACACAACAATGCACCGCAAACAGCCATGAAGTGAATGCCCAGTTTTATTTGGAAGATTGTCGGTATGATGTTCTTCCTGTTACCGTAAGGACACCCTGCTCGGATTCGCTGGGAATCCCGTTAGAAATTAGACTCCCGTGAGGTCTAATTTGCGGCATTTCTGAACGGGTTTCCTTAAATGAGGGAAAAGAGAAGGTAAACTACTGCATTTCATAGAATCATAGAGTTATACAGCACAGAAGGAGGCCATTCAGCACATCGTGTCTGTGCCGGCTCTTTGAAAAGAGCTTTTCCAATTCAATCCCACTCCCCCGCTCTCTCCCCATAGCCCTTCAAACTCGTCCTCCCCAAATTTCTTAACTGATTTGAATCGTGCAAATGTGGGGCTCTGTCGGCTAACCAACTAATCGTACGTCGTCCCAAACCAGCTCCAATGGGATCCAGCTCTGGAGCGGAGTTGCTGAATTTCAGTGGGATTTCACACAACAGAATCCCATTAAGAAATACCACAAATCACACCCCTCCTGTATGGTGGACTGAGCACATTGGGTTACTGGTGTCTGACAGGATGAGGGCTCTAAGCTTTGTTCTGGAACTGATACCTGAAGCATGTGCTGTGTCAATGACTCACAGATGGGTTTCCTATATGCAAAATCAGGGGGGCGCGGTTATACATCCAGTGACGGCAAATGCTGGTAAAAGGTTTTCTACCGGGAAATCTGTCAGATCATACAGAATAGAAACGGTTAAATACTTAACACCGTTTAACCTCTTCCTGCGACCAAGGGAAGGCGTTTCTAGTATTCGGCACGAAAGGAGCGAAGCCTTTGCTCCATCGCCCCCTTTCCAGGAACGGCTAAAGTCAGATTGTGCAATGGGGATGGCGGGGGTGGGGGAGCTAGTGGGGTGGGGGGTGGGGGGGTGAGGGTTGGGGGGAGGGCGCGTGTGAGCATTCTCGATCAATTAAGCCTCTTTCAGGATGTGTTCCTAAAATGCTGTGCTTGTTAACACCCGCCCACTGTGCCATGTTGGTGTTCAAAACCCTGCGTCAGTTACTGGAACCCGGGCTTCTGGGCTGAACTTTAAGAGGAGCTGGGAAGGAGAAACAATGAGTCAGCTCATTCCGAATAAACCTCTGTTTTCTGGACTTGTGTTTCAGACTCACCTACGCCAACTCTGTTCTGCATCCCCCCCTTCCCCTCCCGCCCACACTCTCCCCACCTCCCCACAAACACACTCACACACACACGAACCAAGCCCGGACTGACTCCTTAACCAGAATGTCTGATCTCTCGTTTACCAGCATGTCAAGAGAAAGGTAGAAAAAAGTAGGAAGTGGGATTCATAAAACAGGAGGGATTTAGGGAAGCGGGAAGTAGTGATAAAGACACGATGGGCTAAATGTCCTCCTCCTGTGCTGGATATTTCCATGACCCTGCCTTTTTTTTTGGCCACTGTGCTATTTAATTCCATCCATTTGCGGTGACGGACGGATTGAGTTCAGCATTCAGTCGTGAAAGCTTCTTTGCTTCTGTTTCAAAGCGTCTTTCACCGTGTCAATTTGTACAGCGCTTTGTTTGATGTATAACGGCCATAGAGTGACGCAGCACAGAAATAAATCGTTTGACTCATCACGTCCGTGCTGTTGTTTTTCTCTCTATGAACCACCGAGTCCAATTCCTCTTCTCCCGCATAAACCATTGATTCCCCTTATTTGTGGAGTTTCCTATTTAATTCCCAGGATCCTACCAGATAAAAAAGTGCATTGATCTTTCACTCTCTGTGGAGCCCTCACATCCGCTAAAAACAATGTCCTTTTCTTTAACTTGTTTGTAACGGGAAATACTACCACAAACCAGCCGAAGAAGAGATCACCACCTCTGGAGATTAATGCTCAATAAACTCCAACATGAAAGCATAAACTAGTAAACTAATTTGAAACAGCACCTTATCACAGCAACAAAATGCCTCAAAAAGCTCCACAGGATTTTACTGTGAAGTGAAGTGCAGTGACTGGGTATTTTGCAGAGATATGCAGCAGCCAATTTGCACACAGTAAGGTCCCACAAGCAGCCATGAATTGAATGACCAATTTTATCTGGAGGATTGTTGAGTAGGACACCGGGAGAGGAGAAAACTCCCTTCTCTTTTTAAATTTTCTTGTGGGATCTTTAACTGTCGACTTGAAATGCAAGGGAAATAAATGCATGAGTGATTTAACAGCTCAAACTGAACTGGCTTTGTGCAAAGCCAATCTCATGCCAACGAAAGAACGAATGCGCCTTGCAGTCGGGTGAAAAATGCAATGTTTCACGACAGATTTGACATGATCCTTAATTCCCTGTAATTGTGAACTGTTTTGTTTCCACCCCAAAACGTTCAACTGCACAATAATAATCGTAATAGTAATTAACTGCATTAAGCTGAATTAGGGCTTCAACGCGTGGTAGGCGTAAATTACATTGCGTTTGTGCTGTAACACAGAACAGGCGCCAGAGCTGAGACAGAGAGATAGTGTGCAAATTAATGTCCTCCCAAACAATGCAAACCCGTTGGCGTGCAACTGAGAAAGCCACCAAGCAGGAATAATATTCAACTCATTCCCATTGTCACAGATGAAGCTTTCAACAACAATTGCATTTATATAGCACCCCTCACGCGGGGTAGTGTCCCAGAGAACTTTCTCGCCTACCCCTGGCTTCACTCGTGAGAAATGTTTGACCAACGTAAAGAGTATTTTTCCAGGATTTTATTCAATCCCAGGAAAAGCAGCTTTGCGCCACTACTTTTGCCACTGTAATACAACTAATGAATTTATGATTATTTTCACTGGCCTCTCTCCACACCAGAGTTAAAAATCAAAGGAATTAAATAGTGGATTGATTTATAGAATACTTTCTACGGCTTGTGTGTCTCCACAGAGAGAGATTATGGATTGTGTTTTACTGAAGACGCTCACAGGGGAACTGCAGCCAGAATTATCATTGTAACATGTCCCAACATGACTAAGAATGGGAGAAGACTGGAGAGTGTGTTAGCCCCACTAGGCAAGGGGACATCCACAGGCACACTCAACCTCCTGTCATTCCTGATAGATCTAGAAAGTCCCCTCATGAGCTGTGTCTGCTACCTAATCGTCTGAGATGTAACATGTTTCATTGACAAAACAAGCCTCCTACTCCCCCCAAAATCTAACCCATGAGAAACATTCAACGGAATATATCAAAAATCAACCTCCATTTCCATCTTCACCCCATCCCATCTGTGCCCTGTTCAGGCGGACGTTAAAGATCCTGTGGCCACAGTTCAAAAGGATTTAGGAGTCTTTCCTAGTGTGCTGCCCAACAATTCCCCAGATAAAATCAATCACTCACTACACTGGCACAAATTGCCCGCTGCATTTTCCTGCAACGTACACAGTCACTACACTTGGCAGCAATTCTCTGTGAAGTGCTTTCAGTTTCAGTTATTTCAGTTGTTTGAGACAATATCAGGTACAAGAATTAAACTCATATCATCAGTGCAATGGCAATAATTACAAAAATCCTTGCATTTTATATAAATAATAAATTGTCACTACTAATAATAATCCATGCATTTGATATACCGCCTTATCACATCATAGAGACCTCTCAAAGCTGTAGCAGCAGTAGTATAACAATCCCAATTTCCTCCCTTTATGCCTCCAGGGTTGCCAATTTATTCTAAATGATGAGTGTCTCTGTACTGTGGATCTTGCCAACATGCAACTGTGTTGAGGCTCCCCCAAACCTATTTCATGTTGGCCCTTACAGTCAATGGAGAGAGAGGAAACTTTCCTCCTATCAGACTGGGTTGGATTCAAACCCAGATCCCAAAGGACAAGGGCCTAACCCACTTCCCCACTCAGTCCCAAGCTCAGAAATATTTATAGTTACATGAACTAGTTTCATTCTTTGGGAAGGCACACAATAATTATTTGTTCCATGGATAATATTCAATAGCCTTGGATAAGTTAGAAGAATGTGTTACTTTAGCTGACGGCGTTAGATAACTGTGTGAACTCTGGCATCTTAGCTGTGATTTCTTCCATTATATAAATCTCCATGATTTGAACAAGTTGCCCCTAAACCATCTCTGTATGCAAGAGTATTATTTTAGACAGAACTTCATTTTTTGTGTTACTGAACAATTTAAAGGAACACTTTACAGATAGTTAACAAATAGTGAACCATACCTTATCATCTAAGGTTCATATTTGCCTAGGGTTTCACAAACAGCAATTATATGTGTCAGGGTGATTGTAAGCCAGTGACCATTTCTGCCATTTAATTTCCTCCAGAATTTGCTGACCCAATTTGCCTCCAATACTTTCCTGGGTAAGAGTCACCAGTCTCCGTGTGAAGACCCATCACTGTGCTTAAGAGTATCCAATTGCATTTTTGCATTTGGTTTAGCGCCTTATCATGTTGTTTAGACATCGTAAAACATTTCACAGGATATACTGTAGAGTGGAGTGACTGTATTTTGTGGGTGAATCACGGCAGCCAGATTCAATTCAGACTGAGTATCCAAGTAGCGTGTCTGGCTTGGATATTCTTAAGCACGGTGATGGGCTTCCACATAAATCAGTCTCACAGCTTAACCGCCCCCAAAATCCACACCCCTTGTGATCACTTGTAACCCTTTTAAACATGCTTACGGTTGGGGCTTATCTGTTCACTTTAGGATGCTGAGTAATCCAACCGAATCTCCCCAGAGACCTTTCATCTCCAGCGTGAACATTGCCAGCTTCCGTAGATTTTACATTTTAACCTGACGTAATATCTTATTACATATGCATTCTCTTTGGTGATGCAGAGGGGTTTGATTACTGCACAGACCTTCTGGTCTGAATGTTTGATCTTGCCTTTACTAAAGTCTCTGGAAACTGCTGGGATTTGAACAGTGAATCAATACAGGATACAGTATTTCTCTTAAACGTATACTCTCCTTAAGTGTACAGTTTAACAAGTCCTCAAAATCGCTCCCATTTATTGCTCTGAAATTCTGCCCTGCTAGGAATCTATAGTAAGGAGGATTTTTGTCAATTAAGTCCATAGTTCTTAGATCAGTAAACCAATTTGCATTTTACAAAGACTGGTCTGTTAATTTTTGTCTCTAATTAGGTCAGTCTGCGAATTCTTGTTTCGATATCTATGTTCACTAAACAGTCCCATTCTTCTGTGGTTGAAAAAAATACACAACGGTTTTAATGTACAAAACATGTTTGTTTTGTCTTCACTGATCTGGGTGAATCATCATTGTCTAGCGGTGTAGGATAGTGGAAAAATTGAAGAGGGTATCAGAGAAAGCGATAGCAGCCTATAAATTGTGGTATGAATTCCCAGGCAAATCTCCTTACTCCACACGTCTCTGTTTACCTAGCAGTAAGCAGAACCCAGTTGTTAGTCGATTGGCAGATCACTTTCCGGGGATAAAAATCCCTCCAAAAAAATGAATTAACATTTTTAAAAAATGTGGTCACTCAATCCATGACTGTTTGTGAGGACGCTGCTGTGCACAACTGGTGGCCATGATCCGCCAACAAATGCACAGTCACAGTATATTCTGTGAAGCACTTTGAGGTGTCCCACTGACGTGATACGGCCCTGTATCAAATGCAAGGATTATTATTATTATTTTAGTATTATGAAGTGGGATCGATAAGAGTTGCACACCCCTGATATCCTAGTAAAGAATGAGCTTAGAATAGGAGACAGCTTGGTCTAATCTAGTACCGATCACTAAAAATAGTCACATTTGTGTTACTTCTATAGAATGGGAATTTCCTATTATAAATAAGGGACAAATAGAACTACTATTTTTAGCAATAGAGCATAACCTCAATTTCTGATTGACAAAGTGTGAACGTAGGGAGGGAGAAGAGCGCAGAGAAAAGAGTCAGAGGAGCAATGACCATAGCAGTATCCATGAAATAGATTAGAAGCAGTAATGGTTGTAATAATAATCCTTGCATTTGATATAGCGCCTTTCACGCCTTCTAGACGTCTCAAAGCTCTTCACAGAACATACTGTAAAGTGAATTGACTGCATACTTTGTGGGCGAAGTGTGGCAACCAATTGCACACAGCAGCGTCCCACAAACAGACGTGGATTGAGTGACCAAAGTATTATTTTTTTCTCTTGAGGGATTATTATCAGACGTGTGGAGTAAGGAAACCTGCCCATGGTTTCGCCCTGCGGGGAATCAAACCCAGGTCTCTCACTTGCGAGGCAAGCGCTCTACCCACTGAGCTACAGGACTCTACAATAATAAGATAACAGTAATTCTTGTATTTGAATGCCGCAGCTTCACATCAAAGATGAGGTCTCAAAGTGCTTCACAGGATTTGTGGTGTCTGTGTATTTCGTGACCGAACGAGACAAGACAGTTTGTACACAGCAATGCGCAATAAGTAGCCATGAAGTGAGCAAATTTATCTGGGAATTGGTGAGCAGGGCACCAGCAGAAAATTCCCTTTTTTATAATAATAATAATCTTCGCGTTTGATACAGTGCCTTATCACATTATATCAAATGCAATGACCTCAGTTTCTGAGACCTCTCAAAATGCTCCACAGAATATGTTGTAAAGTGAATTGACTGTATCTTGTGGGCAAAATAGAGGCATGGGATCTTTAATGTCAACCTGACCAGGGACAATAGTGTAACATCTCAACCGACAAACGGCATCTCCAACAATACGACGCTCCCCCCACCCCCCACAGCGCTGTACTAGAATGTGAGTTCAAAGTCCCGGCATGAGACTTGAACCCGCAACCTTCTGACTCAGAAACAAGAGCGCTGCAGGGAATGAGGTGGCTCTACTGTACTCATGGTGGGTCTGTTATTGCGTAGAAATTTGCTCGGACTCACAGTAACGAAACAGTGAGAGGAAATGAATGGAACTAACTATAATGTGTGACACCAAAGTTAACAGAATCTGGTTGACTGAATGATAAGGTTAATGAAACTTGCAATGTGCTATCTACTTTACGGTGAGGTCTATTTCTGCAGAGTCCTGAGCTTACCAATGTTAATGGTGAAATCATTAATGAGGAAATAAAGTGAGTAATATTAAAAACAGCTCAGTTCGATCCTTCTAAATATGCAAAAAAAAATACCCTCAAGCATGGTGATGAGTTTCCACAATGTGTCAGACATCCACCTGACCAAAAAAAGTGGGGAAGGGGGAAAAAAAAACTGCATTGCATATAATTAGATAAGACAAGGAAACAATGTGTTATTTTTCAAATGAACCATGACGAGAAATGATAAAAATTCAATTGTAGGAAAGGTGAATCGGATGCACAGGTTACAGAAGGGATTATGAAAGGATTACTTATGAAGTCAAAGTTAATGCATTCACAGGGGGACATTGCCACTAATGACTATTCATGTGCTTAATTGCTGTAACAGGACATACTTGATGCTTTTTCCATATGATAATGTAATTGGACACTAATTCATTATCGTATTCATAGAGGTATTGACACCCAGCCTTGAGGTAAAACTATCAAGATGTCTTTGAAGTTTGAATTGAAGTAATTTGGACTCTGACTGAACGTTTAACCCTCACACACGCAATCGGCAATCGGTGATGAAAATTGACAATGTTACATACGATTCAATGAGCAAATTGATAACAATTAATAGGAAACAGTATGGGGATTACAAGACTCCAATAATCGTTGGATATTTGATGTTTTTTTTCATTCCATGCTTTTTTTTGTACCGTATAAGGCATGTTTTGAGGGCATGGGATCACCGCAGCCATTGCACACCTCACAGAGATGGCTGTGATTGAGTTTCCTTAACCTTTAAAGCCAAACCCTCACTCAATTCTTCATTAAGAGGGAGGAAAGGGAAACAGAAACACTACCCCTGTGGAGCCATAAAGCATGTTTTTTTTAACTTGGAGCACTTGAGGTTTTTTTGCTATTAATTAGATGGACTGTATGAAAACGTGACTCTTCTGACTGTACAGTGAAGCTACTTTTCTCTACCTTCAACAATGTGCGGACGGACCCAGTGGGGATTGTATACTCGTAACCTATTTCAGCATGAGACAATGCACAGTGATAGGTAGATAAAGCCAACGGTGCTCTGGGCAATACGCTAGCATTGTTTTTGCTGGTGTTTCTGCCTCTCCCTACGCTGTCAGTGAGCCATGGAGCTGTTGCCCAATTGACCGATATTGGCTTCTGTCCACCCCTCCACCCAGGCTCAATGGCATCAAAAACATTCCCAGCTGCCTTACCTGCACAACAGGGTCACTACACTGCAAAGTCACTGTGTGAATTATGGTTTGCCCGCCTTAGGGTCTATCAAGGAACAACCTTATGCCATTCAACTATAAGACTAAGAGCCAAGGTGTAGCCTCTTCCAGTGAGATAATTACGCAGATTATGTCTAATTCACAGATATAAGCACCATTATTGAATTCCACCCTTTTCTCTCTGTAAATAATAACCCATATGAGCCTGATGAGCTGTGAAGAGGTGGTTGACTTATTTTTTGTTATTAATTGTTCAGCAGCTCAAACCCACATGGCTGCTCCCCTCAATCACTGAGATGGCCAGGGGGGGGACATCATCGGATGGAGGTTACCATTGAAATGGACAGAGGGTGAGGTCAGTGAATGGAAGTTACCAGTCAATGTGGTGTCTTCACTTGGATGGTAATGTTATTGATGAGGTGAGTGATTGGGGTGGGGGGTGGGGGAGAGAAATGTTATTGTGTGTGTGCATCTCGGGCAATTACATTTGCATTTATCAATTTGGCAAATGCATTATGAATATATTTACCTATATAAATACATATATATATACATTTATCATATGACAAGTACACTACAAACGGGGGGGGGGGGGTAAACAAAAAAAATTTCAAAGAAAAAAACATGTATTGTAAAAATTGACCTTAAAAACTTTGCCCCAAAGGATGGAATCCAATCTTAACCCAACAGTTTGCACAGCGAGAGGACCGTTCACGTTGCAAAGATTATTAGATAGGAATATTTTGCTCAATATTTATCATTCGATTTTATCTTCAAATATCACCGCTGTGTATGTATGTGGTGTGTGTTTGTGTGTGTGTGTGTGTGTGTGTGTGTTGTAAGGACCTCCTGAATCGCTCTGCAATGCGCTCCAAAAGTGTGGTGCGCATTTAGCGAATGATCAGCCGACAACATGCGCTTGCAACTTTTTTTTAAAGTCTCTGGGGGGTGGTGGGGGGGGTAAAACTATCAGCTCGATCTGTAAATGTTTTCGCAACTCAATTTACCTGCGAGGCTTAGCTCGTTTTCTGTGAGCAGATGATAATAATAAAAAAAATACAGATTTGTGCATCGCGACAAACTGTACATTTCCCTCTTGTGATGATAAACGTTTGCAGTTTCTTTCGAAAACCACTTGTCATATTTGCACCACGTGTCGTTGTCCCCCCAAAGAGGTGTGTGTGTGTTTTTTCGATGGTTTTAAAAGGGTGGAAAGTTATTAGAAACTCGGCGAAAGAGAGATCTTGACATTTAAGTGAGAGAGAAAGAGAGAGGAGAGAGAAAGAGAGAGAGAGAGAGAAAGGGGTAGAAAGGAAGGAAGGAAGATGCGAGGTGTGTGTATGTATGTATGTGTGAGTATGTGGGGAGGGAGAGAGCGAGAAGAAGAGGCAGAGAGAGCGAATAAAACGCCTTAAATCAAACCACATCAACTCATTCTCGTATTCAACAAAAAAAAACTACAATTAAAGAACAAAGTAAATAATTAAAACCGCTTTTGTGTCTGATTCAAGAGGTGAGGGGGGAGAGGGGGAGAGAGAGAGAGAGAGAGAGAGGGAGGAAATAAATACACCCATTGTTTTTTTTTCATCATTCAAACACTCGCAGATCTGTTTGTTCTGAATTTAAGTTAACGCCTTCCTCCCCAGTGTCCCCGACACCCCAACTCGCTTATCCGTAAAGGCGTGTGGGTGCAGATGCGGTTGTGGAGTCCTAAACCGGGGCTGTGGGGTGGAGTGGGAGCGAAGGTGTCTGTGTGCCCGTACTGATGGTTGACGGTTGCGTGTGTGTGCGTGTGTGTGTGTGATGGAGGGATGGAGGAGGGTGGGAGAGATGGAGAGATAGAGCGAGAAAGAGAGAGACAAAGAGAGAGGGAAAAGAGTCACTAACTTTGCGGTAAACTTTTCATCCCCAACAACGGAACTTTCCGCAGTGAGAAATGGGTCGACGTTGCCGTAATGGCACAAGATTTTTTTTTGTGTGTGTGTGTGTGGTGTGTGTGTGTGTAAAACATAAATATACATTTATATTAAAAAAAATAAACTTTTTTGGGGTTTTTCAATGCAAAACCGGATGCCGGCAGTTTGCAACTAACGGTCTCGCAGAGAACAAATCATATTTTGTTATGAATCCCTCCTATCTCTCCCCCCCCCCCCCACACACACACCCCCACACCCCCTCCTAAAATATTTTTTCTTAAAAAACGAAATTTTGCAAAAATATAGACCCCTTTTCCCGTCGGAGAAAAAAATTTGCATTAAAAAAATACACTTTTTTAATTTCACGCGGATTTCAGGTCCTATTTTATTAGACTCAACATAATACCTGAATTGTTTTAGATTCCCAGGTAATATTTTAGGAGGGAGGGAAACTACCCCACCCCCCCCACCCCCCACCCCCCCCAACCCACCCCCACACACACGATATTTCCAGTTTTTCATTGACAAATACTCTGGGAAACATAGGTTTATTTCCTTTTTTTCGAATCGTTCTTTCTATTTTCCCTCCACTACACTGTTTGTCAAACACAATTTGCCTTTCCACCGTTTGAGGGTCTGTCTCAAAGACCGATGGTCCAACATCCCACCTCCCTTCTTACACTCTCCGTAAATGATTATTTTTTTCGCTTTTTTTTAACGAAATTAAATGTTTTGTATCCTCTAATAAATGCCCCCGACATCCCCTCTCCCCCGCCCCAGCCCATCCGAACCCATAAACCACAGCCTGAACAAAGGCTCTAAATTAAATGCAAGGTTTATTATTATTATTATTAGCATTATTATTATTAGCATTATTATTATTATTAGCATTATTATTTCAGTAGCTTCCCCCCCCCGCCCCCAAAAGAGTCCAGAAATCTAAATTCCACGTAATTATTCCTCTCCCCCAACAAATACATATAACCTCAAATCATGTTGTGTCACTGGTGAATTTTAATTGTGTTTATGGCAAGTGGCAGCTGGGGTTATGTTGGCGTGACTTTTTCTCGTGTTTTACTCCCTGAAAGCCAGACTTTTCCACGCGTTTAAAATCCTCTCCCAACACACACACACACACACACATATATATATATATATATATACATCGCCGATTCCGTCTATTGATCCACATTTCCTGAATCGACGCTATCGATTCGTAGATAGATACACAGTCACTACACTCTGCAGTGTAAGAAAAACGTGTGAAGAAGCTTTGAGGCTTCAGTGATAAGGATCTATCTGTGTATCTGTGTATCTACCTATCGAGCCATCTATCTATCTGTTTGTCGCGTTCAGTTCTTCCATTAAAGTAGAGAGATCCAGAGTGGGGAGTGGGTACCAACACAGATAGACATGATGGGGAAGCTCTCTCTCTCTCTCTCTCTCTCCCTCCCTCTCTCCCTCTCTCTCTCTCCTCTCTCCCCCCTCTCTCTCTCTCTCCCTCCCTCTCTCCCTCTCTCTCTCTCTCTCCCTCTCCCTCTCTCTCTCCCTCTCCCCGTGTTATCAGATATTTTGCTCGGGTTCTCAGCTCATGGCTGGTTGGCATTTGTGATTTGACGCCGACGACGTCTACGTATTGCAATCAGTTAATCGGTTTCAATGGGAAGAAAAGGGAAAAGATGTAGACAGAGAGAGAGAGAGAGAGAGAGAGAGAGATCCCCCCCCCCCCCCCCTTTCGGAAAGTAGTGAAAACTATGCCTCGTTTGACGCTTGAGAGAGGGGAGGGAAAAAAACACCAAACGCACTGACATCTCTCAAGTCAACAGGAAAAACTTTCCACTTCGAATCAAACCACCAGAGGAGGATGTGGGGGTCGAGCGAAATCGACTGTCCATTTAAACCAATTGATGGAGTGGAGATTTCTACCTCTCCCCCTCTCTACTCTTTCTCTCCGTCCCCCGTCCCCCGTCCCCCCCTCTCGCTCCCAAACCCCATCCTTCCCTCTCTCCTTGGGTGTCGATATTCCTAACCAGTTCAAACGCTAACTTGGGTACCTGTCACCAGGTTTAGTTCTGGTAACTGTAACCAGTTGAGATGAGTAGTATCTGGGATTTTATAGATATACAATATATATTGGGTATCCACTGACAGATATTCCTTCCCCCTTTCCTTTGGTGTTCTGTCTGATCTCATCCTATCACTTGTGAAAGATGAATCGTGACATTTATTTGAAAACGGTGCAATTTAAGTGCATAGTAATAATAATAATAAAATAATACTAATACTCATCATTTGCTCACTCAACCCACGGCTGTTTGTGGGGACGCCGCTGTGCGCAATTGTGCTGCTGCGTTTCGCCCACAAAATGTACAGTCAATTCACTTTACAGTACATCCCGTGAAGCGCTTTGAGACGTCTCAAAGACGTGATAAGGCGCTGTATTAATTGCACAGATTATTATTATCGTGTTATTTCGGCTCCAGAGTACACTTCAAACCAATCTGTGTTCTGTTTTTTCTGTTGTTTTCTAGAACGAGACAGTGAGTCTCTCTCTCTCTCTCTCTGTGTGTTTCCAAAGGCTCATTTGAGCAGTGGGTTTTGATGGGCTTTTTTTGGGGGCACATGTTTTTGTCTTGAATGTTCTTTCTACTTACAGCGAAGGTGAGAGCACGCACTGCGATGTATGTATGTGTGTGTGTGGGGGGGGGGGGGGGGGAGAGAAATGGGGTGTGGGGGGAACTGGTGAGATGATCTGGGATACAGACAAACCCTACTCAGCCTCCTCCACCCCAAATAGGACGACTGAAAGAGACAGCAACAATATACAATGCTCCTCAAGCGACGCGCAAATTGTCAGTGTCGTTGCGCCCAGATTCTGGTATCTTAATTTTCTTTCTTTATTGGGGTGGGGGGAGGGGGAGGGGGGAGGGGGTGGGGGGGGGTGGGCAAATAATCTAAGTCTCCAGATCTCCTCCAGCCAGAGAGAGGGAGTTGAATAAGTAAATGTACTCTTAACTCACATTCAGCGCATTACAATGTGTGGAAAGGTGTGTGTGGGTTTGTGCAGCAGTTTGCGTGTTACAGTGCTGAACCTATTAACCGAAAATCCTTCATTCGCCCCCTATTCCCCTCGCGAACCTCACACCTGTCTCCGTCTAAAAGCTTCTCGTGGCGACTCACACCCCCATCTCTCCACATACAAAAAATAAATTGGGTTCCTCCTATTGCATTGGATCATTTTTTTTCCTTAACTATTCACTGAAAGGCCAGCAAAGGTACATTTAAAGGTGATATCAGTCTGCGGAGGCGTGTAGTGTCATACACCCCCCCCCCCCCACACACACACACACACCCCCACACACACACATCCACACACACACCCATACCCAACCCCCCCCCCCCCCACACACACACACCCCACACACACACACCCCCACACACCCCCACACCCCCTCCCCACAACACCCCCCCACACACACACACCCACATCCACACACACACACACCCATACCCACCCCACCCCCCCCCCCCCCCCCCCACACACACACCCACACACACACATGCCACTCAATCCCATTAAACAACCTTTTTTTTAGGACGTGAAGTGCACACGTTTTATTGCACTGACATTTCAATGTGACTCAATCGCTTTGGACTGTCAAAAGTCAAAAGTCAGGATATTTTCTCTTTTCCTCTCTCTCTTTCTCTCTTCTTCTCTCTTTCTCTCTCTCTCTCTCTCTCTTTCTTATGACCCAATCCTAAAACGATGGCCTGCAATCGTGATTGTTATCTAACTCACCTTCAGTGTTTAATGATCGCTGACTATATATATATGTGTGAGGGGGGGAGGGGGCGGTTGGTAGAAGACTGCGACAATTATCCCTTACGTTAGCACAACGAACGCGACCCGAAACGCCCGCATACTTTAGCCCGTCCAGACGATGCATATTAATAATAAAAGTTAGCCCCCAATTCCACCAATCATTAATCTTTAGTCTAATTTCTGGGCGTGTATTTAAACCACTATTCTTACCACAATGACGATTATAAGCAACAACAACAACAACAACAACAGAAAAAGGAGAGGTTGAGGAGAGCATTTGTTACACACAAAGATTTGGGGGTTGGAGGTGGAATGTCTCGCTCAACGAAAAACCGATGCTTAAATCGGAATTTCTGGGAATAGTTAATAAAATAATACGAGTGCTCCTTACGTGTGGCACACAGCGCCTTTCACATCGCTCTGAAAGCCTCGAAGCGTTTCACTGAAACACTGCAAAGTGGAAGGAATGTGTAGAGTGAGGCTTCCAAGAGGAAATTGGACAAATATATATATTGAAAATAACACGAAAAAGGGTGTGAGAGTGGGGTCAAGAGACGACGCGAATCGTTCCCTTGTGAGCTTGGAGCCTCCATCACCGGTTGTCCATCGCACTGGGGCAACCATACAAAGCCAAGAGGATTGGGTTACCTGTGGTCCACACGAGATAGGAGACGCTGAAACCTTGGCAAGGTCACTCGGGGAAACTTTCTGCACACACACACAAAAAAAAAAGGGGGAACTTCCATACACTGTAATTTATAATTCTGAATGGCAGCCAAGAAGATTCTGCCGCGTTCAACTTAATGTAGGATGAAGAGAGGATGAGAGAGATTGAGAAAGGGGGAGAGAGTGCTCTACATTAGCAAATTGTCTCCCTCCACACGTACCTCGCGAAACATACAGTAAAGTGTACAGACCTACTTTATCCAATTAAGGAAGCTTTCTGGAAATGTCCAGGTTTTATTGATTTTGTTTCTATTTTGCTTTAGTGCCCCCCCCCCAAAAAAAAAATAAAAAATGCCAGGATTGATACTGTTGGCAGTATTATCATCCATTCGAAAATGCTTCTCTTCCCACCTGAAATCTGCTTCGAAGACAAACCTTTCATTTGCATTCTATGGCACGTTATTCAATCCTCTCTCCCAATATGAATGATGTCAACTCTTTCAAGAGCCAATTAGACAGATCTCGGTGAGCAAATAATATCTTGGGATACAGTATATTTAAGTTTGGGACATGGTATGTGCAGGCGACTGCCAGGATGGTGGAAGGCGAAGTGGTTTGGTTTTTTTCTTTCGCCGAGCAAACTGTTAGGTTCATTATGATTGCAGACATTGTCTTTGCAACGTGAGAAAGAATTGTACATATAATGCCTTCGCTCTGCCTCTCTCCCCGCACACACCTGCTCACTGTTTCAGGTACACTTTCTTTCTATATGTATTTGGCGTATGTTTAACTGATCTGCCCTGTGATCTGGCGGCTCTACGACCAACTTTCGATCCCCGGAATGATTCCAATAAACATCCATTTATCAAATTATTTGGATCCGCATTTTTCTTTTTGTTGGCAAAATAAAAACTCTCACTTTTTAGTCAACGTGTTCACGGAATTGAATATTCTACGACGCATTACTTCTGTCTTTAACATTCAGGGAACGATTGGGGTCAATTATTGGAAGCGGATGGAATGGATGCATGAATGAAGGAGTGAAGGAGTGAAGGAGTGAAGGAAAGAAGGAAGGGAGTAAAGAAAGAAAGAAAGAAAGAAAGAAAGAAAGAAAGAAAGAAAGAAAGAAAGAAAGAAAGAAAGAAAGAAAGAAAGAAAGAAAGAAAGAAAGAAAGAAAGAAAGAAAGAAAGAAGCAAGGGAGGAAGTGAAGATGGAAAGACATTTTTCTGTCTCTGTAAGTGTAAAAGTTACCAATCAATATTTACTGATCAGGTGCAGTGTGTGTGGGTGTGTGTGTGTGTGTGTGTGGGTGTGTGTGTGTGTGTGTGGGTGTGTGTGTGTGTACGGCAGTGTGTGCAGAGTGTGAGCCCAGTGTGTGTGTGTGTGTGTAAAAAAACATAATTTGCTCAATTTCTCAATGTTAATGGGACATTTTGCACTTGGGCTCCAGGTCACGTGGGGATGACTGCAGCGTCCAAAAGTCACCAACAAAAATAGTCTGGAACCGCGGAAAGGAACACTATAAAACAGCAACTCAACTGGAACCTAAAACTAAAATAAATATGTAGATATATATATGTATATGTATGTGTGTGTGTCTTGCAGCGAGTTCCCCAAAGAGGTGTGTTTGTTCATTTGCAACAGGGATGTGTAGAGTAAGCTATGTCTGTGTGTGTCTGTCTGTGTGTGTCTGTCTGTCTGTCTGTCTGTGTGTGTCTGTGTGTATCTGAGTGTGTTTGTGTGAGTGTGTCTGTGTGTATCTGTGTGTGTGTTTGTGTGTGTCTGTGTGTATCTGTGTGTGTGTGTGCGTGTGTTTGTCTGTGTGTGTTTGTCTGTGTGTGTCTGTGTGTGTTTGTGTGTATCTGTGTGTGTCTGAGTGTGTTTGTGTGTATCTGAGTGTGTTTGTGTGTGTGTGTATCTGTGTGTGTCTGAGTGTGTGTGTGTATCTGAGTGTGTCTGTGTGTATCTGAGTGTGTGTGTGTATCTGTGTGTGTCTGTGTGTGGACTCAGTGGGGAGTGCAGTGATTGACTTGGTGGATCCGGGCTGATTGTTGCAGCAAAGTCCCTAAAACCTGGTGATTTCGTGGAGCCCATCAAACAGTTTTTTTTATATGAACGTGGAACGGGAGGAAAACGGGCATTGCAAATGAATGGCGTTGAACCTGACCTGAGACCCGCGAGGTTCGGGTTCAGCTTTAGTCAGGTTAACCTTGAACAAGGAAGTCACTCAGCACCAGCGAACGACGCGTTTCAAGTTCATTATAGCTTTCTGCATGAGGTCTCTCTCTCTCTCTCTCTCTCTCTATCTCTAACTGTATCTCTCTCCAGCACAAAACTTTCGTCTTGCGAGGAGCGAGAATCGTTGGTGCTACCCATCAAAAATGTGGCGTGTTGTTCAGTTCTCTCTCTCTCTCTCTCTCTCTCTGTGTTTTGTCAAACAATCTACAAAGACACTCCTTGTTTTAAGAGAAAAAAAAACCACACACACACACACAGAGAGAGAGAGAGAGAGGCGTGGAGTGTGTGCAGTGGTTTTGAACGCACAAGTGAACAATGAGTACACCCACACACCTTTCTAACACACAGGAAGCCTCGCAATCGGGTTTATTGCTGCTTTGAGATGTGCAAATGCAGAAGACAATGCAAAAAAAAAACCCATAAACATACATACACACACAGACACACACACACACATATATATATATATATATATATATATATATATAACATGTCTGTGCTGGTCGCCGCGTAAAATCTGTGCTTTCAGTTCTACAGTAAATCACACTATGGAGAATCTCGGTCGCTTCCCGGTGAGAATAGCACCCAATTGGAAAAAAAAGGTTGATTAGCCCTTTTGCTCCCTCCATGACCCTACTGTGAAAATGGAGCTCGTTATTGAGTGTCAACAGCCAAAAACTGTGAGTTTTTGTGACTCCCCCCCCACCACCCAACCCAACCCAACCCAACCCTCCACTTTGATCAAACCTTTCTGGTAGGTGGAATATTATTCATCCATTCTCTCAACCAGGACAGAATTGGAACCAAACTCAACTCACGTCACCATCAAATCTCCCCCAAGTAGCCGAGCAAATAAATGGTAATCTCTCCTAACTTCACATCTTATCCCCCCCCCCCCCCCCCATCCCTCCACAGCTACATGAAGATTTTTCGGGGAGGCAGAAAGAGAGAGAGATTCCGATGAGTATTCTCGAAAGCTCTCGATTTACCAGATCCAGAAGGTTGAACAAAAAAAAAGACCAATTCACTAATTCAACAACGAGGCGAGAACCAACCACATCATTCCAGAAACATCCATTTATCAAAAAAAAACCTTCCAGTTACCAGCTTTACGCGGCGTTTCCATTCCCTTTCCGAGTGTACGCCAGATTAGGAGTTAACATTCATCCAATTTCTCCCTTGAAAGATTATTATTAGATTATTATTACCCATCAAACCAACTGCCTCGAATAAATGTAGTCTTCAGTTTTTTTCTGGCCAAACACACACACACACACGGATCTCTCTCTCTCTCTATATATATACAGTATATATATCTATAGTATCCTACTGTTGGGTATTTGGAGCATGAAAATCCCTTTTTTTAAAACAAAATATGCAACAAAACTGGCTCGAGGGGCCGAATGGCCTACTCCTGCTCCTACATCTAAAACTTTTTTTGTTCATAAAATAGAGGAGCACAACCTCCCCCCCCCCCCCCCCCCCACACACACACACATTGCACAAGTGAAACAGAATATTTCCACTTCCTTTCACCATCGGAATCATCCTGTTTTAATGAATCAGTGACGAGCCAAGGTTGGCAATGTCAAACCTGCTAATTGGAAAATTACCTGTGGAGGAAAGCTAACGCTGTCCCGTGGAAAAAGGACGGGGAGAGAGAGAGATAGAGGGAGGGGGGAGAGAGAGAGAGAGAGAGAGAGTGGGTGGGGATGGAGGTGGGTATGGAGAGAAAAGGGAGAGGGGGGAGAGAGAGAGAATGGGAGTGCGGGTGGAGGGAAATTAATGAGACCAGATAAATTTTATTGCCAAATTATCCCCCCCCCCCCCCCCCATTAACCCCACTCAGGCAGAATACCCGAGCCCTTTACCCACGAGATACACAGACGCTCCACTTTACCCTATATCCTGTGAAAGAAACGCTTGAGGCGCCTTGACGACGCAATGAGGCGCTATATATATATATATATATATATATATCAAACGCGAGGATTATTATTATCCTTATTATTATCACTATTTTTATTGGCGTTGTGCGTGGTTTATTGGGTGAGAGGTGACTGCAGTTCCTGAGGCCTTTCAGTAAAATATCATACTCCAAACGACCTGGGCTTGAGTGCTTTGCTGTGTGGAGCTCACACCATTGCCTGGGCTGAGCACAAGCCACATCTATGTCAACAGTCCTCAGTTGTGGGGAGAAAACGTGTAGCAGAACCGTTCACACTGTGTGTTAATCGCTAACTCTTTCTTCTTTTTTCTCTCTGCTTCACACAATTAATAATTAGCGCTATTTTTAAAGGGGTTGGGGCTGTGGGAGGGGTGGGGGGGGGGGGTGGTGTGGAGAGAGAGAGAGAAAGAGACAAAATGCGGTATGGGATGTGATAAAATATAATGATGGCATCGCAGAGCGCAATTTTTTTTCACCCTTGTGTGTGTTTATGTGGTGTGTGTGATGTGTGTAATGTGTGTGTGTGTGTTGTGTGTATGTGTGTGTGTTTGTGTGTGTGTGTGTGTGTATTTGTGTCTGTGTATATGTGTGTGTTTGTGTCTGTCTGTATATGTGTGTGTTTGTGTCTGTGTGTTTGTGTGTGTGTGTTTGTGTGTGTGTGTTTGTGTGTGTGTGTGTTTCTGTGTGTGTGTGTTTGTGTGTGCGTGTGTGTTTGTGTCTGTGTGTGTGTATATGTTTGTGTCTGTGTCTGTGTGTATATGTGTGTGTGTTTGTGTCTGTGTGTGTGTATGTGTGTGTGTGTGTGTTTGTGTGTGTGTGTGTGGGGGGGGGGGGGGGGAACAGACAACATGTTGGGATTCCAATTTTAGGATCAAAGGCAAATAACACAAATTCTTACCTGTTTACCCCCACCCCCCCAAAACACACACACACACACACACACAGAAACACACACACACACGCACACACACACAGAAACACACACACACACGCACACATACACACACACACAAACACGCATGTCGTTATTTCATGAGCATTTCCATTGAGATGGTGTTAGTGCGGGTGAGCTACAGACAGAAGGGCTTCCCTGTATTAACAACCCCTTGAACAACAACATCAACTTGCATTTATGTACACGTCGGGAGGACATCCCAAGACGCTGGACAGTCAGGGATTTGGACCCAAACTGTGGTTTGGGAATCTAGAGAGGGGTGTGGGGGGGTGTGGAGGGTGTGGGGGGTGACCGAAGGCACACGGTCATTATAGGAAGGTGTTGTGACATGAGACAGGACACATGACCAAACCAAACAGCGCCACGAGCTGAAGGCAGGTCAGTGTAACTCCCCGGGGGGATCATGTACTTGGAGGCCTTGGCTCTTTTGTAAAGGTTATTTTCGTCAGTAACTCGCTCTCCTCCCCTTTACACAAGAGCTTTTCACTCCCTCCTCCCCGAAAAGGGTGAATAAATCAACATGTAAACTGACTAAAATGAAAGCTCCAAAGCAGAGCCCATCGTTTTAGTCTAATTTTTGTTTTGGTTAATTCTTGTAAGTCATTCGATGAAAGCAGAAGGTCGGTTGTTACAGCACCTTAAGCCCTCCCTCTTTTTTTAAAAAAAACAAAGAATGAATTCTCCTTTAATATATAAATTCATGTTTTTTAAATCTCCAGCTGTTCAGCGATGAGGCCCATTTCCATTCACTGGTGAGATAGTTAATTAAAAGGAGGGTGGGGGGGGGGGGAGAAGAAAAACGATTTGTGGTTTAAACAGAACAAATGGTGATCGTCAATTTGATTTGTTTGGTTTTTTTAAAAAGAAATTCTGAATTTCAGAAAGCGGTTGTTAAAAAATAATTCAAGAACACACCCCACCAGTTATTCCTCTGCGGCGTGAAACTGCATCAGAGATTCATGTGTGGGAAATTCGTGGAGAGACACACACACAGAGAGGGGTGGGGGGGTGGGGGGGCTGTGTATGTGTATGTGTGTGTGTGTGTTATGTGTGTGTGTGTGTAAGAGAGATAGAAATACGGTAATGTGTATTTATGAGAGAAACGAGTGCGTGTTGTGTTTGTCAGACATAGTGTGCGTGAGAGAGAGAGAGAAGGAGAGGGAAAGAGTGTGTGTGTGAAAGTTAGGTTTTGTATGTGTGACAGAGAGAGAGAGAGAGTGTTAAATGGAGAGGAGAGAAAGAGAGACAGTTATATTTGCGTATGTGTGTTGTGTTTGTCAGACAAGGAAAGGGGACCGTGTGCGAGAGAGTGTGTGTGTGAAGGAGGGTGTGCGTGTGAGAGAGAGAAAGTTAGGGTTTATATGTGTGACAGAGAGAAAGATACAGTTATGGTGTGTGAGAGAGAGAGACACTCATAGTTGTATCTGTGTGTGTGAGAGAGAGACTCACAGTTATATCTGTGTGTGTGGTTGTGTGTGCGTGTGTGTGTGAGAGTGTGTGTGTGTGAGAGAGAGAGAGAGACACTCACAGTTATATCTGTGTGTGAGTGTGTGTGTGTGTGTGAGTGTGTGTGAGTGGTTGTGTGTGTGTGTGAGTGTGTGTGTGTGTGTGAGTGTGTGTGAGTGGGTGTGTGTGAGAGTGTGTGTGAGAGTGAATGTGTGAGTGGTTGTGTGTGAGTGTGTGTGAGTGGGTGTGTGTGTGTGTGTGAGTGTGTGTGAGAGTGTGTGTGTGAGTGTGTGAGTGTGAGTGGTTGTGTGAGTGAGTGTGTGAGTGGTTGTGTGTGAGTGTGTGTGAGTGAGTGTGTGTGTGTGAGTGTGTGTGAGTGAGTGTGTGTGAGAGTGTGTGTGAGAGTGAATGTGTGAGTGGTTGTGTGTGAGTGTGTGTGAGTGGTTGTGTGTGAGTGGTTGTGAGTGAGTGTGTGTGAGTGTGTGTGTGTGAGTGTGTGTGAGAGTGAGTGTGTGAGTGGTTGTGTGTGAGTGTGTGTGAGTGGTTGTGTGTTTGTGCTTATTTGGGATGGGGGTGAAATTGAGGAGCACCGAATCAATTGTCTCTCTCACATCAAAGTCTTTCAATGCATTTCCATGTTTCCATTGCGGTATAACCCATCCGCGAGACACAGAAACGGCGCATTTTAATGAATAACACATCGCCCCGTTTGGCTCCTTCTCCCCACTCTCCCACCCCGAGACATCTCCAGATGCTTTCCTCGAGCTCTCTCCCAACCCCAAGTCTCCCCCCCCCCCCCCCCCCCCCCCCCCCTCTATCTCTTGCCTTAATAACCAGGTGAACTGATCACACCCGCTTCGAAACACCCAGCGAAAGGCAGCCCCTGATGTGACCAAAAAATCCGACGTGTGCAAACAGCGAAACAATGCTTCCAATTCAGATGCTTTTAATCTCTACTTTTCAAAGGCCACCCCCCCCCCCCCCACCAAACCCCGGGACACGTGAACCTGATGTAATCTACACATGTTTACATTTTATTTTCTGATGCAAAGTTGTTCAGCTTTTTTGGGGCGAGAAGAGAGAGAGAGAAAAAAAGCAAGAGTTGGGGTGGGGGGTGGGGAGGGGGGGGGGGTTGGCTGGGTGTGTGGGGGGGGGATCTATCCATTGGGTTTAGTCTCGCAGGGAATTAGTGGTCCCGCACACTGTGTGAGCGACCCTCCATTTCTAATAATAAATACATAATATTAGCAATAATAATAATTATAACAATCCTTCCATTTGACACAGCGCCTTATCGCGTCGTCGAGACGCCTCAAAGCGCTTCGCGGGATACACTGTCAAGTGAATTGACTGTGTTTTGCGGCTGAAACGCGACAGACGGTTAAATATAACGCGTTAAATCCATTTCGCCCACAAATATACAGTCAATTCACTTTACAGTCGATAACCGTGAAGCGCTTTGAGACGTCGGGAAGTCGTGAAAAATCGCTATATCAAATGCAAAGATTATTATTATTATTATTATTATATGCACCTGCAATATGGGCTCGAAAAGCGACCACAAAAGTCAGGCTTTCCTCCACACACGCACACACACTCGCAGAGAGACCTCGCATGGTGGTCTGGTCGGGGTTTTAACAGCACAGAAAAAAAGCTATTTCTTTCCCAATCCATCCCATTGCAATAAGACTTTTTTTTAAAAAAAAACACACACACACACACACTCATGAAACATCTCATCCAGACGCCGCGTTAAGAGCGCGATGTCCCGCTTCGTGATCAGTGTTAATTCCAAATGTTTTGCTGCTACTTTTGAGAGTCAAACCGATTTCACTCTCCTGATCGGAAAGTTTGCGTATAATAGCGCTAAACTCCTGTCTCTCTCTCTCTCTCTCTCTCGTTCCCTCCCCTCCAAACCTTAGTATGTTAAACATCACTTCCTATTTAACGTGGGCACTAGTCAGACACACGCACACACACACACAGACACACACAGAGGCATATGAATACACACACACACACACACAGAGGCTTATGAATACACACAGACACACACAGAGGCTTATGAATACACACACAGACACACACACTCACACACACACAGATACACACACACAGAGGCACTCACACACACACAGATACACACACACAGAGGCACTCACACACACACAGATACACACACACAGAGGCACTCACACACACACACACACACACACAGAGGCACTCACACACTCACACACACACACACACACATCTAAGAAATATTTAAGAATTGTTTCAAATGAATATACTTTCAGCTGCGAGCGTGATTTAAACCGTGTCGGTGACTGCACTTTCCTTTCTCTTAAAGCTTGACACTGAAAAAAGGCAAATACACGTTTAGAGATGACATAAAACAGCTCAGTTATGTAAAGAAAAGACAAGCAATTTAACCCTTTGAGTAATGGGTTTGGTTTTTACTGTATACAGCCTTCGCCCACGAAGCTGTCAGAACAACAAATGCAGCTCCATCATCATCAGAAAGTATTTTAATTTCAAAAAGCCACCGGCAACATTAAGCTAAATGTATAAATAATAAATAATAACAATAAAAGCATTCGCTTCAACGCATAACATCCTACCAACCACCTCAAGAGAGTTAAATGCTCCATTTTTTGGGGGGGGGGTGGGGGGACCTCAAATGTTGATTCATTATGCAAATCGAATTGTTTCTTATCCTCCAAAATGTAAAAATAAATACACATTCGTCAGTTTCAGCCCTTTGCTAAACGCTTAAGATATTGTCCAAGCGATGTTGCTCTTTGCTCACGACCCATAGTGACTTGTTATGTAAGTCAAGGACAGAGAGACTTGTCGAGGAAGAACACAACCTCCTGTCAACTTTTATCCCACATTAAATGACTCTCATTTTAATGCTGTTTTATTGCTTGTTGTGATTGTGTGTCTGTCTTCGTGTGTGTCTGTGTGTCTGTGTGTGTCTGTGTGTGTCTTCGTGTGTGTGTGTGTCTGTGTGTGTGTGTGTGTGTGTGTGTGTGTGTGTCTGTGTCTGTGTGTGTGTCTGTGTGTGTGTGTGTGTGTCTGTGTGTGTGGTGTCTGTGTGTGTGTGTGAAGCTTAAACACAAATCTCACCCACTGACCCTTCGCACAATTAATCATTTGAACATGTTAGCACATTCATTCCCTTTAATGACATTTGCTTTCGATTTTATCGGCTCGGTGTCACGATTTACCGTCGTTCAGACCCCCCCCCCCCCCCACCCCGAGTCAAGTCGACACTTGAATGAATATTGGTCGTATTTTGGGCGCAAAAGACGGACCAAGAAAATACGACAGACCTTCAATGGGTGGACCTCTTTTTTTTTCTAAGGTATTTGCGGCTTGGTGAAAGAGATTTGAGCATTAATATTAGCACTAATAATAATAATAAAAACTCTCTCCCGCTAATTCTGAGCAAGGCTGTGTGAATGTGCCAGTCACTGCTAACAGTATGGGTAATATATGCATACATATAAACACACACACACACATATACATGCATATATGTACGTGGATACACACATAACGGTGGGGTGAGTGGGAACATATGAGAAAAACTAAATTAAACGGTATTAAAATATTTGTTCATGCAGATATATTACACATACTATGTTTTTAATGGAACCACGAATTGCTTAAACACTTAAATCTTTGCAATTGCTGAAATCCGTAATTTGCTTGAAACTTGGAATTATTTACACACAACTTTGCTCACTGCAATTTCGGTATCTAATCATTTATCTTCTTGTTCTTTACCAAGACGGAATTTATATTTTGAGTGGGTGGAAAAGAGTGGGGGGGGGGGTGTTTGGGAGAGAGAGAGAGACAGAGAGAGAGAGAGGAAACAATAATAAAGCAAAGTGTTGCGAATATACAGTCGTTTCTTTTTCTATTGAGTTTAGCAAAATACAGGATATTAAAGTTGCTCTTTCTAATGGTCAAGTACAATTGTCGGGCACTGGAAGTTGTCTCAGACGGAATATTTCTCCCGTTTCACGTCGCAATATAGACAAATTAACTTTGTGCGTGAAATAATAATTAATATTTTTGCAAACCTATTTCGTGTCCGTTAACACAAGGAACCCCAATTCTGTCCCGTTTTGTCGACTAAACGGTCGTAAAAAAAAAGATGTGGCGAATGTAAATGCAATGATTGTGAGTCTCAGTGTCGCTGTCTGTGAATTATCTCGTGTGTTTTTTTCTGTCTAAAACGCACACACACACACACACACATACGCTCATACGTACACGTGGAAGTGCGCAGAAAATCACAGCAAAAAAAAAATAAGTTAAAAACATTCAGTAACTTTAATGAGACCATCGGAATAGACTTGAGGATTGGGCAGAGAGAGAGAGTGAGAGAGAGAGAGAGAGAGAGAGAGAGTGAGAGCGAATGTGAGGGAGAGAGATCACATTTGGTTAGGAATGGGAACTGGAAGGAATTCAACGTGTATTTTGTTTCCCATTAGTACAACCTCCCCCCCCAAAAAAGGAAGAAAAAAAGGTATTAAATTCCTGTCAGATTTTTCCCTGTATTATTTCTTTTAACAAAAGGCAAGGGGAATAATCTCTACAAGCAAATCACTGTGTGTGTCCCCCAAAAAAACAAAACCATCACTGATTACTGCCTGAAACGTGCGAACCATTTTGCGTCTCTAAAAAGCACAATCCGAGTTGTGCAAAACGAGCAAAAGAAAAACCAAACACAATTGCTTGTGACTTTTATGCTCTGGAGGCTGGACATAGCCACACTTGCGAGGAGTAACTTTTCATGTGTGTTAGCGACCTCACCAATGTGGTTTTGCAGTTTGTTTCCATTTGGTTCGTGTGTGTGTGTATATTGTGTGTATATATATATATATTTACATATAATATATATACACATGCAATCAAAATGATTATATATGTAGCATATATATATATTATATATACATATATATATATACACACACACACAGGATATTAGTGCACTCTAGACCCTGAGATTTCCGCTCGATAAAAAGGAATAAATACATCATAAAGCAGAGAAATCTCCCCCCTCTTCACTTACCTCGTCGCCAAGTTAAAGAGATCTCTCCTCCCCTTTAGCAAAGCTTTGGTTGGGAAATACAGACCGGGGTGTCTGTGTCTGGGGGGGGGGGGGGGGGGAGTGTCACTGTTTTCAGTTGCCAAAAAAAAGCGTGCGTTAGGTGTGCAAAAAAAGCTCGATTTTTAAATTGTCATTAATTGGGAGGAAACAAAAGTGCCTTTTATTCACAGACACTGACTCCGAGAGAGGGATTCGTCCTGCAATTCGCGTCTAATACTTTTTTTTGTGTGTGTCCCTTCCACCGTCGGTTCAACAGAACTAAACTGTTTCCTTTTTAAAAAAATATATCTATCTATTTACATAAAATATAGATGTAAAAATCCATCTTACTTTAGTGCATCAGACTTCATTGTAACATAACCATAAGTTACATCAACCAATCTACTTTGTAAGCTACAGAAACGTTCCTTAACATGTCTGTGTTAAAGCTGGTTAGGGTACATTTATTTTATTTATTCAGAGTTTAAAGTGATGTTCAATGCACAGTAAGTGGCCTTTTCCCCTCGCTTTATATGCTACATAGTTTAACCCCAACGAGGGGAAGAGGGGAGGGGGGACTTTAGTTCATGTTTGATAATAACATACATGTGCCCCCCCACCCCATCCCCCCCCCCTCCACACACACACACACATACACATACAAACACACACACCTCACCCCCAAATCTTGCAGCAACTGCCTTATAAAGAGGCTCAGTCTTGTTGTAGAGAGGTCCACTCTGTCAAAACTCCTTTTCCTTTTGCAGAAATGATTCAGTGCATTATAAACAGGAGTGTCTTAATCAAACAGTTTATCTCTGTCTGTCTAACCTCTCTGGTTCTATGTCTCTCTCTTATGTGTGTGTGTGTGTGAATGAGTGTATCTCTCTCTCTGTGCAGATCCCATCCTGTGAAGGTGTTGGTGAGGTGGAGGGTAAAGGGGGGGAGGGGAGGGGGGGGTGGGGGCTTGGGAGATAAACTGTACTTTGTTTTAGACTCCCAACTCGAAAAAAAATGGGTCAATAAAAGAAAAATTAAACTCACGAATAGAATAGAATTCCTTGCCATTGCCACAATTCATCATCACACATACACACACCACAAATACACAAATACACACACATACACACACCACAAATACACAAATACACACACCACAAATACACATACAAATAAAATAAATCAATGTTTAACAAACAACTGAATCCCTCATGTCCAGCATGCCGGGGTTTATTTATTAATCATTAAAAGTCTCGGTTTGTTTGGTTTGTTTCTAAAATATAAAACAAAAAGATATATAATATATAATATAATATAGATAGAGAGACAGAGATGGAGAGAACAGGCATATATATACAGTATATAATGCATGAAATGACAATATGTGGGGGGGGGGGCGGGGGGGGGGGGGAATAGTGAACAGTCAGAGGAGTGTGGGAGGGGGTGGGGGTGAGGGGGGGCATTGATTGATGATGGCAGAGGAGAGGTCGTGTGTGTGTGTGTGGGGGGGGTGTCAGGGTGGGGGGTGGTGGTGGTGGGTGGGGGGGGAGTAGCATTTGCATTTGTTTTAAGAAACTTTCTTAAAAGTTTTCTGGTGGTGGTGGTGGTGGGGGGGGGGGGTGTGGGGTGGGGGTGGGGGTGTGGAGTGGGGGTGGGGGTGGGAAGTGGAAGTGGAATTGGAATTGGAGTGGAATGGATTGGGGAGTTGGGAGGAGAGGAGAGCGGTGGGTTTGGGGGGGGATTGGGAGGATGGGGAGAGTGCAAGTGGAAGTGGAGTGGGTTTTGGGGGGTGAGTGAGTGGTGGGTGAGTGAGTGAGTGAGTGAGTGAGTGTGTGATCCCCCAATAGCAATACAATTCCACAAACTCACATGAAGAACTCCGGGGAGGACGGGGTGTCGCTGGAGGAACCCGAGTCTCGGAAGCCACTGGTGACGATTTTCTCGTACTTGTCCTTGTACGCGTCCCTCTCCCGCACCAGTCTGGAGATCTCCTGTTTTAAGTGTTCGACCTGCTGCAGCAGTTGGGTCTTCTCGCTCTCCAGCATGTGCCTCTGCTGGACCCGCTTGAAGCGGCAGGACTGCG